>NW_028186978.1:4076619-4120387 GCF_003343005.1 Rhea americana
AGGGAGACCCTCCTTCGCGGCCGCCCGCTCGCAGCCATGGCTTTGAAGGAGGCGGGCGGCAGCATCCTGCCCATCAGCGACATGGTGTCGGCGCCGTCGGGCTCGCCGTTCCCCGAGGTGGTGGAGCTGAACGTGGGGGGCCAGGTGTACGTGACGAGGCACTCCACGCTGCTCAGCGTCCCGGACAGCACGCTGGCCACCATGTTCTCGCCGTGCCGGGGCGGCCCGGCCGCCGCCCGGCAGCTGCCCAGGGACAGCCGGGCGCGCTTCTTCATCGACCGCGACGGCTTCCTCTTCAGGTACGTGCTGGATTACCTGCGGGACAAGCAGCTGGCGCTGCCCGAGCACTTCCCGGAGAAGGAGCGGCTCCTGCGGGAGGCCGAGTACTTCCAGCTGGGCGACCTGGTCAAGCTGCTGTCGCCCAAGGTCACCAAGCAAAGCTCGCTCAACGACGAGGGCTGCCAGAGCGACCTGGAGGACAGCAACTCGCAGGGCAGCAGCGACCGGCTGCAGCGGGCGGCGGCGGGGGCGGCGCTGGACAAGCGCTCGGGCTTCCTCACCGTGGGCTACCGCGGCTCCTACACCACGGTGCGGGACAACCAGGCGGACGCCAAGTTCCGCCGCGTCGCCCGCATCATGGTGTGCGGCAGGATCGCCCTGGCCAAGGAGGTCTTCGGCGAGACGCTGAACGAAAGCCGCGACCCCGACCGCCCCCCCGAGAAATACACCTCCCGCTTCTACCTCAAATTCACCTACCTGGAGCAAGCCTTCGACCGGCTCTCCGAGGCGGGCTTCCACATGGTGGCCTGCAACTCCACCGGCACCGCCGCCTTCATCAACCAGTACCGGGAGGACAAGATCTGGAGCAGCTACACCGAGTACATCTTCTTCAGTAAGTGCTGCCCCGCGCCCCCCCCTCACCCCGGCGGCGGGGCAGGCCCGGGACCACCCCCGGGGGGGGGCGTTAAGCTAAAAACCGATCTGCAGCCCCCCGGGCCAGACCACCGCGTAGCTCCAGAGAAATTGTTGCTGTCACCCCAACAACTATTTTTTTTTTTTTTGCTTTTTCGGGGGGTGTGGGGGGGGGCGGTCCGAAGTGCGGCCGGGGGGCGGCCCCCTTCCCCCCCTCACCCCCCCCCCCCGGCCTGGGGGCCAGGGGGCTGCTGCCGCCGGTGCTGCGGCGGGGGCAGCCCCGGCCCCGCGGGCTGCAGCCGAGGGGGGTCGCGCCGCGCCGCTCCGCGCCGCTCCGCCCGAGCGCGGCTCTGCCGAGATGGCAGCGCGCAGCCGGGAGCGAGGAAGGGCTTTAATGTTTTCTCGGCACATTTCCTTCCGTTCCCGTTAGCGGCGGAGGGAGCACGGCCCAGGCGGGACCCCCCCACACCCCCCCGTGTATACAGCTCTTAAGTGACTCTGCCAGCGGGCTGTGCGTGGCCTTAAAGGTTTCAGGTCCCTCGCATACAGGAAAATCAAGCGATGCCGAAGGTCGCGGTTCAGTCTCACAGAAGTACCCCGCTCTGTAGGACCTGGGCCAGAGGGTGGGTTTGGACTAGTAAAACTGCAGCTGGGTGAAAACAGCAGCCTTTAGCAGAGATCCGTCCTTAAAAAAGACGCAGGTAGCCTTTTATCTCGGCGAAGCGCGAGCAGAGTTGGGTGAGCCTGTGGAAGAGACCGGCGTTTGCTGTGCATCTCCCGGCGCTGCTGCGCTCGGGCGCTCCTGCGTTACCTGCGCGCGGGAGGGATGGTTTTGTGAAACATCCCCCTGCCCCCGGCGTGCGGGGGGAGATGCAGCCTCCAGCTTCGCCAGCCCCGGGGTTAGACAGAGGCAACCTGCTTTGTGTTCGGAACCGTATCTAGGCACAGTACTTGACAGAGGAAGGAGATGAGAACAGCTCTATTCAGGGGAGAAATTAACTGAACAGCTCAGACTGCAGTATGTTAGGAAGGTGGTGGACACCCTTTTGCTGAACAGACTTGCGGATTTTGAATACAATCGTCAAAACTGTAATAAAACAGTTTTTGAAAGATTAACTGCAAAGCCTGTGAAGCATGTCATATTTAATTAAGAAATGTAAAAACTAAGTTATAGGAGAGCGTTTCACTTTTCTAGATGGACTTTATCAAGTATTTTACATAATTATTTAATTGCCCTTTCTGCGAAAAATGGACTTACTGATTTCCAAAATAGTAGAAACCCCTTATTATCAAGGAGTATGTGAAATAGCTTATTCTGGTTTTACAGAAACAGATTTTTAGGTGCATAATATTGTGCATTTGTGGTACTCATAAGGTTTGATTTGTTTTTTGGGGTTTTTTTGTTTGTTTGTTTTTTGTATCATGATCAGGTTGTTCTGTAGAACAGTGCTATAATTCAGATCAATGTTCCAAAGTCATCTCTGGTATAATATCACTGGACTATGTGGAATTACGCCAGCGATGAATTGGATATTGGACACCATGATTTTTGTTTTAATTTTAGTCTTCCAGCCTGCTATGATATGGAAAGTAAAACAGATAATTACTTAATTTTATACAGTTAGCTGAAAACTTATATTTTTATCAGATATTTTTGTTACTTTTACTTACGAGTACAAAAGAGGGCTCAGCTAGAAGTAGGTTGAAAAAAAAGAAGCATATTTTAATTTTGTTTGCTTAGCTACACATTTGGCAACTTTTTATTTGATGTAATTTCTTACATTTTTGTATAATTAGATGCCTTTTTTCCTGGAATAATAGCAACACAGAGAGAAAACTTACAAAATCACCAAAACAGGAAGAGAAACAAAGGCAATGCCTGAAATAATGCTTTAGTCTATTTCTTTTTAATTGACTAAATGTCAAATTGATGCAGACCTTTGCTAAAATAATAGTTCTTTATTAAATGTCCTGGACTTGCTGTAGCTTTGCTTGTGCAGAAGCACAAGAATCCATCAGAGGGACAGCTAACCTTGGAAGCCTGCCTTAGTGCCCTGTGCCAGGAGAAGACTAGTCAGGTTAACTGGCTGTAGACTTTCCAACAGCATTTGGCAGGACTCTGTTCCTTTCTTCACCCCTTAACAGAGCTTGATACCCAAAGAGAAGAGCAGGTGCTCCTCAAGTTGTTCCACAGTGACATGTCCCTGAGAACCCTGGAGATAAGGCAGTATCTGTTAGGAGGTGTCTGATTTCCAGAGCTCTTATATATAATGTTTAACTCAGCCCTGTGTCCTACAGGCAGAAATATCATGACAAAAAACTTTGTGGGGGCTATTGTGGTTTTATTGGTACTTGATAATTAATTGGTGCCAGCCAACAAGAAACCTACCTAATTCTCTGTTACACTGTAAAAAACCCCCATGGTTGCATTTACATTTTTTTATTCACAGAATGAACATCCTTAGCAAGAAACTGTTAGTTGTTGGTCTGTCATTATGTAGCAGGCATACAGGCTTCTTTTTGAGCATTGCTTCTGAGAACTTGTGGACAACTCTAACCTTATTCTAGTAGCAATGGATTGCAAAGTGATTGGAAAAATATATTAAGATATATATGTTTCACCCATTTCCTTAGGTCATGAGCAGCTGAATGAGTTTCTCATTGAAAGCTGCTGAGAAATGTTTGAAGGCTAAAGGTGGTCTTTAATCTATATTTTGCAAAATAGTTTTCAAGCCTGTTTCTAATACATCCCTAACTTTGCTAGGTATAATGAATGTCTACTACTTTTTTTTATGGGAATTTGGGGAATTTCTTATTTTTTTTAATGCTGCTACAGATCACATTCATCTTGGATACTACATATGCATCTATTTAATTTATAAAATGCTTAATATCCAGAGATGGATTAGTTGTTGCAGACTAATTCTGATTCAAGAACCAGAGGTTGTTTGATACTGCATACCAGGAAATAATACCTCAGCCTTTGGCAACGTGTCCTGACAAGTATAGAGACAGACATTCCTTTTTAGTATGCATAATTCCTAAAAAAATTAAGTTCTTTGCCCCTAGTGGTGTGTCAGCTATCTAATATGCAATGACTGCTTCATTTATCTACACAATTACTACATGGCCAGAATTTAACTTGCATACATGGCTTAGCACTGGAAACTGCTTGACAGATCTGCTCTATGTAACTATTACAAATCCTGTTGGTTAATAGTTGATAAAAAGAATAACTCTTTATGTTGGTATCGAAAAGGCTCTACTAGAGCATGCTACATTTTTTTTTTCTTTTTCCTGATATGTTGGCTCCAGGCCACACTCATGTGGAGTCTGAATGCTAACAGAGATGTCTGAGCTACCAAGCCTCTCACCTTAGCGTGTGTCAGGGTGACTTGGTTCAGTTAATGCAATAGTAAATGCACATGCAATTTGGGAAAGAGGCTCCAACTCTTTTGCTGCATTACCATTTCAAGCTGCCATACAGGACCACCTTATGGTGTGCGGTAGAGGACGGCCGTATCGCTGTCTCACAAAAGCAGCTTCTAGATGGAAAGAGGAGGCCAGAGTCCCTCCTTGCTTCCTGAGCATACAGCTCAACAGACCAGTTAGCTGGCCTTCCTGAGGAAAGGGTAGAATTTGTACTTTTAAGCTCTTCTGTCTTTTGTGGTTTACTGTGTCTCTCAGTAGTGCTGTATAATACAGGATTGCCTGTGCACGCTATTACTGTTTTTTTTTTCGTAGAATCTAATTGGTCTTAATGGATTTCACATTTAACATCTGCTACGCAATCTGACTTACGGATGTTGAGAGCATGATGCTCAGCTGGAAGCTTTCTGTTCTGAACTGGCATGTTTATTGTAAGAAGCATGCAGTAATATTCCATGAAAAAAACTGTCTCATGTATTCTGTTTTGACATCTTTATTTCACATATACCATTTTCTGYTTTCTTGTCTCATTTTTTTTTGTTTGTAACAGGTAACTTTTGCAGGAGTTTATGGTGTTTTTTTTCCACCCAAACTCATAGCACTCTGTGAGATTATATTGGTTGCTGTGGAAATCATCACAAACAACTGATAACAATTTTATAATCAGTGGGGAATAAGCAGTGGGAAGCAATGTAGGAAATAGCAAGTAGGAAATAATACGGTGTTCTGTTTAAAAAAATGTTTCATTTTAAGAAGAAAGCAGAAAGTGACATGTGAAACGGGGAAAACGTGTAGGTAAAATGCTGTGAGATGTTAGTTGCCCTATAAGTGCCAAATGCAGTTCAACATCCCAGAGGGATAGCAAGGGGATGGTCGGTCAGCAGATGTTGCAACAGAGCTGGGCTGCTGTTCGGAGGCTGCAGGGCGGCGGTACGAGAGCCATCCTGTGCAGGTTTCTGTGACATTTAATTCCAAACTGCTCTCCATCGTTATATTTTTTATATATCGTGATATTTTTGCTACTAGGGGTGTCTACGAAGACTAGGTTGTTGTATTTTTTAATTTATTTATTGACTTTTTTTAAAAAAAAAGGTATCACTAGGATGAGAAAAGAAAGGGGACTAAAACAGAAGTAAAAGTAAAGAAAGGCTGTTGCTCCAGGAGTAGTTTGACACTTCACTTGGAGCCTGGGTCATATGCTCAGATACTAGAGTATGAGCTTCTGGTGGTAGTAATTTAACCCTTGATGTCTGCCTCTACCACAAGCACAATATAGAAAAGCTTTAAATTTCTGACAGTATTGGAATGTAGGAATGTTTCTGGTAGGACTGTTGTGCAAAGCCCCTTAAAAGAGTTATTCTGTAGGTAGTCATGTTTATTAGTCCTGACAAGTTTGGAAAATAAACACAAGACAGCTTTAGAATATCCTGTCTTATGATTCCAGTTCAACTCTAACATAGATACAAATAAATAAATAATAGCCTATTCTTTATCTTGTCATTCCTCTAAAATAAATATAATTGAATGTAAAGGGATGAATCAAAGTGTACAGTCATAAATTGCTAATATGGGAATATTTTTCTTATACAGCTATTTGACATAAAGTAAAATAATATAGATTATAGAAATCAATATTCAAAGACATCAATTCTACTCATCATTTCAACCAAAGAACTTGATTTAAGATGTTGATTTCAAAAAAATGTGAGAATAAAAAAAAAAAAAAACAAAATCATCATTTTAATAACATTAATAAAGAAATAATGCAAACAATCTGAGCTGTTCTACAGGAAGTGCACAGACACTGCTGCCATGAAAACTATTCTGTAAGAAACTATGGAAATAAGTAAGACGCAGTAAGTCTGATCTGACTGTGATTACTTTTTAAACGTTACATCTAGTTTTTGCACTTCTTGCAATAAAGTTATTTTTTTAAGCACTGTAGAGATACTTTAATGTTTGGAGGTAAGGAGTGGAAGTGTTGTACAATATTTTAAAAATAAAGTTACAGATCAACTTAGAAAACTGGATGTTACTGGATATTAGAAACCAGGATCAGTACTAGCAATATGCACCTAGATGCAACAGTGTTTACTTTTGATACTGGAAATCAGGAACATACTGATTTTGATACTACTACAGACTTGTATTTCATGTGAATGACTTGGGAGCAAAGTTACAGTGTTGGAGAAGCTGGCTTTGCTGGATCGGTAGCATCATTTTGCAGGAAAACTGCTTCCTGGTGTTGGATCACTTCTGTATTTTCAAGGATTTATGACAGTCCTTGCTGGGAAATTTTTATTTTTCCACAGTGGGATGAGAAAATTGTATTTTATTTTATTGTCAGTGTGAACTTCTAGTTACCTAATGCTCAAGTACAGAATTTATGTGAACAAAGCAGTTTTTCTCACAGTACTGTTCCAGCCACAAGATTTAAAATTAAAACTAAAGTTTCTAATGATAAATGATCTTTCACAATGTATTTGTTTTCTCAGTGCAATATGGCTAATATCTCACTGCTGATTTTCTGCTTTGCAGCAAATACCAAATTAAGTGTACTGCGTTGAGAATTTGCGTGATGAACAGAAGTTTACTGAGCATTACACCAAGGGGGAGCTCATCAGCGCGCACACATCCTCTTTCTGACACAGTTCCATGTTTAAGCAGAGGTTCCCAGAAGGAGAAAAAGTCAAACTGCTCAGGCAGCTCTCAGAGATATCAAAATGACAGGGGCACGAGGAAAAACTAAAGTGGTAAAAAAGAAAAGCCCTCTCCCTGAACAAGCTCAACGCTAGCATGGCCTGAGCAAAGCGCCTAGAAGCAATCAGTTGTATTTTGACAACTTCTCAGGTGAAGGGCTGTATCTTTGCTGAGTCAAATATCTAAATGGAGAAAATAGGAAATATATATAAGCACGTATGCAGCCTTTTTACTCCTGAACTGCTCAAAGCCAGTGTGGTGCCTGGTGGAGCTCCCTGCCAGCTTAGTATTGCTCTGTGTTGCCTCAGCAACTAGGCAGATCTGATCGTAGATCCTGGCTGTTACTGTAAGAGAAGTGAATCGCATGGCCATGCTCTGGACCCCCCTCCTTTCCTACCACCAGTTTTGGATTACTTCACTGCCAGAGTCCTGCCAGAAGCCTGCAAAGTCAAACTGGTCACGATCGTGTCGAGAGAGCTTTACCACATTGCAGACGGGTGGCTTGGTTGCTGTTTGGCTTGGTATAATTGTTGAAAAAAGCTGGAGTCACTCTGCCAGATAATATCCTAACCATGCAAGCAGAGCTGGATCAGTTTGTGTCTGAGGATGACTTTATTTCATTTCTGATGACGAAGGCTTTGTCTCTTAAAGCAGCAGGAATACTAATGGCACTCCAAAATCACGTTCTTCTATAAACTAAGCCAATTCTAGTGGAAAATCCTTACAAAATTATTAGGGAAATTTAATTTTGTTTTAGCAAATGAAATGCTTTGTGGTGGATTTCCTGGGGAAGTCATTTACTCCAACTTGATAAAGCTGTGTATTCCTTTTGAGAAGAGATAATCATTTATATTCTAGTTGAAATTCATATATTGAGTAAATGTTGGGGGAGGGGGGGGAAGCTCTATGTCTAAACTGAAATTACCATTCTTAGCATAGTTTAAATACTTTGCTTTACAAATACTTTGTAGATTTGACTTTTTTTTTCTTTTTTTTTTAATTAAGCAAATCTGGCCCTTGCACATTTAGCTTTTGTCTCTCATAAGCGTTCAGGATTATTCTCTGATTTTGAAATTGACTCCAAAGTCCCATTAACAGCTGCAATGCAAACCTTCATTGGGACTGAATCAGCAAATAGTCTTGGGCTAGTCTTTCACATAAAAGTGAAATTAAAATTACATGAGTATTCGTTTTCATAATTGTTTCTGGTACACATATGCCTGGCAGGAGGCAAGCAGTGATGATTTGCAGTTTTCATAGCATTTATAGAAATTAATGCCATGCTATCTACAGTTGTGTTTATCAGAATGTAGCAACAAAAATTATGTCACATTTTGACAAATTAAGTCTCAGAAGACATTTGAATGAAAGAGTACATCTTACTGTTAGGTATCACTATATTCATATAACCACATCTCTAAATATTTTCAGAACTTTACCGCGCATAAAATGTGTCACAGTGATGTTAATGAGAGTTCCATATTTCTAGCAAAGAGATTAATACGCTTTAAAAATGTTTTTGAAAATATGATTTCTTCTTTATGCAATTACAGTAGTAGTTCCAGTACTATCTTAGTACTGTCTTAAAGTGTGCTCAAAACAAGATTCAAAATTTGGGCGCTTCACTTTTACTCATTCTTTGCTCCGTAGAGGTCTGCCTGGCCGTAAGGAGCCTCAGGACTCTTCTCAGTGATAGGCAGAGCAACGGGTCCTTCATCAGCATTTTGCAGCTGAGAGTAACTGGGTCAAAATTCAGTTATTCCCTTTCTCGTTGTTCCCCGTGTGCCCAGACCCTGTGGTAGGGGCTCTGAGCCAAGGAGGCGCAGATGGGAGCCGGTGCCTCCGGGGCAGTGCCGCTGCCTCGGGGCTGAGCGCGCCTCGGGTTTGCAGCACCTTCCTAGCGCTCCCCGCCGCCTGCCCCGTGCCTGACCTGTTTTGCTCCAAATGACATGTACTTAGTGAATAAAGGAAACTGTAATGGATTATAAAACACATTAATAAAACTTCCTTTTGAAAGGAATACTGCAACACAGTCTTTAAAAATACTGTAAACTCAATCCAGAGCAGACAGTTCGATCACAAGTGCAGGTACATAACAGAAGAATAACTAATACATCAAAGTAGATATATTGAGCATCAGTTTTAGGGGAGAAGGAGAGGGTTGAGCAAGTGAAGAGAGAAATCAAGGCCTTTCATGAATTTTTGTCAAAGAAATTAAAAATTCCATGTTTGCACAGCATAGGTTCAGTCCTATTAGACATAATACATACAGAGATGTTCTCTTTACATGGCATTTATAATTCAGGAGTGAAATTAGAGAGGTTTATGTATATATATTTATATAAGCAAACAACGGTAATCTTCGGGTGCGTTTTTATCTTTTTCATCCTCTTTGTTTTTTACTCTTTAGTAGTATTAACAAATATTCCCAAAGAGAGATGAATTGATGCTCAGGGACTTGCATTTTGTTGTAAACAAACTGCTACAGCTTAAGTTACTGGTGAAAGTTTTTCATATTTTATTAAACAGAAATGGTTATAAGTTCTTGTAAGGATTACAACTATATGTAGTATATGGAAGATATCATTTCATTAACCGCATGGCACCTTCTGAGTTATCACAAAAGTGTACTATCCTTCCAAAGACTTTTACTAGTTAATGTTTTATATATTTCTCAGATATCTGTGAAGCTCTTCTGTTAAATAATAGGAGGAGAGTAATATCCAAATTCTAATTCATGCATGCCTGTATGCGTGGTAAGTGTAAAATGTGTACATATGTGGTTAGTAGTATTCATACATCTACAAGTTGGCACCATTACTTATAATCTAAACTTTTTTTTTACCCAGTAAAGTTAGCAAACCCCCTTCTTTATCCAATTTTACGTTATATTACTAATAAAATGTCTGCATCTTTTTATATGATAGTTGCAGTTTAAAAGAAGAAAGAGTTAAAGCAAATACGTGTCATATTACTCCTCAGTATGATTTTTAATGGTCAGGTGTAAGGTATTCTTATCCTACTCCATGAATAAACAATTTACCAACATAAAAGAACTTACTGAGGGGAAGGAATTTTCCTGTGGAAGATGAATTCACTTTTCCATGTCTTGATTTCATTATCTACTTAGTGGTGACAAGCTGTGTATAAAAAAAAAAGTAAGGAGGCTCAGCAAGTATTACATCACCTATTAAAAGTAGGAGAAATGCAAGATTTTTCTGTCCCACAGAGATGTTTAGTTGTATTTCATCTTTTTTTTTCTATTTTTCTTTCTTTCTTCCTCTTGTGTTTTGCATTTTTTCTCTCTTTTGTTTAGCTAATTGCCTTAATTCCCCCTTTGCTTCAAAACCTGAGGGTCTGAAGGCATGTTTGGGTGAGCTCTTTTTTTTTTTTACCCTGCTCTGAGCTGTCTGGATGCAAGACATACTCAGAATGGAAGTCTGATAGTGGTATTTGCTTGGCCCTGTACCTAAATAAATGTACATTATCGACAGGACAGGTATGGTTGATTTCATTTTCAAATGTATTTAGTATTTCAGTGAAAAAGCATGGACTTAGTTAAAGGTTTTGAAATGTTTAGATTTCTAATATTTTAAATATCTAAAAGCCAGGAAGAAATCTACCTATTCTTTTCTTCCTTTACCCATCGATAAGCAAAATTACAGCATGAAACTTGTAAAATTCGTATCCATGAAGTATTTGTATTATTAATTCAGCATGTATGTTTGATTCTGTATAATAAAGGAGACAGTGTCAATATTTGTATATAAAGAAAAGTATTTTATAGATGACTTGTCTTACTAAGACCCAGAATTTTAAAGTCACAAATTTGCATATACTGCATTTTGATTATATACATAAATTAAAATATTACTCCCATAACTTGACCCTTACTAACAGTTTATTTAAACCAGATGGTATTTTTTCTGCCCGTTAGTCAAATCCCTGTTAATAACTATCATACCTGCAAAATTTCCAGAGCAATGATAAATATCTATTATGCATATGTAAAACTATTCTCTAATGCTTCTGGTCCTTAATCCAAGGTTCTTGTATTCTTATTCAAACTCATGAATACAAAATAATATGAAAATCAACTACAAAAGGGTTAGAAGGCAGATAAAACAAGTCGGTAAAACAGAGTGCCAGCAATTTAGTTTATGTAATGTGAAGACAATACAGTGGGGAAAGATTAAAACTAAACAACATTTTTGCTAGTTTTTGCTAATAAATACCTTTTCTTTTCATTTTTTCTTACTGTTGCCCATTTACAGCCAGTCACTTCTCAGAACTGTCCTTTTCAGACAGCTCTGTTACTGTTCTGTTATTGATCCCTACTGTGGCTTTTTAGTTGTTCAGAAATGGAGTGGATGTATGGCTACACTTGCCTTTGCACATATTTTTATCTCTTTCCATTGTTTAGGAATACAGAAGGGTAGTATAAAGGATATTAAAAAAAACGGTATACAGCTTTATAAAAGTGTGGTCAATATTACTGAAGTTTCTGGTACTTCAAGGGAAAGAACAAGTAACAATAATTCCATTATTTATGATGCAGGATATAGTGAGCCAGTTCTGTTGAGATTGTGTCCGTCCTGTCTGGTTGCCAGTATTTCTTTGTCAAACACCATGTCTTCCTTTTTAGGTGACTTATCTGTTTAAAGTATCAGTTCTTCAGAGCAAAAACTGCCAATTTCTATATAGATATATATGCCTTATGCACTATCATAATAAAAAACAGTAAACAAAAATACATAAGGAATATAATTAAGAATAATTATTGCAATTCATAATCCTGCTTGGAATATTTACTTTCCTGTATTTGTGGAGCTTAATTTCTCTTTCTGTTAGCAATCCCTCAGAAGGCTATGCATATTTACCTCTTTTAATGTTGTCAAAGCTCGTAAACATCAATTTCTGACCATTTTATTTTTTCTGTGAAATTTCTTCAGGCTTGCAGTATGTCTTTGGGGAAGTAATAACTGAATATAACATTTCTAAATTTTACTTCACCAGAATTATAGGACAAAGTCCATCTGTCTTTGCTACCGCTCATGAAAGCATTTGGAATAACAAATAGCAATATCCGTTTGCGTCAACGTAATCCTATAATTCCTTTCTTTAAAGTTGAAGATAGTTTTCAAAACTATTTCAGTTATTCAGTATGTGGCATTTTTAGTACTGGTGGAATTTTTGAACTTTTAATGCATAACATACTTGTTTTACATATTCATGTGATTTTTAGCTGTCTCACTCTAGCCCCTAGTCATTATAACACTCACATTTTCATTCATATCCTTTCATTACTTAACTTTTTTCACCTGTGATTGAAGTAGTTGGGTGTCTGAATTGGTGGAATTATGCCCCTAAATAATTCCGCCTGTGATCACATTTAATTACAGGAAAAGGAATGCACTCACTGCAGAAGAGATTAGGCTAAATGCCGTCTACATAATCAGGTCCTTGGTGACTGAATTCTGGCAGCATTTCCTTCCTCAGTTCAGTTGCTGCAGATAGGATGAATAGGATCTGTGCAATCTGTGAAAGTCCCTGTTTTGGTCCCCTTTGGAATATAAAGTTCTCTTTTCCTGATTTGAGGGGAACAACGCGGAGTCAGGAGAGAGCTTGGTGTTGGCGTTGGGCATCCCTGCCGAACGTGCGTACCTCACCTGGCCTCACGGAGACCCCGGCAACTTTAACTGCAAGATACAAAGGAGAAAAAAAAAAGAAATTTTGATTTACCTTTATAACTACTTAAAAAAGTTTTATTAATAACTTCTTATTATTGCAGACATGTGACTGTATACAGACCCATCTATATTGTCATGCTTATGATACACAAAATCTTTGTAGGAGCTTGTAGGGTTTTCTTAGTTTCACTTTTTAAAGAGTGTAAAACTGTTCTGAAGTTCGAGAAGATGCATTGATTTCTTTTTTTCTCTATTTTTAATACGTGGTTTTGGACTTGGTATTATCCTATTTTAATCAATAGCAAGGCTACAAGCAAAAATAGTTTTTAAAAATGGAAACGGGAATCATATTTAAGAACAATATGAATCTAAAATAAAGGTCCAAATCAATGCTTACATTCCTGAATGCATTTTCAGAAAATTCATCTAAGTTCATTGAGAATTTCCACCTGTACTTTAGGTACCAGGCATGCAGTAGGGATAGAAGAATTTAAGTTTAGCCTGCTGGTCTGGAAATCTGTTTTTTCTTACCATCTTCATGACTGGCAAGAAGCTGCGCTTACTTCACTTCTTCCTTATCTTGTTGTTACATTAGAGGCTTAGCAAGAGGAATTTTGACCTTTTTACCAACGTTCACTTAATTTCTCATAGTAATTAGCTCTAAGTCTGTAATATGGACAATTGCATCAATTAATAACAGCAAAACTACGGTATGATGGCAACAGTGGTAAAGCCTATTGACTCATCAAGCAGTAATGTAGCATTGCAAGTTGCAGAATAATTCAAACTGCTATTTCAAAGTGGGTTGCCATCGTTTCTGTTCAAGAATGTACATGGTATTCAACTGCAGATCAATAAATAAAGCCTATTAAATATTGCACATGATAACTGTATAAAACTCTCAGCTTTCTCTCTTAAAAGATTTACAAATCCCTTACACATGTTTCAACCTGATGTAGGGAAAAACCTTTGCAACGTTAGGGCAGTCCAGTGTTGGAACAGCTTGCACAGTACGGCCGTGCAGGTTGTGGCATCTTTGGAGGTTTCCAAGACCTGACTGGATGAAGCCCAGAGCAACCTGGTCTGATCTCATAGCTGAGCCTGCCCTGAGCAGGGAGCTGCACTAGAGACCTCCTAAATTATCATGTGATTCTGTTGTATGATGTAATTTAACTTAGTTTTGGGCATTGGCTATTTGAAATCAGTTCTTGGGAAAGGAAGAGTAAACTGTTGGCAGATAAATTAAGTAGACTCTAAAGAGATGTGAATTTTGATTATTCTGAGGATCTCAAGTTTCAAAAATCTAACTTCACATTTACTTAGTTTTATGTGTTCTTCTTCTAGTCAGAATTGAAACAAATGTGCCAGGAGCAAGTTTCTTCTTACAGTCTTTCTGTTCCAAATTCAAAGCCATGGAATGTCAGGTAGGCCACAGATAAGAAAGTTTCTGAGAACATTTTCAAAATTGTTATTGGTTAGGACTATGGGAGCTGATCCCTTGTAGCTGTGATGTAATGTACTGCTACAAACTTCACTCTAAATGCCTAATACTACATTTAATATAAAGTTACATGTAATTGTTGGAAATAAGAGGAAGAACATTTTCCTCATCAGATGATGATTATTTTGATCCTACCTCTTTTGTAGTATCATTATGAATTGTAAAAATATTGTCATAATATATTCACACTGAGGACTTGGTCAAAAGAGATGAAAGACAAACTAAAGTGGGGGTGTTTGGATAGATTATCAGGCTTTTAAATAGTTTTGAATGGTGGTTGCCTTATTCTTTTCCTTACTGACATGACATTTTCTTTAGTTCCTCTCATAAAAATTCAGCAAAGGACTACTATTTAATCCTATAGTCATTTTTATTGTCCTTCTGTATATGTTCTGCAAATAAATGTGTCTGAATACCTTGGATTTCTTTCGGATATTCCCTGTTTTCTGTCTTTTTTTTTTTCCAGGGTTGACTTTCAGATACTTTCTTGCTTGAGCTTTTCATCCGCTATATTTTTTTCACCTGGCATAGCCTGAATCAATTTACACAGCAACTGAAAATGCAGTGAGCAGCTTTTTTGTAGCTTAGAAAACTTAAAATTATAACGCAAATGTGAACAATGCTGAACTACTTTTTTTTTTTGTGGTCGCCATGGTTTTATATTAATTTATCTGTAAGTACTGACTCATTAATTCATACCTTCCTGTTAAGATATTCCTGCTTCTGGCAGATTTCTCCAGATACCTGGTGTTTAATAGGAAAATGTCAGAAACCTCATATGGCTAACTGTAGAATATATACCACATGAGGGCAATCTCTATTTTGACTTTGTCACGCTGTAATTTTAGTTGTATTCCAGTTGCTGGAAGGTCTTTTGTGCCACCTGTGATTTAGCACCATGAAAAACTAATAAAATGAAAAGAGAAAAAAAGATGCATTAGAACTTCTTTTCCTTTTATTGATTTGTTTTAAAACTACAGATCCTCCATATTTTCCATAGTGCATCTGCAATAAAATGCTAAGATATAGTGTGTATTTCCATTGGCATTAGTGGTGATGGTGGGATTGGGCAGATGGGCAGAGGTATCTTTATTCATGTAAATCCACTTGGAGTAGGTTTGGAGATCTTGGTGGTGTTTACCAGTCTGTCCCTTTATGTCCATGTTGAATATGGTATAGAGCCTATATGGCTCTGGGTTCAAACCCCTCTTGCTTGGCCGTACTTCTGCTTCTGTGAGAGTGGTGGAGATGGTTCCTCTGGGCACACTCTGCCAAGGAACAGCAACCACAGGGTTTCCAGCACTTACTGGAAGTTGAAAGGCCAGCCTGTTCCTTTCCTCCTCAGTTGGTGTTGTGTCCTTGAAGCAGCGGATCATGGAATTTAGCACCTCAGTGATCTGCATAGGATAGGCTCCTTATTTTAAGGCTATTATTCCAGGCCCGTTTCCAGACTCTAATTGATGTCATAACTCTGGTTATGTCTATGTCATAAGCTTCAAGCTTTTTTTGCAACATTTAGGGCCAGATACTTACTACATTTTTAAATTAAAAGCCTGAAGTTCAGGTATGATCATGTGAATCAGGAGCCTAGTTATCTATTCTTCAATGTTTTCAGCTATCTTTTCAGCATTCCTAAGGCTATCATTGAAGCTTCAGCAGCAATGCAGCAGCATTGTATTTCCAAATATTTTTCAAAGCAAGAAGACTGTTAACATATGTAAAATATAGAAGTACACACATATACTCTCTCTGTATATACACACACACATATATATTAAACCTGTAATCAATTTTGTTGTCCTTTGTATCTTCTACCAGTAAATGTCTTCTCATATAAATATATATATATATATATATATATATATATATATATGGGTGGGTATGTGTATATGTGGATATATATATATAAAATAAATTAAAGGCATTAACTGAATTGTGATATCATGGCTAAATATTCTGATTGAGCCATATTATAATAGTTGGAGAGCCATATATATAAAGTTCTTTAGGAAAAGACTAATCAGTATTTTTACTGATTATGTCATTGTCATGCTATGTATACTTGTCAAGATACTTTACCTCCCTTTTCTGACATTTATAATCACAGAATCAGTAAGGTTGGAAGGGACCTCTGCAGATCATCTAGTCCAACCCCCCTGCTCAGCAGGGTCACCTACAGCATGTTAGACAGGGTTGCATCCGGGCGGGCCTTGAAGATCTCCACAGAAGGAGACTCCACAACCTCTCTGGACAACCTGGTCCAGTGCTCCGTCACTCTCACAGGGAAGAAATTCCCCCTCACGGTCAGGCGGAACTGCCTGTGCTTCAGTTTATGCCCATTGCCTCTTGTCCTGTCACACGGGACAACTGAAAAGAGTTTGTCCCCGTCCCCTTGACACCCTCCCTTCAGGTACTCGTACACATTGATCAGATCCCCCCTCAGTCTTCTCTTCCCCAGGCTGAAGAGGCCCAGCTCTCGCAGCCGTTCCTCACAGGGCAGGTGCTCCAGCCCTCTGATCATCTTCGTAGCCCTACGCTGGACTCTCTCCAGTAGCTCCATGTCTCTCTTGTGCTGAGGAGCCCAGAACTGGACACAGTACTCGAGATGAGGCCTCCCCAGGGCTGAGTAGAGGGGCAGGATCACCTCCCTCGACCTGCTGGCAACAGTCTTAGTTGTACTGATACAATTCAGTGTTTTTTTGCCGTATCATATGTAATTGTCATTATTTCATACATTCTTAAATAGTTAAACAAATATGTCAGTGATCCTTGGCCATTATTAGGATGTTAAAATAATTCATTTTATAATATTATTTGTAATAAAAAAAATCCTAAATTATTGCATACAAACTAAACACTCTTTATTGCATTTTGATTCAAAGCTTCTTGAGGCCTTTTAATTCTTCAAAGATTTAATAAAGATCCAGGCTATATACAGTTATCAAATATAAATATTGATTTAATAACCATTTTATGCAGTGGTGAATCCTACATCAAATACATAAAAATTATGTTATCAAATATACAAAGTTATGCTAAAGTAATTCTGCTTTTTGTATTTTTTTTTTGAATTTTACTTTTTAAGTAGGCATTTTTATCTGCCTGTTTCTTTTTTAAGATTATGATGCTGCAGTCCTCATTGGCTAGAAAGGCAGACTCAGTGTCATGTAAATCTATTTTCTCTTTATTCTTTTGTTTCCAAAATTAGCAGTGCTTCTACAGTGTTATTGGAGAAAAAATGACCATATTTTAATTAAGATACAAAATCTTGCCATATGAACTTTCAGAGCCATTGATATAGCATTGGTTCTAAATAAAATTTTGCTCTGACGTGGATGATACAGGATAGCTGCACCAGCCAAATAATATATAACAGTTTGTTGCTAAATTTCTGGGAAGAAGTAGACCACAGAATTACTTAATTACCACAGCAGGATTCAGAGGTTACAACAAATTGTAGAAACAATAAATAATACTTATGTTTATACATAATAATTGATCTTTGTAATAACTCTGCAAAATTTTTTAAATTATAATGTGTGTTCTCTGTTGGCTCATGTTATGTATAATCCACTTCACCTGCAGAGTCAATCCCAGCAAAATAGGTAGATTCCTTTCCTTGTCTGCTGAATGATTGTAGATAGTTGTATAGAACACAAAATACTGGAAAGTCAGGGCTACAGGGACAGGAATATTCTTGAAAGATAAGACTGAGCCTTCAACTAATAGAGATGCAGGGGCAAAACTCAAGAGCGCCTGATTTTTGGTCCTTCAGTCCATTTGTTAAGTTTTGATGCTTTGCATGTAGCGTAAGTTAGAGAGTGAAGACTTAAAATTGAAAATGTGAAACAAAATACGTGGTAACTAAGAAAAAAATGCTTTTCTGCAAAGAGATTCCTGTCATTAAATATGTAGAATTTTATTTTTAAGTTTTGGAAAAAGTTGCTCCAAATGAAGTTTAAGGGAGTAAAAGCTCTGATGAGACTGTCTCGCATGTAGCAGTATAATCTGGTGGAAGATATTGTAATTATCAAGTCAAGGAGTCCCCATAAGACAAGGGGATTTTATGCCTTTTCTTAATGAAAAATAACTAATAATGTATGCAGAGATGTTATAAATAAGATGTATAGGTATTAAAAGCATTTGATGGAAGCTGGCAGAATTTCACCTGCCATATTGCAAACCTTTTTTTCTTTGTTATAGTGTATTTTGTACACTAGATGGCAGTGCATTAGCACTAGTGTATAGTAGGGGAATAGATTTAATTTATTCTAGTGGGGAAGAATCCTTCTGTTTCATGTTTCCTTTTACATACATCGAAGAATTGCATGTAGAAGGCTATGTAATGGTTAGCCACATACGCATGTGCAAAGGGAGCTGCAGATTAGTTCCCCTCTTCCTATGTACAAATGAAAATCCATTTAAAGCGACAGAGCCAGACTTGCACTGGCTGGAGGTGAGATGAGCTGGTGCACTCCCTCTGTGCTTTTTCCAGCGGCTGGCTGACAAACACCACCAAATGGCATGGAGAGAGAAAGAAGAAGGGCTTCCCAGGAGCAGTGTGTGATATTGCTACACTAGGGTGTATAACTGGAGAATTCAGCTGTGTAGGTTGTCTTGCCATTTCCAAAACCCAACCCTAATAACGTCAAAGGTATCGTGGGTATCCCCCTTTTTTCTCCACGAGTCTCCCCTTCCAAATTAGTCTGTCTATTCTGATTTTCTTACTGCTTTATATTTTTTCTCTTTTTCTCTCAGAAGTAGTTGTATGCCTTCTCTTAAGATAGCTTCAATATATGTAGACTCATTGTTAAAAATGTTCATCCGACCATAAGCACTATCAAGTGAGGAAAAATCATTATTTCCATTTTATAGACAGGAATGAAGTCAACAGCATAAAATGTACAAAGGCAGTTAAGTAGCTAGCATTTGGGAATTAGAACGTTGAGTATGTATTTACTTTGGACTGAAATTTGAAGGCCTTGTGTAGGTTTTACTATATTTCCTTTTTTTTTAACTGAGTCTCCACTTAGAGAAGTTCCAAATGAAGTTTGAAATGAAGAAGATGTGAGCTAGAGATTTAGTTCCAGAAAGTTAATGATATAAAAATAAATACAAAGCATGGAAAATGTTGTCGTAGACTGAGTAGTTGCCATGATGGGCCAATATAGTCAGTCCGAAGTCGTAAGTCTTTCACGTTGCGATTCTGCCAGTACACTGTGCCTCCTAGCACCGCTCTAGAGCCGTTCTTTTGAAAATAATGGGCAAAGAACTGTTCTGTGGAAGCTTCATATAAAACACTTTACTAAGTTAAAGCTAAGAATACATGCAGACTCTGAGCAGATTGCTTCACAGTTTTGGGCCATATGTTGACTACACTAGGAAGCCAGGATTATTAAAAGCATTTGCCTTTTATTTTCTGAGTCTCTACTGTTCATATGTGCAGTCTTGAGTTTACTATCATGAAATAAAATCTCCATCTAAGCCTGTACAGGCAGGAAGTAGGATTTTGAAGACTAGCAAATATCAATAGAATATACAGTTAAAATAAAAAGAAAGATTTAGTAACTTTAGTTAGTAGCAGAAGCAGAAAAAAGTAGTAATAGTAGAAAAAAGAAAGAAAAGGGGCCTGAAATAGGAATGACAAATTCTGTAAGAAACAGCCAACAGAAAGAAGATATGAAAGAGCCAGAAAGGAAGATGTCAGGAAGTCAACAGCTGCCAAGGAAATAATTTTGTCTACGCAAATTTCCCTGAGAGTCTCTTTCTGGTGGCATTTGCTCAAAAATAAGATCATTGTTTCAAGTTTCAGTTAAATTTATACTTACAGGAAGTCCAATTTGATGCAATGTCTTTATCATGCTCACTGAGTTAAGCATTTTAAAATCAGGAGAGCTCTTGCCTGGGGCTGGGAAGAATACTGGCATGAATACATTTTCTTAAAGAAAATTTAACTAAACTTGGTGTCTCTTGCGACCTCAATGCGTGTAGCTTCTGCCTTATTTATTCAGTTTTATTTTATTTTTGCTACCTCCCTACTGAATAAACAGGATAAAAACAAATTGAAATACAGAAAAAATATATTTTATCTGCTTGTTTTTACTGAATTTGCCATAATAGTTGAAATTTCATTAATACTGCTGGAAGGAAGACTGAAGGAATGTTTGCCTATCTTCTACTTCGACGTTCACAGAAACAGAATCTTCTTGCAAAATAGGCCATTGTTGTCCCAAATGTCCAAATGCCCAAAATGCTGTCATTTTGGGGTATCACAGAAGTGTTAGTCCTGCATATAATTTATTACCTGATTCTGCCAGAACAGAACATGCAGATGCCTTGCTATAAAAATGCAGTATGAATTATATTTGATAATAGATCTCAAAGATTCCACTTAAATGATTTAGGGAGATCAACAAGTGGTGCTGTATTGGAATTTGTCATGAATTTCATGCTAGAGAGTGAGCCTAATTTGGGGGGCAGCAATGTGGGAGGTAGAAGTTGCTGGTTCTTCAACAAATGATTGAATATAGAACTCTGACCTCCCAGATGTATCTTCTAATTGTCAGGTTAGGCTGTCAAAGGAAATACCTATCCACTTTGCAAAAATGTTTTTTCTTTCTGAATTTGAATGTAAATATAATGACTTGAAGGTTTTCATAAAACAGAAACTTGTTTTCTGATTAGCCTTCTTCAGATCAATGGAGAGCATGATGTAGAGTTGTTTGAGGGAAAAGTCATGAGACACCTTAAAAAAATGTATATTTATATGATCAGCATTTTATAGAAACCTGAGTTCGGGGAGGTTGGTTTTTGAGGTTGAGAGGTTGTTTTTATGTTTTGGTTTGTTTTTGTTCTCTTTTTCCCAAATATTTTGTGGTCAGATGATGAATTGAGGTGTTTGCTTTGTACAGGATCTTTAGAAAGGCTGAAAAAAAGAAGTCATATGGAGAGTAATGGAATTCCATCCAGAGTTTCAGTCTTTCAGTCTTCTGAGCAAACAGTCTCACAGGCTGGATGATAAAAGTATCTAGCAATGGACTGGCCCAGTGATAAAAGTTCTTTATCATTAACATAATGATATTTTTACAGAAACTCCTCTAATCAATCTGGATAGTGTACAGATCAAATTCCAGCTAAAAAGAAGAAAGATATATTGTAGACTTTCAATGTAAGTACCAAAGAAACATAGCATCTGTATTTTTAAAATACAAGAGAGTATCATTAAAATCTGATTATCTCATTGGTAGTTTTGTGGCTCCTTTTTCACTTTTTTAACAGCCATGTCCAACACTTTGGGGAAGCAACAGCAACACTCTTCTTTTTGTTTGGGCAAGCCAAGAGAAAAATAGTGACTTCCCTTGTAGGAGATTTTTATTCTGCTCATGAGGCAGTTTTGATTAGAGCTGAAGTACAAATGAATGACAGGATTCTTCAGACCAGCCAAATGACTTGTCTTTACTCATATCCATGATATACATTAGGTCTGCATGTCAAGAATCAGGCTTTGCAAGTGTTAAGGTCTACATGTGTTAAATTTTCATATCCATAATTCAAATTTCATTTCCTCAAAAAGGCAGTGTGCTCTTCCAGGCTATTTTATTGGGTTTCCTGTGATGAGGTCTTTGAAAAACAAAGTGAAATGTCAAGTTCATCTAATCCATCCACTTTTGATAATTTGACATTCATAAAGAAAATATTCTAGGTGTTTTCTCTAGACTAAAGGGTTGTGTTTTCTCTAGACTAAAGTGTTGTTTATGGATTTCTACTGCTGCTTTCCCTCCTCAATATTTTGCTTGCCTGCTTCTGCTTCTGAAATGTTATCTTCATACAGAGTAACACTGCTAAATTAATTCTAGCATTTGTCATTATGGCTTTTATGCCATCCAATCAATTATTAGTCAGGTTTTGTGGATGACATTTGAGTTACTCTAACCATCATCTGGAAGATATCATTCTGACTCATTGGACTTCGCAAAAGCATCCTATCATAAATTCAATTTTGAATGGCTTTTCTTGTCATAGATATCCTTGAAAATATTCTTTAGCAATCCTGTTGTCCTTCCATTTTCTGCCTTGTTCATCCTTGGACCTATATAGGTTTTTTCTCCTTTTGCCATCATTTTCTGGACAGGCTTATAAATTATTTCATTATCCTATACACTATGATACCATTTTTCTTTTACCTTTCTTTGCTCAATCTTGATATTTATGTATATTTTGATTTTTTTCCTGTTATTCTTAGTTTTTCTACCAGTGTCTTTTATCTTAACTCTTTTTATTCTGTTTTGTCCGTTACCTTTATATATTTTTAAATTTAAAATCTATTTATCTATATAATTGTCTATGATTAGAAGACATTGTTCTTCCAGTGACTGAAGACTTTATACTCAAGGGTTTTTAAAATACAGTCTACTCTAGCTCAGATTACTTTTTATTTCATTTCCAGAAAAATTAAAAAGTTTAAAATGCATCAGTTTCTATTTTTTATTAGTTGTGTTTGCTTTTCATCTCCATTCTACAAGACATATGGGAACAGTTGATTTTCTTGTTTCTGTTCCTTAACCTTTTCTTCCTAAGATCATATTTTGTTCAATGTCAATGTTCATTCTTTGGATGACAGATCAAAGACTAGGATGCAAAATGTCATGCTTCCTGATTAGTTTTTCCTTTAATTCCTATGTTCTAAAATATGGAACATACTTAAAGTTCTTCATTTCTATTTCCTGCTTTTGGTTGCTGCCATAGATTCAAATCCTCAGTCCTGCTGAAAAGCTAATTGGTCTGCTAGAGGGATGCTTCAGGTGCAAGTGCAGAAAGGTGTAGCTCTGCTATAGTCTGCAGAGCTTTTGTGAATACTTTCTGCCACAGAAACTACAGCACTAGCCAAATCAGCATTTATCATACTCTATCATTTAACTGTCCTGAATTAATAACCAAATTTAGAAGCATATACTCTCCTCTTTACTATCCCTTACTTATTCTGGTCCCTTTTTATTATTTCACATCTACATATTTCTTTTCTGGGACCTTATGGAGTTGGTTCCTCTTTTTAACGAATTGAACTACTATTTTTTGTAGCAAATACCTGTCATTTCCCCTGCAGATGCTACTCACTAGGCATGGGGAGGGATAGGAACAAGACCTGCTCATGGTGTTTATAATGCTCCTAACATTAGAAAGGCTTAAGTTTTCTAAAATGTAGAGATCATGTTTCCTTTCCTTGACTGAACAAATGTAGATTTTAGAGATGTCCATTCAGCAAGATCATTTAGCTTATGAAGAAATTTAACTTGACTTTGAGCACTTAACTTGGAGCATTTAACTATTATGAGTTGATGTCTATATTCAATCAGTTTTTATTTCATTAAAAATGCAGTTGACTGTCTCATAACAGTGTATGAGTGTATGAGAAACTTTCTAGGTGTCTCACAGTGTATGGAGAGGTGTGTGTATATAAACATGGACAGAACATTTTGGTTACAAAATAACCTTTCTATCAGCTTTTTTTTCAATCTTTCTTCTTTTTCCCATAATGTAGTTACACCTTCCCTTGAAAAATCCGTTTTTCTACACTCCTACCTATCACTGAGCCAGTCATCATCAAATCTGGAGATTCAAAGTGTGTATTGCAAGATGTGAAAATTTGTTCTTGGATTTTATATTTGTGGAAAAAAAGGTTTATTTTTTCTATTTCTCTTTTCCTGCTTTGTACAGAAAAGGTCCTTCCTTTGTGATACGCGGGAGAGCTACAGTCTCTTTCTGAATGTGCACCGGAGAGCTTTGCCTAGCACAGGAAAGATGACAGTCGCCAAATTCAGGTTTTGTAAATCGGGGCACCTGAAGTTAAGCACGCTCTAAAGACAACCGGCTAGACGTCACCTCAAATTAAATGCGACCAGTTAACTATTCACGGGCCTCTCTTGCCAAAGTTATTTCTGTCGCGTACCCTGTCCGTGCTGTTTGTGCGTCTGCGTCCGGCCGGGCCCGTGCGCGCAGCGGCTGGGGAGCCGGGCCGGCGGGCCAGCGTGGTGGGCGACGCGCGCGGGCTCCTCGCGGAGCCCCCGGCGAGCGGCTCTGGTGGGAGGCAGCCTTCCGCTTCGCCGGAGAGCTGGAGGAAGGGGCAGAGCGAAAAGATAAATTGGCAGCGTCTATGCTTTCTCCCATTTTACTACGTTTTAAACTTTCTATCTCGTTTCAAAAATTCACCACAATTTATGCAAATGTGCTGTACAGTAATAGCTGCAAATTATTATAGCGAGATACATGTCCTTCCCACTATTAAAGACAATAACTTACAAAGCTGAAATAAAATAATTTATGTGCTAATATTATTATGTAATTATGTAATCACTTCTCTTTAAAGAAATCCCTTTGAAATTAAAGGGAAATGACCAATTTTATCCAACTTGAAAGTTACTGGATAAAAAATTCACAAATAGATAGCTGTTGGAAAGGTAATACCCATCAGCTATTCTCATTCTGCTTTCTGCGGACTTGTTTTTCTAGTTCTACGTGTGTAACTTTTGCATTGCCCAACTGTCATTTTAACTTTGTGAAACTTAATATTAACCTGACTATTCCCTGAAAATAATATTCTCTACAGAGATGGCAAGAGAATCATAAAGCATTAAAATTCAAGAGGAGTTGTTTGACGGGAAAAGGGAACATCATATTCAATCATGCCGTTTCTTAAGAAGTCAGCAACAAAAGACACAGGATATTTACCTGGAATGATCATAGCACTGCATACAGGCAGGAGGCAAAAACAGAACTGGCATTTTAATTTAAATTATCCAAAATTGCTGCTCCCTGAAGAACCCAGATTCCGCTGTTAAATTTGTTCTTTGTCTTGCTCTGGAAACTCATTTCTGGCAGTCCTCAGTATGCCACGTTGCACTGCAGGGTTACTTAACCGGATTAGACGGTGTCCAGCGTACGTCTCGCTGCGGAGTCCTTCGTTTCTGACGCCGAAACTGAAGCGGTGGCTTGGGTCTGTGGCTGGCACGCTGATAGCAAGCTGGTGTCGGCGGCAGGAAGCGAGCCGACAGCCTTGTTAGAGACAAAAAAGCAGAGCAAACAGAGAGAACTGTAAATAAGAACAAAACCACTTGAGAGTTAAAGTTGTTGCAGCTCTTCCATTTTCTCTTACAGGTGGCTGAGTATGATTTAAGTGATTAACTAATAATGCACACTCCAGAAAAAAAAATGTTCTCACATATGCATTGTTCTGGGACTTCATGGACATAACTATTATTTTATCATTTCAGTTCTTACTGAAGAATGCTTTACCATTTGATTTAAGTACTGGTTGAATTAAATCTTACAAAATGGAACATCCTAAAACCTTCCATTCCATTAGCTGCAGTTCATATCTTCTCACAGTAAGTAAATTTATTTACTCTATCAGAGGAACCAATTGAAAATTTCTAAAAGCAGCTACATATTTTTGTGACACAATGAAGGAAGAGACAAATTCCTACATCTCCGTCATTCTTTTCAAATCACGTACTAGTTTTCATTCCATTTGCAGATCTCATATCATAAAACATTCTCCCTTTCTGTTTACATTTTTAAAATTCGTTTTGTATTTTATTAATGCTTTATTTCAAATATTTTTCAAAAGTCTTTAGGCAGAGGCTGCTCTCTCTCATCTACTTGGGCTTTATTCTGAGTTTATAATTCTTTTTCTTGACTGGAGGGTGGAATTTATTTCTGAGTATGATGATTTTTGAAAAAGGAAATTATAAATTTCACCTCAGTCCACCTTTCTACTTACAAAAGATTTTAGATCTTCCTGAAGGACTTTAAAATAAGATTTTCTGGCAAATCAAGATGGACTGTCTGAAAGAAAAAAAGAGAAAAGAACTGCTTATTAGGTTTCCCTAGTAACGCGTAGAGCATTTGAAAAAGTTTGCTTTTATTACATGGATCTGTTGTATAATATGAATAGATCAGCTTGGCATCGTGAGTTATGCTTCACATTTTACTGGGTTCTGGCTTGTAATGGCAATATAAATGCCTATCAGTGTGACACGCAGATGAAGGCAGCACTGTTCAGTGGCAATCTCTGTAGACAATTTAACTTTTCATTGTCATAAAAGTTTTATTCATCTACTATATTTATAGAATTGAAGAGTGTAGTGAAGGAAAGTGCAGCCTTCACCTTCATTTTATTACAGGTCTCTCATGAAATACATAGCGTATATGTATAAAGTTTGAAATTCAGTTTCTTTTCCTTTACTATTAGTATTTCAAACTACTAGTTGCTATTAGTGCCTTTGTGTTTCAAAACTGCAAAAATGTTTTAGCTGTTTTGCGACATAAGGATACAATTTACTGATGTTCTGTTCTCCTGGGAGTGAAATATCTGACAAGTAATACTATGGGGCTGATGTAATTCTATAAATACTGGAGTGAATTCCAAACCTGTAAATTCTTCATGGTATAAGGAGTTCTGCTAAGGGAGAATATATGTGTTTGGATCCAAATAAGGTCCAGTGAGGAACTGGTTGCCGTCTCATGCATTTTTACATACTTTAAAGTGTATGTAAATTAGTAGGATACAGTAATAATCGTATTTCTGTGAGCGAAAATACAACTGACAGCACTCATTTTGCAGTGGTCTGCAGAAATTAAAAATTCTCAGTCCTTTCTAATGCAGCTGTGTAGGAGTTGAATGACAGTGCCTTTATTTTCTCTCTTCGCCGAATCAGTCTTCCTTTCTACAGATCTCTTAGGAGTCACTCTGACTAGCGAACCTAAATTTTTACATATAATCCTGCATCCTCTTTTCTAAAAAAGACAAGGTAACTAAAATTTTATCCAAATGTTTCGTTAAAGAGTAAAATATAATTAGGAATCAAATATCACTAAGAATTGGATGAGGTGGATTATCTAATTTCTCAGTTGTCACTTAGGCACAAGACTATCTGTCTTTTAAGAGAAAGTATAAAGGTAGAATAACAGAAGTCCTCCAGTAACCCAATCAGACATCTTTAGTTTTCTGTTCTATTACTCTCTCTGTGCAGCTTCAGGTTTTACAGATTGACTTACAGGAAAGTAGAACATTAGCCTGGAAGTGACAGTCCAAATGCTCAAATGCAGTCCCTTGCCTTAATACATCATATAGTCCCATTAATATGTCTACGCCAGTTTAAAGCCTATCACTTTACCTGCTGTCACCATTTTTATTGGTTAGAAACAACCTTAAAATGTCCAGCCTTAGCTTTGGTCACAGACAGTTTATTCTTCTTGTTCTTTGCATATATTGCTTTTAGTCTAAATGGCTCTTCTTGTTCCATTGTGAAGAACAATCATGTTTTTTCTGGGTCTTGGTTTGCTAGGATAAACAAGTTATGATTTTCTTATGTACTCTTATTTGCTAATTCTCCATTCCTCTGATCTCTCTATTCATTCTATTTTCTGCATTCATTCCTTCTTAATTATACATTTCCTGAAAAAAGGTGATTAGAATTGTAGAAAGTGCATCCAATGAGATTTTACCAGTGTTGTGGCATTTTTACTTTTTAGGGTAACATTTGTAGCTTTCACTAGCCATATTACAATGCTGACTTACAGACAGCAATTTACTAGATTAAGATATTCATATTTTTATCTTTTTCCTTTTTAGCCTATAAGCTGTTGTGCCTTTTTGCAACCATGTGGGCATCACAACTTAAAGATCCATGATACTATGGCCTGACTGAACTTTTTTTTTTTTTTTTTTCCATGCCTTTAAGTCTTCCCTTATTTTGTGTTGGTTCTAGTGGCAACTGAACGTGGTTCTAAGCATTCACAGCTACCAAAATACGGTCATTCTGCGGTCTAAATACTTTTTCATACCGCTTGAGATTCAGCCTTGTTCTTCACACTGTGCAGATGCCTCGACAGTCAGTCATCATTGGTTTCTTGGCCTTAGGTTTGTAAAAATGTAAACCGGACATCATTTTTCAAATACAGCCGTAGCATGTGCGCTCTATTGCAGTGGATGCTTTAGAGATCTCTTGAGACCAGTAACTTATTTCAAAACTTTGGGAATATAGACTTTTAACAGTAACCTTTGGACACCTTTTATTTATTTTTGGACACCTGAACTCAAGAGAGGTTAACATTTCCAAATGAAGGAGAAAGTGGAGGGAGAGGGAGAGGGAGAGGAGAGAATGGAGCAACGGAGGAGAACTAGAGGAAGGATTCCATAAAAGACAGAACAAAATCACTGTGATTTTTGTCTGAAGCAGAACGTTAATATGTTATGATACATAGGCTCTACTTCTGTAGTATATTTATATCATCAGTAAGTAATACAGACAGGATAGTTGGCATTCAGATATCACTTTATTTTATGTAGAATTAAGCGCAAGTGCAGATGAAAGCAGCTATGTGATTTCAGAAGTTTCTTTTTGACTTCTATTACGTGAATATAAACTGCACTCTCTAACTATAAAATCTTGTTGTTCTCTGGTATGGCCATAATTACTGTAGAAACACTTAATGCATAAATGGTCTTTTTTTTTTTTTTTTTTTTTTTAAATTCTGAATGCTGTAAAACATAATTCCTTACAACGTGGCCATCAAAATAAAGTCACAGGCAAAATCAACAATTTTCAGATTCTGACTGTAGAAATTGTCACATTAGGATCAGTGATATTCAAGATCAAAATAGCTGTGTGAGACTTCTCACCCTCTCCTTTCCAAGGCAGTATTGTTTCTTGTACTTCTGAAAGTATAGAAAATATGTGAAATTATTATCATTGATTTTTTTAAAAGATTTTTTTTTCAAGTGGTTATTTGTGATTCCTGAATCGATCACACTATTTGACCTGGAATCTTGGCAGGAACTGAACTTGTATGTACAGGTATTTTCCCAAATCTTTGTTATTACACTTTTTATATGCTAATTTGTGTATTACTAATAACTGTACAGAAACAAAGTATCTTGCTCATAACATTACACAGGCCTTGAATCATTTTTAGCATTTATGCTTTCTATGATTTAATATATATGGACTGTTTCTTCCTTTAACTTAATATAAAATTACTTCAATTATATCTTGAACTCTCCTTGTTCCTCTCTTATTTGATGCTAAAGAAACCCATTAAAAAGGAATACTGCATTTATATATATAAAAAAAAAAGAACAACAATTCTGATACCTGCTGTGAGTGTTCAGAGAACTGCTCCCAACTGTGATACTAATATCGCACTGTTTATCAGGAAAGTACCTTGCTGAGTTATTTCAAGTTAAAGGCCAGGGTTATGTCCCACTGAGATAATAGCAAGCGCTATTTTTCTGTACGAAAGTATTGATCTAATTACTTTTTTAAACTCTACTATTGAACTGTGGTAGCCATGCAGTTGCATACATTAGGGTTAAAATGACTTTACATTGTACATTTGGCACAAAATTATCTTGTTTTTAAGATATATTTTTTAAATTTTAAACTAAATTATCACCTAATGCATTCTTACTTTTGAATATTATTATTTACTCTAACAGTGATTCAGGAAAAATATCTCTTTTAGAATTTGTAAACATTTGAATATTTTAAAAGCAAAGTGAAAATTTATATATTAAAGAATGTATTTGAACTATTTATGTCATTTATTATAGCTTATTACTAGTTTTAAGGGGAATATAGAAATTGCTTGTGTGTAAAAATAAAAAGAGTGTTCTAGGCTGTAGTTTGTTAAAAGTCTACCACTTGTTATAGGGTAGCATCACTTGATTATCAAGATCTTGCCATTTGGAAGTCCAGTTAAGTAAACAATCATTGTCTGTTTTTTAATGTTTTGACTTTTCAAATTTCAAGATTCTCTTTTCAAATTCCAAGATTCTCTTGGAAGAAAATCTAACTGAAAGTAGTTTGACATTAAATAAAAAAGTAACACTAACATGATGTTCATTCAACTAGTTTGTAAATTCAGTTTCGTATTATATGCTTGATACCTATTCCCAAAGTTTGTGCTAAAAATGTTTCTAGATCGGCTAACTGAAGCTAAGCAAAAAAGTTGCCAGCGTACTGTTAGACCTCCTCCAGAAACAATGGCAGTATAATATTATGAGGAGGTCTGACAGTAATTAGTCTTATTTCCCTGGGTGAGAATTAGTAATAATACTTTAAAGTTTTATAGCCCCTTTCACATAAGATTTTAGTGCACTTTAAACATAATGAAATACTGCTCAGATCATCCTTAGGACATATCAGATTACCATTTCTTTTTGAAAAAAAAATGTAATGGAATCAAAATGCCTGCAATGGCAGACTAGAGCAACATTGATAATCCTGGGTGAGAGCTGATTATGAGAAATGATATCTTCACATTTAAATTAAAAAGATGGCTAGCAGACTAAGAGTCTGAATAGATAAGTCCTATTCAATACACAATATATGGGAAGGGAAAACTTACATTTGGAAATGCGTAGAAAAGTTTTTGAGAGGAACACATTTGAGTAACTTCTGTGTTATTCATTGTGGGCACAGTTATAGATAAAGTTTAATAAATGGACTCAGCTCATCCAGGTGCAGTCAACTCTTGATCATCTGTGGATGAGTTACACAGTTTGAGGGTTAACTGGGCTGTTTTTGCACAAACACCAGAGCAGGCTCTGCGTGAGCTGGTTGCATTACAGCCATACCCATGCTGAATGCACAGTATGCTCTTGACTACGTGATGGGTGCTTCGCTGTGGATCTCTGCGCTGCACACTCATCGGTAACATCACCCTTTTTCCAGTACACCCTTGTGGTGTGTATTTATAGCTTAATTTTACATATCCATTGTATTATATGTGGTTTGGGGTTGCCCAGGGTATTGAATCCCTTCAGAGTCCGGGAGCGTATCACAGCTAGTCAGATATTTGCACGCATTGGTAAGACCTGCCCTGAGCCTTCTCGTTCTCCAGGCTAGGCAGTCCCCGCTCTCTCAGCCTCCGCTCACATGCAAGATCATCTCTGTTAGTCATTTTACTAGCCCTTCAGCGGACTCGCTTCAGTATGTCCGTGCCTGACTGGTACTGGGGAGCCCAGAACTGGACCCAGCACTCCAGACGCAGCCTCACCAGGGCTGCGTAAGGGGCAGGATCACCTCCCCCAGCCTGCTTGCAACACTTTCCCTAATGCAGCCCAGGAAACCATTGGCCTTCTTTACTGCAAGGGCATATAATCAAGTATTGATTGTTGCCTGCTGTTTCCTCTTTACATTTTTTATGTATCAACTTGCTAGGAAACTATTAAAAATTGGAATAAAATTAAAAATGCTAATTTTAAAGTTATAATTTGTATGTCACTTCAAAATTAGGCTTGCTGCTGTGTTTTAGTAATGGGATTCATTATCTCGTCTAGTCGCAAAAAGACATTCATACTACTAACTTAAACATTTTGCTCGCCTTGGGCTTTTGGTGCAAAGTGAATTTAAACCATTCCTGCAATATAATTCTGCTGCAGAAAATTGATAAGACAGTCCATTTCAGAACTTTATGTGGAGTCGATGTGCTTTGGAATAAAGAGGAGGTAGCATGAGATTTAAATTTCACAGTTTTATTTCAGATCCTTTTCACAACAAGTATTAATTAAGTCCCATTTTATGATATTTTCACATCTACAATTTTAAAATTCTCATCAGTTGTTTTGAATACTCATACTCTGAGTGTTAGATTGGCAATTATACACATACGTTCACATATTATGCCCTTTTTGGCTGTGGAACAGTATTTTATTGTAACAGAAGGCACTATTGGCACTATCAGAGCCATTGATTCCCAACCACAAACCCCAATCTGTATCTTACGAGTTGTCTGTTTGCAGAATATATTAGGTACAGTCTTTTGGGAACAGCAGAATAGGAATCCACTTAAGAGACATACTCATCTTGCTTTTAAATTGTAGGAGTGTTTTTCAATAATATATAATCTTTTTTTTTCTTTTTTTGAAAAAATAACATTTTAAATGCTTAGCATAGCCACTTAAATTTTAATTACTTTTCAAAATGTAAGATCTAGTCAAACTTCACTGGATGTAAAAAGCTTTACATTTTTGGTCACTTCCATAATACTGCCTTGTGTGTTACAACACTCTTGTCCTTCACAACATTATCTATTCGTTTGAAGCTTTGGAATCTTTCAGATTTTGTCCCTGAAATGTTTATAATTGGTTTGTTGCTTAGTCAAGGGTAATGCCTTTGTAATCCTCACAGGTCTTTTGTTTCATCTACACCATCAGCTGCCTCACAAAGAAGTATGACAGTGTTGTATTACACTCGGTGAAATTGTATGAACCAGATACCTGAAAGGTTAAAATCTGCATTTTCTCGTGCCTTTGTCAGGGATTATCTAAGTATGAAAAAAAAGAGAGAGAGAGCATTTTGAATAGTAATCTTTTCCTCTGGCCTTTAGTTCCATCTAATATGCTAAAATGATAATTGCTGTTAAAATACCAAGCAAATTTCCCTTTGAAACATTTTCAGCTTTTTCATCTAATATGTAATATCAAGGTCCTGTTGAAATGGAAATAAGCTGGTATTTGTATTTTTTGCCTATTAGTCCACCTGTAATTCAACACACCTGCATATGTCCCTCTGGATTTGGCTATAATGTGCAAGCTGGTCTTTCTGTTACAAGGCCAGGCCATTTTCTTATTAATACAACTGTGCTTGCAATATAATCCCAAAGGCTTTGAAAGCTTCTTTCTGTGTCTTTGAGCCAAATGGAAAATGTAAGACTTGCACAACAATTTCAAAGGCTTTGATGTTGCTCGTAAGACCATAGGTAGCATTTGTTTTTGGAACATATGGTAATAAAGATAAGAAGATGTTTCATATTTAAATGTTTAGTTTTCAGGAGTGCTCGTTACCAGCACACAGCCAACAGTAAAACCAGTACAGTTTCTGCTCTTAAAATGAACTGTTTGTCTTCAGTTCCCTAGACACTTTCATAGTAATCTCTAGCAAATGTTCATGTACAGAAGAAGAATGGAGGGGGATATATATATTTATTTCTGTAATACAGAAGCACTTCACTGATAACAGTTTCTCACACTTGTACATCTGTTCAGATTTTTGACTTCTAATACTTTGCCTTCCTTTCAGCACAATGTGCTTTGTTTGTTTTCCCTATGCTACTACTTTTGCAGTTGCTTCACACCGGATGAGCTAATTTCATGACACACAAGATGTACTCGAGAGACCTAGATATTCATCTTAACACTGGTCCTGTCAGGCTCACCAAAATGCATCAGCAGCCGTAAATGTGCACAGGACATGCTGAAAGCAGGTGTATAACTTTCTGTCTTACCAGTTTTGTGGTGATGCCAGATCATATTTTTCCTGATCAGCTTCATCTTGCCTTGGTGAGATGCCAGTTCTTTGGTGAGGTGTCACTGGGCAGTGTAAAAGGCATTGCTGAGCTAAGAAGAGTAAGAGAAGCAGAGAGAAGAAAGAGGAGGGAGAAGGCACGGGCAAGAAAGAAGAGCTCTGAGGATTCCAGGAGTGTTAGCCTCACCCTTTACTCTCTAGTCTTTAGAAGTAGCCCAAAGAAAATTCTCAGTGATAGAAATCTTATCAAAAGTTCCACTCCATAACCACCCTTCTCACGTCACCTTACATTTTGGGTCCTTCTGTCGTACACACACTTTTGTATCTGTTCCATTATCTGAAACTCCTCAAGGCTGCTGCATAGCTCTGCACTGGTATCTTGAACTGCTGTTAAGTCTGTTGTTTCTGTTTACTTGTTCCTGCAATGGTAATTTGCCCACCAACAGCTGGCAAAGAGGCAAGCATTAAAATCTAGTTATCCCTGCTGGCTCTGAAAATAAATGGAGCTGGAATGTATCTCTCTCATCAGAGCATGTTTGGCAGGGGCCTCTTACCAAAAGAACAAGTGAGTGGGAATTGGAACGCAGGGCATTTTCTCATCTGCTGTATGTATCCTCATACTCAACACTGTAAGCACAACATAGTAATATAAGTCATCTGGACAGTCTTTGATCCTCTAAGTCAGGTTACGGGAAAGAACCACAACTCAGCCCTTCCAGCATCTTCTAGAATTTCTGTACTCCTGTACAGAAATTTTTTTCCTGTACTCCTAGGTTCTCTGAAACCTCTAGCATGCAAGCTGACAGCTTTCCTGCGGCAGTGTGATCAAAACCTCCCCTATCTCTAGTCTGTCATACCTTAACCAGGACCTTGGCCATTGATCACAAGAGTGGCTACACAACAAATCCAGAGAGCTGCTTTACTAGAGCAGCTCTGTGGTTAACCCACAAGGAGTGCTCAGACATCTGCATGGGGTAATTCCATGAACAGGCAGCTCTACAGCACCACAAAGGCAGTCACCAGTTATGCAGTTGTTCATAATAGATTAACCTACAGAGCATCATTATGTATACAGAAGTACATAAAACTATTCCCTGCTTCTGTGGCTTGGTGTATATAGTAGGTTTCTGAGATAATCATTGAGTCCCGTTCTACCTCTTCCACCTCTATTTTTATTGTCTCCCTACTGCCATGTAAACATTCAGCCCACCCACAAAAATTGCAGTCCCCCTTGTACATAAGCATGCTCCTTCTCCTCATATGAAAATGGACACATGAGGCATTATTTCTACCTTCCTTAACTGGGATTTCTTAGGAGACTATTACTCACCATGTAACCTGAGCAATACAGCTGCGTATCTCTCTTGAGTGACCATGCCAATGAGCAAGGAATGTCAGGCTGTGAATTGTGGTAGGTCAATGTTGAAATAAAGTCCCAAAAGTTTCAGAGACCCACCTGGAGGCTCCTCTCTAGCACTGCTGCTCAGAGGATGTCCTTGGCCAACCGTGGAAGTGACCTGTTGCATGGTAAGGGATCTGACAAGCTCATTAGCAAGTTTCTTTCAGTAATTCTTTATAAGACGCTTTCAACAGTCTGCATCATTTATTCATCCTGATGATTGGATTGGAGATGGTAATAGCTTAAATGACTGAGTTTTTTGGCAAAGTCCTCAAATTCATTAGAAATGCAGGTCTGTTGTAGAATATGACTGGACCTGGTAACTCATTAGTCACAGCTGACAAGGAGCAGACACTGTTAGAGCTAGATGTCTGTGATCTTGAATCATTTTGAGTAAGAGTCTCCTACAGTCTAGAGGTTCTTTTTTGAAAAAGTTCAGGAAAGTTCAGGAACATCAATACAGATTTGGGCCAACAGCTCCTTTGATGGCATCTGGCACGTCACATAAAATAATATGCCTAGTGATTTATTGCTCATTTATCACTCTTTCTTCTGGATATGCTTTCAAACACAAAACTTTTGGTTATGTTGCAGTGTAGCTAATATTAGTTAACAATCTTCTTCAAGAATAGCAACAAGGTTTTTCCTTTTAGAAGCATTTTTATGAGCCAATAATTAATGTGAGTTGTTTCAAGTAGTTTTTCCATATGCCATCCTCTTAATGTTCACGGAAGGACATGTTCCAGTGGTGAATCTGTGGGCAAGCCACAGATCCAAGTATAACTTGGTTGGCTGAAAAAGTGGACCAGGGAGAGAAGTGAATATTAAGACTTCAGCTACAGATAGAATGGCAATTTGGCACCACCTTGCAGTGGTTAAAAAGAGGGTAAGGAAGTACTTTGACATGAACTGAATGGATGAAACAGATTTCACAACATGTAGGTGAAAGAATCACCAACATAGCAGTGCTCAGTGATTCATCGGAGCTCAGCAGTGTAGGCAGCAGTACCCTCATCATTTTCTGAGCTTGTGTGTTGAACTGAAATCTCTAGTTAGTGATAGCTGACACAGACAGAAATACAACTTTGGCTAATCTTAGGCCTTGGTTTTCAGCACAGCAGGCACAGTAAGTGACTATAATGGCAAACACGGGCGGTTGAAAGAACAGTATGTTTCAGTTTGAGAATAGTCTCTCTTGTTTAAAATTCTTCTTGAATTTAGAACAGTCTGAAGCAGTATCCCACAATGCAAATGCACTTACATTGAATTGCTCAGTGCGTCCCAACAGGGCTGATCTAGTTTGCAGGCAAGCACATTATTTCAGTTACTGGGGCAGCTGGTCAGCCTTTACGCTGAATGCTTGCTGCCTGTGCTCAAGACGGCTCCTTCCTTCTCCCAGGACCAGTTCCACACTGCTGCTTGCTGCTGTCGTTCTTTGGCAGGATTGCACCCTTCTTGTCAGAGTCCTGGAGCTGTGTTTGTGCAGTGCAACACATGTGGCTGAAGAAGTGAGCAACATACAAATGTAATGTTTCCATGGTTAGTAACACGAATGAGACCACACCAGCTGCACCTTCATGATGAAGAACCCTGTGAAAAATGCATGAGTTATTTTTGCATAGGAAAGAAAAAGTATTCTGCGTATACAGCAGTGGCATCTTTTTATACCTACATCACATTTTCTGCCTCCTGCAGACAGTGGCTCCTACTCCGTTGTGTAGGAGTCTACAGTCCTTTTAAGCGAGAAAATCAGCAAGTCCAATATTACCTGCAACGATTGCTACCATCTCTTTCTTTGCATGTATCAACACCAAGGTTTCTCTTCATCTTTCCTTCTTTAGTCCTTGCATCTGTTCAAGGACCCATCAACTGTTGTCTGACATGGCAAACTCTGACTTTGATTGCTATAACGTTGCCCTTTTTATTGTTGACTTATCCTGTTGGCTGCTAGCAGCCTGTCTGTTTTGTCCATATGTCATTTCTTGACTGGCACTGAAAATGTAAACTGTTGGCAATAGATATATTTGGTGTTTACTAATTGCCTTATGCAGTTCTTTGAAACTTGACTGATTTGTACAAAAATAAAAATAATATTAATGATATTGAGTTTTTTAACTTCTTAACTAATAACACACCATCTGAGCACATGGAGTATATTAAAATTAAACAATGTACAACATATAGCTAAGATAGTTCGCTACATATAAATATAGTATCAACTGTAATCCATTGTAAAGTATACAGATGTGTAGTGCTCTGTGTGTTTGAAAACTATTTTCTGTCTCTAAATACTGTTTCTGAAAGATTTGCATGTGCTTTGTTGAATTCTTACTGTATGAAACTAATTATTCCACCTGAGATTAGGTAGTAATGGCCATTTGGAAATGTTTTGGAATAAATTCAATACCTTTTTCCTTTCAGAACACTTTGGAAAATTGAAGATATGTCGATGATTTTACTTGCTTATATTCAAAATGTCAGTTCTAGTTGGAAATAGTTTATGTTTTTTCTTTCTAAGGGTCTACAATCAATAAAAGGAAAGGTTTTCATCTGAAAAATATGAGATTGATGGGGAAATCAGCAGATCATCAGGGCACAGTAATTTAAGTCCACTTGAGCACTAATTTCACTTAGTTGAGAAAACTGGAATACCAAGGCCATTCAATTTAGTCACTTAGGAAATAAGATGTAAGCTTTACTGACAGCAGTGTCACTAAAGAGCTGTTTAGTAAATTGTTTCAGCAAGAATCTGTGTTGTCTTTATGAACTATATTTATAAAAATTTACTTTCTATTCTCCAATGCTGTATTGTTTTTAGTCCTGCTAGAGCTATCTTTCTTATTTGTGACCTCTTTGCTATGTCTTTCAATATCTATGTGTGAACGAGCAGACTAAGAGATAGAATTAGAAAGAACAAAAGAAACTGAAAGTACAAAGCTCTTTCATAGAATGCCTTTAGGTTCTTGAAGTCTTTCAAGTAGTAACATATGATGAAAATTAATTACTTGCTGGTGCTGAAATATATTCAAGAAATAATGATAATAGATGGCAGAACATACAAGAATTTAAAACCAGTCATAATATATTTTTTCATACATAAAATATTATTTGGAAGCTATTTTTTAACCATAACCCAGTATTTAATTATTTTAGGTGCATGGACATAACTTTAAATAACCTAAAGGAAAGATTTGCTAGTGAGAATCGATGACTTTGATGCTGTGATATTGTTGCTTTTAGATCACAGTTCAGATAAGGCCTTCTTCACGAGTAAATTCAAACCCGTGAAAGTTGGATATCCTACTTCTATTTGTTTTTTAAAATCTTCCTGTTATAGATAGGCTTATTCATACCGTAATTTTTGCTAAATATCAATTGTCGGTATCTGGAACAAAATTCAGGAACACATTTGTGCCTTGAACAGCCACACAATGAATCTTCAGAATACTAACTTTAGGCTACCCTTAAGTATCTAATCTAGTTGTGATTTAAAACAGGTGTGGCTAGCAACATTTTCTGCATTGACAATGGAGAAAGCACACAGCATCTCCAGAGGATGCAGGGAGGATTGAAGTTGTGTGTCTGCTTTTTTAGCTAATGAGATTACCTCCTTTGAAGATAATTTTGGTTCAACAAGGGGTAAGTTCATGCCCTCAATTTTAAAGCTTCATCAAACTGAAAAATTATGAATAGGTCTTTAATATTTTTATGAAGCAATTATGCCACTAATCATAATGTTGTAATACAAAATGAGCTGTTTATCCAGCATCTGTCAGAAACACTATTTAGAAGAGATATGGTATGGAAGTATCAAAAGGGGGAGGATTTGTTGGTAGAAAGTGTCACGTAACAAAATAAAGCGCAAACTGTGTATTGTACCTTAAAGCTCATGCTACAAAAGAACATAATGGCCATACTGTGTTAAACCAAATGTTGACCTGAGCTGTCTTCTGTCAGGAATAGTGGCTCCTTTATAGTTAGAGAGGGTATTTAATTAGAAATAGACATGGAAAACAGGCAAGATCAAGGTCAAATGATAAATGCCTAGAAAAGTGTGTGAATATGGATAAGTCTATAGTGATACTTCCCCATGCTTAGAATATTTTGTTGCTAATATTTGAAATGTAAGTGCTGATACATCAAAGCATCTGTTTGGAAATAGATTTCTGGTTATTTTGGGGAAAATAATTTTGAAAACTGTGCATTTGCTCTAAAATTGAGTGCATTTTGCCCAAAAGAAAATGTCTTTTTGATAAAAGATAGATAAATATCTTGGGAAATGATAAACTGCTTATTTTAAATCTGACATTAAACTTTACCCATCTAAAGTACTTCTGAGGTGACTCTTATGCACATTTCCTTTGTAATTTCTTTCCAACTTGTTCATTAAATTTTAAAATATGATAATGTTTAATGTAGAGAAAACTTTGAGGCACCAAAGCACATCAGCTGGCATCCTGGAAAGAGCTGAGGAAAATAATTCATAATGTGCCATTTCTTTTTTCTCTCCTTCATAAATACCTCACATAGAACTAACTCAGTTCTCAGTAACCAAGACATTTGATATTGAGAAACTGTTCTAAGTTTGTAATTGTTAGTCAATAGTCTGCCAACAATCATGGGATTCACAAAGGCTGAACTGTCTTTTTTTTTTTTTTTTTTTTTTATTAACTGAGAGGCTATTTTTATCCCTTGGCTATAACTCTGTATGCCACTTTATAGTAGAAATTAGAAAAAAAAAAATCATTTTTGGTAGATGCTAATATCTCAGGCTTTCCTGCCAGATTTCCTGTGTGGAGTTCTGAGGCCCATGAGTAGTGATATTCAAATTCTTTCATTGGAGAGTACTCACAAAAAAAACTGTAAAATACTTTTCCCTCTAAAAAAAAACAACACTGTTTGTGAAAGTGTTAAGTGTAGATATTTATAAACTTAGGACAAGTTTGTTGTGGGATAAATGACACAAGAAAAGTAGGAGAAGAGAATAATTAATATTCAAAAATAGAGGCGTTTTCATGGAATTCAGGAGAGGTGGAATTTTCCACTCTTGTGTTTTCTTCATAGTATGAAACAGAATCCGGAGTCTGAGATGTTTATTCTTCCATAGCAGTGGCATTGTTTAAAGTCTGCTTGGTTGTAAACAAGCATCTGACCTTGAAAATAATAGTCTCTTAGATCTGAATGATATGCTATGTGCTTGCAAATATTAAATGACATTAAGGCGATGAAAGGTATAGACATACTCTATTTAAGAAAAAAATTAAGTCCCTTTCTGCATTTGATCATAAAAAATATTTGAAAACTCTCTAGCCTTACAGTTATTTAAAATGTATTTTTAAAATGTATTTTTCTAGATGCATGCTTTTTTACTTGAAAAACTAGCCAAATAGACCTTTTTTTTCCCACTAGTTCACTACCATCAGAGGTTTATTTCATTTGTTTGTTTTTGCCCTGAATTCTCAGGGGTAAAGTGGGGAATAATTGTTTCTCTCTTCAGCTAGTTGCAAATTCCAGACTTCATGGACAGCCTGTGTGGGCTGGAGAGCTTGCCCAAGCCAATAGTTTTGCATTTTATACCTTAATGATCATTGCAACAACATCTCATGCAAACACCATTTAAAAAGTGATTTCTAACTCAAATCAATCTTTGTGTTCCTAAACATGTAGTCTTAGAACAAAAAACAAAACCCACTTCTGTTACTGGTGATCTGAAATATTAGTAATGTATGGGTAGTACTTCCTTCTTAAAAATGAACTTAGATAAAATGAACCTATTTTAAAAAGCCCAGCTTTTAAAATAGAAAATAAAATAATAATATACAAAGTGGTTTCTCTTTTTTTAAAAAAAAATCTAAATTGCATCATTGGGGAAAAAAAAGATGGAAATTACTCATTATTTCCCCTTTCACATTTTATATAACATTGGCCTTGAGAGGGAAAAAAGCATATATTGGCAGCTCGAGTCAGCTGACAGGGTATTGAATATAGAGCGGTATAAGCTCCAAATGTCTGCCACTGCAGTGTTTGGGAGAACCCAATTTCTGAAAACTGTATAACTTCTTTTAAATTCTTTAAATTAAATAGTGTTTGAATGGATGAAAAATGTGGGATTAGATGACATACTTTTTTGTTGAAACTCTCTGTTAAAATACTATTTCTAAGATAAATGGGACATAAAAAGGAGGAAACAATCTAAAATATAGAAGTGCAATTATATCCTTTGTAGACGTAGGTATAGGTGTTAATAAATTACCTTGGGTTGGATAGCTGAAAAAGCTGAAACGGCTTTTCCTTGTATTAATGCTTGTCATGGTCATGCTTGTAAGAGCACGCTGAGGATGGCACTGATGTTTTGTGCCAGCTTGCTGGTCACAGGCCGTTCCCGCGGCGCCTTGCGTATAGCTAACGTGCCGTAGCTAGGTCTGGTTGGTACCGTGCAAGCCTGAGAACAAGGTGCTATAATCAGTTATCCGACGCTTGTAGCCTCTCGTTCTGTGTTGAGGGTGCCTAGTATCACAGCCGATTTCAATAAATAAAGAAATGAAACATACCCGTGTGATTAAAGATTTCACGTTTGGAAATGTATCTGCAGTTGCAGGTATGAGACTTACACTAACTTCTGTAGGTGTATGTTTGCTGAACTGTTGAGAAATTGATTTCTCTGAATATTTTTTTCAAGACATCATGCAAAAGCCCTGTTTATCTCTGGAATCCTGCATTTGTAAACCTTGTGCCGTAATTCTGAAAATTCTGAATATTCTCATGTCCAACTTTACTCCGCCAAAGAAAAATTATGTGATATAAAACAGAAAGATATCCACAAAACTCCCACAAGCTGTAAACATTACCTTGCTGTCTATCAGTATGTTTTGTGGTAGGAAAGATTAGCTTTTAAATGTTTTTATATATTTGTATGTAATGATCATTCCAAATTGTATAATATAAATGGAAAAGTTCCCCATTTACCCTTATTCTTTAGCATAATTAAAGATATGCTTCTAATAGGTAAATAATTAAAATAGCAGTGTGTCTAAAGGTCAGAGAAGTAAGAGTGGGAGGGAAAATTCACAAATATATGGATATTTTTTTTTTAACAACCTCTTTAGTTTCCCTTGAGTAAGTAAAGGATGATGATTTGAAAGAGTTGATTAGGTTATTTCTCAAGCTCTATCTTAAAATGTAGATTGACGAAGGAGCAAATTTCTCACTCTAATGATTTGTGTATTTAATTTTAATTTTTCTCCTGCCATAGAAGGCCATATTGTATAAAATACCTGTCAGGTTTTACATATAAACCCAGTCATCTACCGTTGAGTGGGATTCTCCCAGTTTCTCTGCAAACGCTGTCTCTGTTCCCTTTTAAATTTATGGGAATTTTATCACTATCTCCATGAAGAGCAGAGTCACTGTGGGTGTTCCTGTGTGTTTTGGGAAGTGTTGCCTTGCCAGCCCATGTGATCAGAATGAACTTCCTCAAGTAAATTCCTTGTTCAAAAATACTGACAGTGATGCATTACTTTACTTGGTGATACACTACTTTGTATCATGAAGATTGAATGAATTAGTCATAATCACAAAGATTATGCAAACTTTAAGCACTTGAGTAAATATAAGCTTACACATAAGTCTCTTCAGGATTACTTTATAAAATTTAGGGCAGTGATTGCCAAGTATTTACATTAAATACTGACAGCGTTCTACTTGACAAACTCAGTTTAATGATATGCCACCTTTAATTTTTTTTCCATTGCTTAGGGCAAAGACTATGAAATGTCATGGCAAGTGGGATCTTTGTGTGTTGCATTGCTAAACTAGTAACAACTGTGCTATTACGGGCTCTTCAGATGATTTAAGGTTTTACTGTGCCTCAGTGACAAATAAATAATTAATCCAATCATTACTTTGAAATTAGCCCTTCTGCCTTTCCCTTCTCCTTTTGTATTTCATCCTTACTTAATTCCTTGGGGGGTCAAAAACACAGTCAATGCAATTAGATATTTTTTGGTGTGTTTTTTCTCTAATTTTAATTCCTGAAAACTGTACCTAATCAGAACGACAATATGAACAGGTATATATATTTAGATCAAATCTGAAGCTTGCAGAAATTCATTCTTTTCAGGTGGTTATGCTAGGCATTGAAATGAGATTTTTAGAAAAAAATGTATGAAAAGTTGCAAGATAATTACACATAAGAACAAGGTGCCCTTTATTTAACTTGGACAATTTGTTGTATATGAATAAAATCCATAAATATGGAGATTCCTCTTTTAGGATAGTATTACTTAGAGAATATTTCTGTGAGATTTTGGAGATAAGGTCAGTTTAGGGGTTGTTGTAAGCATCCTGACAAAAGAAGCGTCCATTCTTTGTGCCTCAGTTTTTCCATTTATAAAGTAGCTGTACTGATCTTGATTACTTTTATTGAAGTGTTTTGTTATCTATTTATAAAAAGATGTATTTAAGAGCTACATACAATTATTACTCTATTATTGTAACATTTATGAAGATACAGCTTTTTATAAGGATGAAATAGTATAACGTTTTACTCGCTCCAGATTTCATGACAAAAACTGTGACACTTGCTAACTGCTTTTCGAAAAACACCACAAAAAAAGAAAAAAGCAATAATAAATCTTAGTCCTTTTCCTCCAAAAATCAAAGTTAAGCTCCTGGATTCGTATGGTTACTTAGAATTTAAGCTTTGACTATTCTCTATTCTGGTTTTAATATGAGTATTGACTCCTGTAGTTGCAAAGAAAAGCTTGCAACTTAGGTGAAAGTAGGGTGAAAAAAGAGAAATTCTTTTTTTTTTTTTTTTTTTTTTTTTTTT
>NW_028186978.1:4120398-4391236 GCF_003343005.1 Rhea americana
TTAATTTTGGATGCTTGCAATTGGTATTACTTGTTTGAAAAGATCATTAAGTTGCTGATACTGAGTACTGTTCAACTTGTAGGCTTAAGTCCTCTATATCTGGACTCAAGGGAGAAACAGACCCTGAAAGTTTGTATATTGAGTAAGTCTATCTGTTATAACATGCTAGAATAGATCCATATGTGAACACTATATTCACAATTATAATATTCCAATTTTTTCACAATCCAAAGTGTTCATACCACTATTGTTTTGAAAAAACAATAATTATTATAGAATAAAAGATGGATAAACTTTAAGACTACCAAAACTAATGAAGTCCTTAACATATGTCTCTTCCTGCAAAATTGACAAACTCTGGGTTAAACTATTAAAAAAATAATAATAATAATTCAGATCTGTGTTTTCATTGTTTCCATAAAAAGTATGAGTAATTTTGGTTCCTGGAATTCTATGGCTTTCAGATTTTTTTAAATTTATTTTATATTTTTATTTTATGCTCCTTGAAAACTGATGAAATTTTCTGAGTTCCTTCAGTATTTTTGCTGGAATGCAAGAGGTGGCAGAAATTAGCTGCAGGCATCTGTTTTTCCCTCATTTTTCTTTCCTGTCTTTGTTTCTTACTTTCATTTATTTAATTTTTTTTTTTTTTGAGAGAGAGAGGGGGAGGCGGTGCTAATTGTGGATGTGTGTCCAGAAGGCCAGTATCGTGAACTTCAAGCAGCTTGCCCTGAGCTGAAACAGCAAACCCTGCTGTGTAATTTTGTAATTATTACTGAACTGAAACGTACTTGAAAAGCAGCCATATTCTATGATCTCTGAAACCCAGGGGTTTCAGAAAATCCTGTGTGCACATAATAGCAGAACTGTATACATATGCTAAGATAGAGAGAGCAAGGGTATGAGAAAAAGTTCTGGAAATGGAAATTCAATACCAAAAAGAGATATTCTAGAAATTCTTTTTTCTACAACCCTTTAGAACAATACAAAAGAAACCAAATTGTTGTGAACTCCCATGATGAGTGAAATTTGCAGTAAAAATAAAGTGTTCCACAGTCAAAGGAGTGCTTTTCAGAATTTAAATTGATTTCCTTGAATATTCCGTTAATGTCAGATTACAGCCTCATTTTAATCTAGAAGTAGGTATAAAAATAGACCAGTGTCTTGAACTAGCACAATGCTGATCCATGCATTTTTACCAGTGTAGAACCCAATCTCCTTTTCTTGGCAACTATTTAATGCTAGGCTCAATATTTTGTAATGAGATTTCATTATATTTGCCTTCCTACTTGGTGTGGGGTTTAGATCAAAGCATTTACTCATTCAGTCTGTCCTTTCCTGTATGAAGTCATCAAAACTGACTTGCTTGAGCTTCAGCAAGGACCACAAATACAATTTTTTTTTATGGTGAATATGTGAAAGTCTGAAGCCTTTTTTTTTTTTAAAGGTATTCATGCTATTAATGCATGCAATAAATTGCTTTTTTCCCCTCCTTCTGAGTAATTATCAGAGGTCAGTTTTAGCAACAAAGTCCTGAGTACATCCATAGTCAGTGACCTTCCAGAAAGTCAAAGAAGTTCACGGGCAGCATGCAGCACTGCTGGATGAGTGGCCCCAAGTCTTCAGTTGGATGTTTTTGAAGAATAAATCTTTTCTGAAAAGGAAGAATACTTTCAGTTCCATTTCTGTTCTTTCTAGCATAAGAACTACTTGGAGTACATCAGAAATGGATGACGATGATGGTGTGTATTACTTTGGGAAAGTTTTCCAGATACTTAAAAGCATAAAAAATAAATATAATTAGGTATGCATCAATAATATCTGATTGGAGGCTTGTAAGGACTAAGAAAGACTTGTAAGATTTATTTTGGAATAAAATATTAGCATAATGAACAACAAAAATCTATTTTAATTTATTTTGAAGAAGCGTCTTTCTTAAAAAATAGTAAAAAGAATGGCTTTATTAATAAGAAAGAATGTTAACAGGTAATAAATTAAAAAGATTAGCTTGAGATGAAATTTCCTATTTGTGACTATCAACAAAATGTTTGACTGGTTTTGAGGACTCTGCAGGTGTCAGTGGGAGACGATTTGACAGGCATTATCGGCTTCTACTGTTACATACTATTTCACAATTTCTTCTTGCTGCCTAAGTAAATTTTCTGTCTTTGCAAGACCTGCTCGTTGATGCTAAACCTTGTTCTCCGCCTTTTTCTTGCTTAGTGTCAGTCAGCGAGGCAGATGTGTTCCCTGCGGGGCCTGCGTGCTGCTTGACCGTTTTGTTTGAGGACTGAAACATGTTAAATTTACTATACTTTCAGTAGACCTCCAGTCTGTTTCTGGCTTTTATATGACAGGATATTACGAAGAAAAATGCCACCATTCTGTTGCTGCTCAGTGCGCAAGTGATGTGCATGTTAGAGCTGACAGTTACTACAGAAGTAACAGGCCAAACGGTACAAAAATCTCTTTCGACTGAATGATCTGTGGTTGGAAAAGCAGGTTTTCTTACAAACTTCTTAATAATACCTACTTACTTCGTGATCTGCAGAGGAATACTGCAAAGAATTTCCAACAAATCTAATTGAAAAAGGTGAAATTTGGGGCCACTTCAGATAGTCAAGCTGCCCCAAAGTGGTAAGCTAAGGCTTCTCCTTGCCAGAGTTTTCCTACCTGACAAACAGCTGAATGGGGTACAGCTGAGAATGAAATCTCCAAGTATTTTTTAAAAGAATTAGCTGTGAGGTTATGTGTAATTTATCTCTTTTTCTTTGTTTTCTAGAATGCATTGCAACTATTTATTTATATTCATTTACATGAGACTGAAAATAATTTTGTGTGTTTAAGTGCATGCATATATTTGCACTGGAGCAGGTGTTTTTGCATGCATGAGGAGGCAATGAAGAAGCCGTGAGGAGAAAGAGGGTGTGTTTTTTTTTTTTTTTTTTTTTTTTTTTTTTTTTTTTTTTTTTTTTTTTGCATTTTCTTATCAATACGGCCCCCAGTCGCTTCTGTTTCCTTAGGCAGTGAGTTCATTTGTCTAGCCTTGGCTCCCGTGAACGTGTGTTGTATCAGGAGATGCCGGTGTTCAGGAGACTTAGCCTCTCAGTTCTCCGCTTCCCCGGCGCAGTGGGACGTAGCTGTTCGAGACGACCGTGCCTGGGAGGGAAGAAGGGGAGCGGTGGGAGCAGTCCTACCGGAGCGTTCAAATGCCAAGGGTGCCTGCGCAGGGGACGGAGTAACTAGTCCAGTGCCACTTCTGTGCTTCTGAACGTAGAAGTGCCGAGGGCTTTCCTGTATCTTGTTAATTGCTGATCATTTCAAGCTTCTGACAGCTGTTGTAACATGGAAGGAAGAACCTGCTCCCCACCAAAGCAAGTACTGGGAGAGTGCAAGGAAACCTTTGGAGATGCTCTGTGCAAGCTTAACTAGATTTAATTGTAGAATGAGTGATAAATTTTTATATTTAATATGGCTTCCTGTTGTAATTATGCGAAAGTTCTTTTGTTTAAAAATATTGTTAATTTTTAATCATACATATTATGTTATTCAACAAAATGAAGCATGCCAGACTGCAAGATCTTTCAGGGATGGTAAAAAGAATGTTTTCTGGAGAGAGAGCTTGTTTTGGTAGGAGTAGTTATAAATGAAGAAGGCCTTGTACATAGTTTAAAAGTTACTTTCATTAATAATTTCTAAGTCAGACTGTTTTGTGTCTTGCCCTGCATCTTGGTGAGTGCAGTATGCGAGCCATGAGAGGCTTTTTGATTATTGCTTTATCCTATGGCAGAGGCAAGTAAGAAGCAGTTTGTACAGAGTAGTGCTGGCCTACTGGGCAAACACATTGATTATATTTCTGGGCACAGCCTCCCCTGAGATACTGTGAATTGCTAGGATCTGCTTCCTAGCATTTGTGGGCCCAGGATGATTGATGAGTTTATGATTATTTTGTAAGATAGAAAAGAGGAAATACAAAGGTGTATTAGACCTGCATATCCTACTTTCTTGCCTTGGTAGCTGCTTTGACTTATACCATTGACTGTAGAACTATTTAGCTGCTACAAAGAAGGAGATGTATAAATATCTAGGTAGACAGGGGAAGTTCTCAACTCAAAACTATCCACTACAATGATCGTTTTTTATTTCTCAGGTTTACATTACAATTAGAAATAAACCTTCTTTTTCTATAGATAAGTTATCTAATGTAATTTAAATTAAATATTTTGGATAAAAGTCAAGAGTACTAATAGCAAAAATGTGCATTAGCATCACAATTTTAATACTTCAGGCACAATGGAGGAAAATGCATAAGCTCAGTATTTGGGAGCAAGACAATGAAACCCAACAAACTCAGTTTTAACAATGTCTTTGATACTGTTAGGGAAGCATTTTTGCCCATGTTTTCATCTCTCATGTACATTTATATTAGATGAAAAAGATACTGGATAGAAAAAAATTGAAAATCTTTCAATTATTGAAAATAAAATTGCTGTGCTGTTCTTAGCAGGCTGAAAGGAAAAGATCAGTGTGTTCTACAGTCCTGATTCACCACTATATCACCACAGATATAGTCCATTGAAATGAAGCTTTTACAGGTTATAGCAGGAGCCGCAGAGCAGTTAATCAGATTTAGAGCTTCTTTACTGCAGCTGTCTTTTTTTAAGAATGCATTTGAGCTCTTCATTTTCTTATCTTTAATCAGCAATGCAGTTGTATGTTTTTGGTGGTCAAACATCAACCTGCAATGTAACTGACAGTGGAAATCTTTCTAGACTGTACTGTACACGGATGCGTACCAGAAGAATACAGTGTGTGCTCAGCTGATGCAAATTGCTATTAGGTTATTCTGTCAAAAGAAGTGCATAGAATACAACAGAGCAGAGTTAACCTTTTCCATAGCTCTTAATAAGTGAGGGATGATTAATATGTGAGGGATGATTAAACAGTAACATATAGAGAGCTCGAGGTTGTACAGGGAATAGCTGTTTGGTTAGAGATAAATTCTAAAATTTAGAACACATCCATAAATACAGTTTTTATCCTTGTTGACATTTCTATGTCAAAATGCTCATTGTCTATGAATATACAGAAAATTTCCTGTTGTACATGAAAATTCTTATCAACATTTTAGATTATTCATTCAAGATTATTACTTGCTTAAAAATTCTTCACAATATCTGAAGAATAATTCACATTATTATTACCTGTTATTCACTCTACAATGTTTGCAGGGGGAAAGTGTGCCTTTTAAACCATCACAGTGGGTTTAAATGATACAAAACTCAGGATCTGTGGGTTTTTAGATGTACTTTTGGAAAAATACTTATAGTCTCATTGTCCACTTTCTGCTCCCTGCTTTCATTATTGGTGCTAACAAATGATTCCAAGGATTATGCCATAAATAAGGAATAAATACAGCCTAGGGATACTGCTTGTGATTTTTTTTTTTTTTTTTTAACCCCAGGAAAAATATATTCAGGTAAACACTAGATTATGAAAAGAATCATTGGGGAAAAGTGTATGTCTACAAATGCTTCACGATCCCCAAAATGGCCTGTGAAAGTGGATAGTAACTTCTCTCCATTGGCTCAGCCAGAGGTGGGTATGCATGTTTGCAATGCATAGTATATGAACACATTTAGTTTGCTAGTTATATAATACAAGCTACTACTCTTCTGAGGGTCTACAAGAGATGATTTTGTAATCAGCTCGTTATGACCTATTTTTTTCACTACAGTACAGCCTTTCAGTTAATCTTTCTTAACAGTTCACCATAGCTAACAGGTGCTCCTTTCCTGTGGTATTACCTGCTTTGCCCATTCTCATTATCTTTAAATTCTTTCTCTTCATTGTAAAGTTCTCATCACAATTTCTTTTTCCTTGACATAAGGAAGTGAGGTAGATAAAGAGGTTCAATTAGAAAAAATAAACCTACGTTGTTGAAAGGTTTGGGCATTTGTAAGTTTTCATTATAATTGCATTTAAGTTGAAGGGGAAAATAAAACTTCCCTACTACCAAGTTCAGTAAATTTTAGATAAATCCTTTGGGTAAGCTGGACTTGAAACTCAGTGCTAAAAATGATAAATGTATCTAGTTCTGGGCATAGAAAGCTTTTGTTGTTAATCTGAGTTGTCCCATTAGCCTTCAGAGACTACACTAGTAGTTGTCACTTATTTAGAACTGGTGAGTTAGTCTTTCATTTAGATTATAGTCATGGAATTATAGGAAATTGTCCATGCCTTTGTTTTCCTAATTTTCTTTTTTTTTCTCAGTAGTTGGAGATCTACTTTCCTCCAAGTTTCCTTTACATAGGAATATCCAAAAGGGTCAGGTAGTACAGGATTGCTACATGACATAGTGTATCAGCAATCACCATGTCCCCTTGTACCTCTGTACTTTACCTTCTTCTTTTGAATCCTTTAGAAAAATCTGTATCCTATCAGTGACCTCCCAAAGGCATGGCATACAGATGATGTGCACCTCAAGCAACATCCATTAGAAGAGACTGGAAAATTCATTTCATTCTGCCTGTCCAAGCAGTCCAGAGACTGCTTTGTGCCCTTCTTGGCTCAGAGGGAAGAGCTGTCTTGTGGGAGCTGCTGTTCTTCCCAGGTGGTGCACAGAAGAGGATAAGGAGGATTCATTCCTTTCTGTAGCTCAGTGCATCTTCACAGGAGCCAGGCACCATCTGACCCATAATTGCTCTTTGGAATATGCATGTAATGTAAATTCCTAAGAAGAGATGTGCTTTTTTTTTTTTTTTTTTTTTTTGAAAGCTATAAGCAATGAGATGACTTCATTATCAATTAATCTTTTCCTCCACAAATTTTCTGATTGCTTGAAATGACTAGCAAGTCAGGCAGGCAGCCTGCGGCTCAGACTGGTCACAGCTTTTAAACAATGAGGAATTCTTAATATAAATCACTTTTATCTATGAAAGTAGTCATGTGACTGACAGTTTCTTCATGGGACTTCCCATTTCATCTTACTGTAAGTAATAGTTATCTTTTTTGCCTCAGAGGTGGGGAAATGTCTTAACTGAACAGAAAAGACCTTGACAGATTGAAACCTCAGAAGACACTCAATGTGTGCTTTGGTTTTTAGAAGTCAATTGAGTTTCGTATATCTATAATTTAGATAAGTATTGTCTCTTCTGTTAGATTGCTGCAGGATGCCTTTACTAGCTAAATTTTGGTTCTTTGCTCATTGCAGTAGTGTGGAAATTAGCCAGTGACACTACTATCAATTCAAAAGAGATTTTTTTGTTCTGTCCTTTTTAATTATAGGTGCTGAATTGATTTAAAAGTCTGTTAAGTTTTAAAGTTTCTCATAAATACTTTAGAAAGCCCAGGAGATGTATTTGAAATGCTTAAGTAGCTTTCCATTTATAAATCTAGCACATGCTGAAGTTACTGTTAATAAAGTAGCATGATAAAGCAGTTCCCTGAGAAGACATCAATGCAGTAGTGTCCTTACAGGCACAAATAATTTTTTCCTGTCTTTATAACTTCTTGATATTTTACATGTCTTCAAACCTCTCCAAATACCTATTTCATTATCTGTTCAAAAACAACATGCAAACATTTACTATACCCTACTACAAGATTTCAGAAGGAATTATAAAATACAAATTTGTGAAAATTAACAGTGCTCTCAGATGAGCTAAGAACATGATCTCTCCCAGATGAGCGTGATGTTTTAATCATCTGATAGAACATACAATTTTTTTTATTAAAATGTCAGTTATCAGTAAACTGACGAAATCCTTTAGTGGTCTGTCTTATTTAAAAAGAGATTTTAGAAACTTTGAAAAAGTTGCAGTTCATCATCCTGATCCTTCAATTTCAGATTCATCTGACCTCGATTACTTTAATTTTCTGATTGAAAGAATTCCATATCATGAAATGCTGCTATAACTCTTTCTTTTCCTGTCAGCAGAAGCTAACATCTACAAACTATATTGAAAAGAAAGATGAGGCCTTTTCACAGAATGAAAGTACTCATGTTCAAAATGAATTTGAATAATTTTTTGTTACTAAGCTAAGGTGATAGTGTGCAATGGTTCTGTTTTCTGCTCAAATGGAGTGAAGTGGGATATGAAATAGCTGTATCCTGAAATAACCAGAAGTTAGAGTTGCTCAGCCATGTCTTAAATTGATAAGACAATCTGACACTGTGATGTTAAATTTTCAAATGAATATCAACAATTAAATTCTTCCATTGTTTTACAGAGCAATCAATGTCTGATGCAGTATTTTGATAAATCAGCAATTGAAAACTATAGTCTGTTGGCGTAACAGTGAAGTCCCTTCAAAGTTGTACCATAAGAATCAAGTCATTCTAAATTCTGTGCAAGTTTTTGCTTGTTCTGTTAACAGATGAAGGTTAACAGAATATAACAGAAGGTTATTAGTGGAAAAAAAATGGCTATTTCAGAGTGAACAAACTCTCTCTGTATTTGTTGTTCTTCATCCTAGCTGTCAAGCATTAATTTTACTACGTTCACCGTGTTTACCCTTACCTGCTGCAACCGCTCCTGCCCTGGAGTGGTTCCACACACAGCAGCAGCTGTGATGAGCCTTTATTCTGAGCTAGCGACCTCCTTGTGTTTTTAGCGTCACTTCAGTTCTACCTCTGGATAAGATCCAGTCCACAGAGCAAACTTAGACTCATGTTTAGTTCTGGTTCTTGAAAAAATATCTTTTCAGACTTATTCTCTGAGTAGTCAAACTCTTCTCCTCCAGCTGGGTATCTACACCCATTCTTTCACAGGGCTGAGCAGTGCTCTTGATGGATCATTTTACATTTATTGGTCATTTGACAAAATGCAGAGAAAAAATGTCAAACTTCAACAGCTGCTTCCTCTTCCTCAGGCATCCCCCAGCTATCACAGCTGTGTGTTGCCTATAGGGCATAGGAGGGGGAAAGCCAATCCTGTTCCTGGATTGTCAAGCCTAAAATCCAGTGGATGGAGCATTTTAGGGGGCTGAAATAAGAATGCCTCATTCAGGTTAAACAGGTACCAGGCTGTTATTTGCTCAGGCTGGGTCAGTGCTGTGCATGACCAGAAGCGGAAGTCAGTGGATCTAAACTCAAAGTGGTGCCTGCTGGGTTTCAGAATCTTTGATGGACAGAAGATTTTTGAGGATGAAGCAAGGCCAAGACAGATATGGCCAGTCCGCAAACCACTGGGAACAGAGAAGCAGCAGAAGACTCGTATTAGGGATTTCTGAGAATGATTATTCTGACTGTCCTATGAGCACTCCACAGTTAAAGCTCTCTGAAATATAGACCTAGAGTGTCCCCAGGGGTGTACACACACGTCCTTAACATACACCTCAGCATTGCTATTCCTGCAGGTGAGATTAGCTTCCTCCTAGCTTGCCTTCTCTTAGAGAAGCTAACTTTCTATGTTAAAGCTTATCTAAATACTGGCCAGTTCTAATGGTAGCCAAAGTGAATCTAATCATAGGCTGCCTTCTCCTTACTCCCTATATGCTTCTAGATGTTGACTCCGGTCTCCGTGAAGCCACAGCTCAAATTAGGAGTGGAAGAGTATTAACTGTTGGTGCCTGTTTCAGTTTGCATGTAACCTTCTGCAGGAGCAGTGCTTTTAGACTGTAATGAAGACAATTTTTAAAAAATTACTCTGGGGAAAGCCTGGGAATTCCTTTTTATATATACCACCCTCGTCTGCTTTGTTTTAAAAACAAATTTTTAGAATTCTTTGAATTTCAAACTTGTTGGTTCCTGGAGTTAGTTATGAATGAATTCCACAGTGGTTTAGCATTATCAGTGGGAAGAAGAGTGTGAAGCTGAACAAATCTCTTGCCATCTGGAATCTAGCTGAAACACCTGATAATTCCATTCTAAGTCCCCTCAGGAAGCTTACAATTACATAAAGCGTTTAATCAAAGCTGTTATGCCAAGTATATCCATGTAACTGACATCACCATAGAAAAAGCAAATGTAAATGGCTCCACATGAACTGAAGCCCTTCTTATCACTAGAATTTTTAAAAGATGGGAAGAAGGGACAATAACTCACTGATAAAGGAAGTAAGTAAATTTGTGATTGAAATCATTCTTTTAGAAAATAATATCCTTCAGCTACTCTACACTGTTGTCAATTATATTAATTACAGAAATAATGTTCTGATATTTAACTATTTCCTTATGTCCATAGATTTATGATTCTGTTCCATGAAGACTGAATGTTTATTCAGTTGCTTATACATTCCAGTTTCCCTATTTTAACAGTTAATCATGCTAAGTTGAGTTAAACCCAACTGGCCTTATTTATATATTTGTATTTTTTTTAAATTTCCTTTTTTAAATCAGAAAAGACTGAAACATGTCTTTGATCATGAAGCATGATTAAAAAATGGATGCTTTTATAAGCAGTTTTCATTTGAGATGTGTTTTTCACAGCAAATTGATAACTTGGCTCTTAAAAATAATTACATTGTCCTTTTTTCATTAAAAATTTCCCACTTTTTGAGAAGGGTCTATGTAAAATCTACTTGTAAAAATATTTTTTTAAATACTTAGTTGGAATTTGTTTTCATGTAAGGTGGTTTTGCACTTACAAAATTGTTAAAATGTAGGCTTGAATTTTGGTGGCAGTATTTTTTTCATAACAGCTTGGATGGGTATGTAAAAGCAAGAGTTTTGAATAGAGTTAGTGTGGAAATTGCTTGCAAAAACAAATTTCTTACTAAAAATCAGTTTAAAATTGGTTTACAAGAAAGAATCAGCTTCAAAATATTTGTTTAAATGTCAAACTGACTCTGAAAATGCTTAAAATCATACACGGTCAGCAGTATAGTTAAATTTCAGTGGACCTATTCAAAGAACATATTTATATAGCTTGTATAAATAATTGTTTTTATGCAAATTTAAAGTAGTATTAGATCTTGAATATTACATAAGTTAGTGTTGTATCATCATCTGAGGCTTTGACCTTATATGTATGTGTTTAACTTTTATCTCGTCATGGGTAAAATGTGAGCTTGAGAGATTTCAGTTCAGGAAAGTCTTACCTTTTATATTGTTAGATGCTATGGCAGTGTTTTTTTTTTAAAAAAAAAAAAAAGCATGAGAAAGGAATTCTTGTGTTCTCAAACTCATTAAGAAAGTGACAGATGTCTTAAGGTTAACTCTTACTTTATGCTATTTGATGAATATCATGCCACAATTAAAACTATTTTGAAATAAAAAACTTGTTAGAAGTAAATCCTTAATCCCAAAATGAGAAGATCCAAAGATTTGTCTTGCCTTGAAACTGTCTGACTTCTAGTTCCAAAAATATGGTTCCAGTTTTTGACTTAAGGCATCTAAACTGGTCTGTATAAATCTATAATGCTCCCAAAAATGATACAAAAGTTGACTGGAAGGAAACTCTGGAGGTCATCTAGTGCCACCTTCTGCTTGAAGGTTACCTACCTTGTATGACATTAGCTATGGCTTTGTCTAACTTTGCCTGCTGTCATCAGGAAGAGTTTAGCTCCATCAGATGGATAGTAATCCTTCGAACAGTTGTAAGTCTGTAAGGTCAATAAGTCTCCTCTTTTCCTTTACAAATGTTGGAGGGGATGGCAGGCATTGCTGAAATCTTTTGTCTCCTCAAAATGGCTTCGGATACAAAGCACCATGACTTTTATCACTCGTAGGCAGGCAGAGGAAGAATCAGTACAGAAAAGGGAAAAGAAGATGCAGTAGTGACTATGGTATTGTGGGATATCCCTTTTTTCCATCTGGTAAAGTTAATTTGTGCCAGGGAGCAAGGGAATGTTCACCTTCATCCAGAGACATTCTGGTTCAGAGCATGGTTAGATCCCACCCGAAAGTGTGTTAGGTGGAGTATACCTACCATTTGTGCTCATTTTGAACAGGAGATTGACTTAGAATTTTCCAAGGCCTTGCAACTTCCCAAGATACTGCACTGGTGTAATTACAACCATACTAGAATTTCACCTACTGCCATTTCTTTTTTTTAATAAGTAGACTGAAATTTCCTTAGAGCTATTTTAACAGCACGTTTATACTCCTGGTTTAAGTATTGCTTATATTTCAATTGTTATGAATTCTAAAGACAAACTAACAGCTTTCAAGGTTAATTGGAGAAGGTAAATTTGGTAAATCTGTACTATAAAGGAAACACTGCTTTAATGGTCTTCCAATGAAACGTGTATATATACTGAAGGTTTAGATTAGTATTTACCTGTCATAAACCCATATTTGAGAGTTCCTGATATTAAAAGGAACTTTATGTAGTTCTCCATTTGTTACCACCTAGAATTTGAAACAACAGTACAAGAGAGGAAACTAAATAATTTAAGAACCTCTCAATGGTGGATTGTGCGTGTTTCAGCACAAAAAGTGAAACATCTCTAAGAATTTGAGTGGTTCTCACTGTTGGTTTTTGAAAGGTAAAGTCTGATTCCCCCATGCCAGTAAATACTCATTAAATGGTGCAGAAGGTAAATGCTATCACTTCTCCTTCATGGCTCTGTACCCTTCAGAAAGTCTCCGGAGACTTGCGAAGTGGTCTGTTCGTATTGTTGAGATGCTGCCAACTCAAAGAGAAAATCTCAGGGGCATGAGTACAGATAGCAGATATCCCAGGGATATCTGCTCTGCTTCTCATTTCCCCTAGTGTGGCTTCAGATTTTGTGAGCATGCTGTTAATTAGAACATGAAATTTAGTTTTTTGGATAAATAATCTTGCAGTATTTTGATGTATTTGCTGTCATTTCAATAGCTTTTTTGTTTTTGTTTTTAAGACTAGTACTTGTGGGGGGGGTGAAAGGACCTCAATATAGTTATCATTCTGCATCAAATAAAATACTTGACTGTTGCACAGTATTGCACAAAAAAAATGAAGAGTGGAAAATTCACTTACTCTTTTGAGTTTTGCAGAGTACACCTACATGTGAATTAAATTCAACCTTATTTAGCATCTTCAAAGAGAAGGCAAGGCTGTAATTGGACCTAAGACTGGCTTAGTCTCTAATGCTGCCAGCACCCAGGTTTGAACATCTGAATTGATCCCTCCAAAATAAGGATGAAGTCCGTTTCCAAGCCAAATAATAAAACTTCCTATCTACTAAAGAGTTAGAGTGGGGTTATCATACTAATTAAAAGTAACAAGAAATTCTTTTATTTCATAAATATAACTTTGCAAAAATAACACTGAACAAACGAAGCATCTCAGCCAGGCATTCATTTCCACCCTAATCATGCCAATCAATGATAGCAGGAGTTGATTCAGTCTTCTAAGCCTGCTGAAGTCAATTCTGCAAAGACGTATAATTGAGCTCATAGGATTGATTCACGTTTTTAGACACTTAAACCCTCTGATCCTGTGAAATGGCCATCTACCTATCTGAATAGTAATTAGCACACAAGGCCATTTGTTTCAAGAGGTTGTAAGAACTTTAAAGAGCAGCTCCTAGCTGAGGAAGCAGTTGCTAATTACTGCTATCTTTATTTGACTAGTATAATAGTATTTGAAAATTGGAGCTTAGTTATGAGGATTGTCCTATCATTAACTTCAGATCCTAGTAAGAACATGAATTCAACTAATTTCTTTAAATAGTGTTAATGGAGTAAATTAAGAGAGGATAAATGAATTGCTCCAGGTAGAGCACTGTGCTAATGTAACCAGACCACTTCCTACTGTACTGTTGAAGCCTGTTTTTTGGGGTCATTAGAGAAAAAATCTGTTCAAAATAAAGCAGCTCCAGACTTGCAAATCAGTAAATCAGAGGTTCTTCAACCTTGTTGATTCTTGTTTTAGATTGTTGATTCTTAAACGTGGATGGCTTAAAGTTATTTGGCAGTTTCATCTCTTGCCTACATCAGCAGATGAGTGGATTGTCCCAGTGAAAATCTTGGATTTTCACGGATATATCCTGCCTTGTTTTCATGGCAAGGGAGAGGTCCTGAAATATTTTGCTGTTTTAGTATGGCATCACTGAATGAAAGAGGTTGAGAAGAAACGACGTAGTAAATATTACCAAAATGTAAATGCATTTCTAACAAAGCCTATCATTTTTTTTTCTTATTTTTTAGTACAGTGAAGTATAGTTAATCCTCATCCTGTGGAAAGGTTTTAAGTAAAGTATTCTCCCAATTTAAAATAGAAATCCTTGAAAATACAGTCTGTATTGAGGATTTTTTAGAGCAAAACATCTGAAGTAGTTATCACATTCAAAAATACCCCCTTTAAGGCCAAATACTCTTAGAAACTATCTTATTTTTATATTATTATTTTAAGGATAAGAGATTTTGCACTGCATGAAAAATCTTATTTCAGGCCATCTGCCCCTATTGCTTCTCTGATTTTCATTGGCTAACTAGACTTGTATCTCTCCACTTGTAATTAGGATTCTAAAATTGATTTTTCTTCTTGTTACAGCAGATAAAGATAGAATTTATCTAAAAATGATATTGTTTCTTCAAGGGTGCTCATAAATCTTCTTGTAATATGAAACGAAACATATTAAGACTTTAGAGTTAGCCTGTTGAGYTCCTTCTGTTAGCTGTGCTGCTGTCCAATCTGACTTTTTCTTAATTTTCTATGAAGAAATGCTTGTAGAACTACTTTGACAGTGGAATCTTTATCAGAATATATTTGAATACTGAAAATTGTRTAGGTAGAGTTGCTGATTTTGAAAAGTCCACATAGTGGTGCCTGTTTGATGCTCTGAGATGGCCAATGAGACTGAGGCCGTTGAGAGAGAAATGAAGGAACYTGGTGGTTTGTGTATCCTTATTGTGGGTTATTTCAGTGCCAAGATCACATGCCCTCTTAGACTGACTGTGGTGGATTTCAGGCGGATGCAGATGAAACCTGCCCGTGCTCGGAACTAGCGCCGATCCAGATATCACACGGTGTTTGGCATGGTAACATGTKCTAAATCTGATTTAACAAACGCTCTTCCCCTCAGCAAAACCTCGTTATCTTGGCCATGCATTGCTGTAGTGCTGCAGTACATTTTCCAGTTTGCATCTGGCTCAAAACACGGGTGATGAGTGTGCAGGTATCAGCAGGAAATCCACTGTTTAGATCAGTGATTCCCAGTCTTTTGTAGTGATRCTTTGCTTGAGAAAATTGGCAAAGTTCTATTGCGCACTGGAAATAAGTATCTAATATTGTATTAGTATATGTACCATTTTATAGTGGTTAACTATGCCAGAGGCTTGCTTACTTACTGTGTGTCACTTTAAATTTAGCCAACGCTTGAATCCTGAGATAGCAATAGATGATTTCCTTCTTTATGGGCAATAAAGGAGAACTGAGAATTATTAATTTAATCCTGTCCAAGTTCTACTTTGCCAGTTTGGTTTTGGTTTTTGCTGCTTATCTCCAACCATTTTTTTGCTTGTGAATATATATTGTTCCTTTTAAAAATGTTCTTTCATCTCATGCTACAGCAGAGGATGTGGAAATATTTCTCATTCCACTTGAAGTTCAGATTATTTTCAGGCAGCTTTAACATGAGACTCCATAGACTCACCAGCTTTAACAAAACCATACTATGTTAATTTTCCTTCTTACAATGAAGCGGCCAGCTAATAAAATACTTAGCGACAGATCCATAAGAGTTATTATTAAACTTTATTACAGTATCTGTAACCATAGCTCTTTTAACTGCATAAATAAATAAAGAGACACTTTGAAGTTTGCAACTTAATTTTTGTGTGTTTTTCTTTTAAAGAAGCAGAATAATTATAAAAGGGGCTGTAAAAAGATGTAAGTTCTTGTGCTAGTAAAATCACATCATTCTTTAATTATGACAATAATGTCCTAGAATTCAGTAATTTATTCATAATTTTAATACATACTGACTATTTTCTCAAAGTGAGCAAGACAGTAGTAAGTATTCGTGAGGTGTCTGATTTAGGAGGGAAATGTGTCTGTCAATGAATGGTTGCTGAGAGAATATTCTGTGTTTGGAGTTGAGGCGCAATGGAGAATAGGAGAAAAGCTGAAAAATAAACCTGGAATCACTATTTCAGAGTTGTCTACCAACTAGTTGACTAATTGAGGCTATAACTTATTTTTCAATTCCTGTATTTAGCATATTATATAGAAAAGAAAAATCARTTTATCATCTGTTCTTCAAGATCTGTCAATCTAAACTAAAACTAATCAAATCTTTCATAAGTTCTTTCATAAAATGRTTCCTTATGCTGCCTCATCGCAGGGGATGCTTCCTTATTACTTGAATATTTAGAGCTAATTTCAATAGTACTAGATTGAAGAGTGGACAAATAAATTCTCTCCCTGAACCTGTTCTCAAGAGAAGGGCAGCCTAAAGCATTAATAAAAATTACTCTTCTGGGATATTTATTTACTTATGACAATGTAAACATTCTTGATCTATTTTTTTTCCACCTAAAGCATAAATCTGTTTTGAATTACTGTGTTTGGAAAAGAATATAGAAGTTAACATATCTACCTACCAAACTCACTCTGAGATTTAAATCTCTGATAGCTATCCTGCTTGTAACTGCAACACAAATTTTTTTCCTGGGAAAAAACATTGGAATTTACTTCTGAAAGTACCACTTSGTTGACCTTAGCTGAACTATTCATTTATTTATCAGCTCTGTTAAGTCAATGGTTGTCTCTTAYGCATTAGAGAAGAGAATAGAGGGAACTTCAGGTTGAGTTGATATCTTTTCCCACCTCTCAAACTGTAAATATTGGGAGGATACTATGAGGTTTGTGCTCAAGTTATAGGTAGGTTGGGCACAGGAAAAAGTAGAWGTAGGAAATAATGTCTTTTTTTTTCGATGGCTGCTAACATGCTCGACTAACGGTGCTTCGACTGCCTTAAGTCTACAGGACACAGTCTGGGCTCTCCCTTGCCTGCTGCTTTGGGGGCAGTGCAAATGCGTCTTCCCTCACTTGACTGCCGGCATGGAAAAGAAGGAAGAAAGAGCTCATTTCCTACTCAAATTAACTGAGTCTAGAATCAATAAAGAATCTAAAATTTCCGATTTGGCAGAGTTTCTCGAGGGCAATGCTGATGCCCTTGTGCCTCTAATCTGAAGCAGAGGAAAATATGATTGTTGCTGCTGATTACTGGCACAAAATAGTGAAAGGCATGAAGTGGATGATGCGTGTAAGCGAGATCACTTGAACAGGAATTGTAATTACTCACTTCTATAAACAAGGGAAATACTTCTTTCAAAAATAAGTCCTCAGGATATGCTGATGCCTCTCAYTCTTCTGTGTTAAGGTGGTATAATAAAAGATTTAACATTTTTTGCTTATAACTGCAATATTGTCTCTTTATTTTCAGCATCTGGAGTATAAATACAGTAACTGTCAAATGCTAGAGGAAAATATCAAATAATAGATTTTTGATAGCATACAATCTAAAAATTAAATAATAAACTAGGATTCTTTCCATGAGTTTCCATTTTCAGACAGTTTATAGACTTCCTAGAAGAGATTTAGTAATGAGTAATATTAAAGATTGTTTGAAGAAAAAAATTACTAACGACTATCTGTGAAGCATGGCCTTGCTCATCACAACTGGGAGTGGCAGAATCTGGCTGAATAAACAATTATAATTTTCTGTAAATACCTATAAATATACTTTGTATATTACTGAAGCATTTTTACTAGGGTTTAAGTTATTTTGTAACTTTTGCTATATATTTGATCTTTGATAGGTTTGGTACATGGATTTATAGGCAGAGTTTTTACATAGGATCAGGCTCAAAGAACCAYGAATTGCAGTAGAATTATTTGTTGATTTATCTTCATGTAAATACATAATACTATGTATTAGCATTTTTACCAATGTAGAAATCTTCTGAATTGATATTCTTATTAGTTAWTTTTTTGCTCTCCTGACCTTTCTTTTGCCTTCCTTACGTTGTACTGCRTTACTTGGCTTTCATTTTAAATGTATGTAGGTACAGATGTATTAAGTTCATACAATTGGGTATTTTTAAAATTAAAAACCTCCTTCTGGTTCTTACAGCCATTGAAATAAAATCTTTTGAAGGTTAGGATATTTAGGGAAAACATTGTATAYAATTTGGTTAAAACAGCAAAGCATTTAGCTATTTGAATTTGAACAGTCATAAGAAGTTATTCACAGCTCACACTTTTCCACAAAATTGAACTAACAACGCACAGRTCATTGCTCATTGGAGGAGAGAATGAGGGAGGAAATAAAGACGCATAGACTAAAAACAGTGTATGTTTTCTGATGTTCATTCTGCACTAGCTGGTGATTTAAAATTTGGATTGGGTCCTAAAAGTAAAGAGGTTTGGTACCCTTGTCTTGTTACTCCTCCAGTCTGTAGTCACCAGGTGAAGTTCTGTAAGCAATGTCCTGTAATTAGTCTTCCTTCAAGAAAGGCCACTTTAAATATTTCTAATTCTGTTTTCCCTTTTATCTGTAATTTTCTGTATTCATGGCTGAATAGAGAATTCAGCCATGACAGCTATGRAAATCTACTCATAGATCTTATGTTTAATAATGTGTGTGCATTTGATTACATGATTTTCTCATTTATGTAAAAGATATGAGAAATCCAGCCTTTTATAARGCCTTAATTTGCTGAATAGATGAAAATATCTCCAAAATGAAATAATGTATCATCAAAGAGTATAGCTATCAACTCTTCTTAATTGCATATGGGTGTGCGACTCAAATGTTCCAGTAATTTAAAGTGTAAAAAGTAAACCTCAAAGATTTCAAAATATTACTATGTACCTTGCACATACAACTTTGAAGTYATGGTCTGCAGCCATATCATTTGGCCTTAAAAACTCCCTCAGGCTTCCTGTACCCTGTAGTTTTTAATTGAAAAATTCTTTAAGCTTTAAAACCTTCAGAACTTCAGAAAGTACAAAACTTCAGAATTCTTCAGGTTATTTCTTRAAGGGTTGTTATTGGGAAATGGTTGCTTCATATCTACAAAACCATAATTTTATGTYACGAGTAACAAACTTTACACCGTGCATGGTACAGATCAATTTCTCATCATGGAATTTGTCTGGATAAAAATTCTGCTGTTAGGTAGAACAAATGAATGAATTATATACCCCAAAGGAAAAGCAGTTTCCTTCTGAATATTTATTTATATTGAATTTACTTTTATTGGAACATACTCATTCATATTATTTSGATGAACTGTGGATGAATAAAAGAAATGAACTGTCATGTATAACATTCAAAATACTTCCAACTGGCACTGAATTCAGCATCGCTTATTTTCCATTTTCTAAATAGATTTTAGGAAGATAAACATAAATATATATGTTTATATTTCCCCATAAACATAAATAGAGGTAGTTGCTCATCTTCCTTTATTAAGAAGAAAACATTTCTCCTAGCACTACAGACATGTTGAATAAGCAGTGATACAATGGACCTGTCTGTAGACAGCAAAGAAAGAAATTAATGTGGCTGCCTAGAAGAGGGATACTTTAAACTTTCTTCTGAGACACAAATTTCTGATGGGCAAATACAGGATAAGAGACATATGTAATATTTTGAAAGAAATAATGCTGGATATGGTTTAGCTCAGTTGGTTAGATCGTGGTGCTGCTAATGCCAAGGTCATGGGTTCAAGGTCATACAGAGCTAYGCTGAGGGCTGGACTAGATGATCTCCAGAAGTSCCTTCCAACCTTACCATTCTATGATTCTATGTGAGGCTGTCCACAGGAAGCACTCTTCCTTGGTTTTTGTATTTAGTAGGTACAGCTGTTAAAAGTGGTTTAGTGTTTTGACAGAAGTGACACTTTGACAAGTTTTCCCAAGTAACTATTAATTTTTGGAAATATCAAAGCGTTTTAATTCTTTATCTGAAAGAAAGGTTAAGAAATGAACTGGTAAGGGGGAGTACACTAACAGGGGAATAGAAGGCTTTAAAACAAACACAGTGAGTGTGATAAAATATTAAGYTGTGAAGTTTTTCAAGATAAATAATTTAATAACCTATTATGGACACTCCTTTATCTCCTGCCCTTCCTCATGTTCTCTACTAGTAATGGAGACTAGAATAAGTAATCTTCTACTCCCTTCCTCTCCCCAAAGCTAACATATATGATTTGTAAATTTTGATGAATTGCCAATAGCCTGACAAGTGCTAAAGAGTGTGCTGCTTCAGTGGTCATCTCAGGCATGAAGCTCCATGAGAAAGCTGTCAAGAAGGCTCTTCCTTTTCTTCMCTTACGTTAATGCCTATATCACTTTGGATGCAGTCTGTGCACTGGGAATATCTGTGTGTATGCTGTCTGCTAAGAGTGGCCCCAATGCTGGCTGAAACCCAGTTTATCTACCTTCTCTAATACATGCCTGTGAGCCTGGCCTGAGTGCATTGGCTTTGACTCATGTGCTTGCACACCTTCTCCAGAGGCTGCCTTTGAACAGAACGTGAGCACGCTTTGGAGAGGGCGGGCTAGAGCTGCTGGGAAGGGTGGTCTCTAAGTGCAGTGAACACTGAGCCCGCTGCTAGGCTCCATGTGTTTGATGTACCCCATGCAAAAGCAATGGGAAAAAGGTGAGGCAGTAATCCTCATTGCCTTATTCAAAAGAACAGGCTAGACCAAGGGGAGTGTGCTGTACATGCTCATAGCATAAAAGCTCTATCTTTTTATTTATTTATAAGAACTTCAGTAAATCATATTCTGGTCCAGGAGATAATGTGGAGCATTACAACTTGCTTATTCCAAGTTATGCCTGGGTGGCTTTGACTCTTCTTTGAGTCCCTTTTGGTTTCCCATATGATTTTCTCCATAAGGATCCTGTGCTAAACTCAGTAGAGGAGATATAACTAAAATACATGCATCAATTGTGACAAGTAGTTTCTATTATGTTTTTAGGTGATTCTAAATTCTAAATAAGAGAAATAATGCCCATGTACCTTTATTGCTTAGTTCAGGGAGTCTAAAAGTGCCTGTCAGAGTGATACAGAATTCTGGTAATAGGAATAAACATAATGTCATATTGCTTTGCAGTCATTTAATTTGAAATGGAATAAATCAAAGTAAACTACATAAAACCAGTGAAAGAGTAGAAATTAATAATAAAACCTATTAATGATTGTATCTTCCATACTTCTGTGTTAAACATAAGTTTCACAGCCTCCCATGAGCCGCCCGTTGTTACCTTTAGTATCAAGAAAGGAGAGATTCAGGAATATCCCCAACCTGCGAACTTATTTCATGCTGCATGCATAAATGCCTAGGGTACTGAACAATATGTTCATGAATGGTACTCTCAGGAGGGCCAATACCTTTAACCTCTGCTATGTGTTATTTGTGTTTAAACTAGTCTCTGAACAATTCCAAATACTTCATTCACCCATGTTCTTGAAAAGGAAATGTGAAGACTTTTATCAACAAAATTCTAGTATTTCATTGCTGACTGTCTTGCTGTTATTCACTTTGTACTGTGGTAGGCAGAAGTGGTGACTTCCTGGAGCACTGGGGATTCCTGCACTTAAAATTGCTGATGGGAAATTTCCCAGTTCAAGACTGAGATATTTTTGAACTGTGTTAGTATCCTGCCCTCCAGGTGCCTGCAGTCAACTCACCAATATCACCAGGCAGTGCAGAAAATAACAAAACTCAGGGTTTCGACTATCCTTGAAAGAACAAGCATCAGGGCCAATAAAATTTAGCATATATTTTGTGCCTGTCATCCATTTATCAAGATATCAGGAAATTGAAGGTTTTTTGCCAGCAGTGCTATTGATAGTGTGCACTATTTGCTTAGTAAGTATACCCCATAAAGAGCTCATCGGCCACAAATGTTCATTAACCCGCTTTGATGATAAACAGGACAGGAACTTGGTCAAAGCATTATAATGTAGCGGTCAGGGAGGTGGTCCTTCTCCTCCACTCAGCACTGGTGAGGCCATACTGGGAGTGCTGTGTCCAGTTCTGGGCGCTCCAATACAAGAGGGACATGGACATACTGGAGTGAGTCCAGTGACAGGCCCCCAAGATCATTAAGGGAGTGCAATATCTGAGGAGAGGCTGAGAGAGCTGGGACTGTTTAGCCTGGGGAAGAGAGAGCTCAGCAGGGATCTTATCAATGTGTTTAAGTATTACTGATGGGAGGGTGTAAAGATGACAGAGACGGGCTCTTCTCAGCGGAGACTGGTAACAAGAGGCAACGGGCACAAACTGAAACATGGGAAATTCCATTTACTCCAAAGAAAAATCCCATTAACTGTGAGGGTGGCCGAACACTGGAAGAGGTTGCCCAGAGAGGTTGTGGAGTGTCCATCCTTAGAGATATTCAAACCCCAGCTGGGCCCAGTTCTGAGAAACCAGCTGTACGTGACCCTTCTTTGAGCCGAGGGAGGTTGAACCAGATGATTTCCAGAGGCCCCTTCCAAGCTCAGCAGTTCTGTGAGTTCACTCAAGCCTTGCTGAGGCAGGGTTATGAAGCTAACCTGTAGCGGTTAGCGAAACAGCTCTGGATAATGCAGGCACACCTATTTTCTTGCATTCAACCCTTCAGTTTTTTCAACTTAAATAGCTCCTTGCCCATTACCAGCAAAGGCTTCAGAGGTACCTCTGCAAACAGGGTGGGTTGTAAGTGCTGTTCAAAGAGTATGAATACAGCCTCACTTTTAGAAAACATCAAGTAAGTTAYCTTTTGGAGTAGTTTGTATGTTTATTAAAAGACTCAATATATGCATTAACAGAAATGTATGAGCCATTTTCAGAAACTATCACCAAAGTGCGTTCTCAGCKGGGTTACTCTGTCATGTATTGATCAGGTTTAATGGTGCTGTTCTCATTTTTTTTCTTCTACTAAACAGCTTGAAACAGAATTTAAATGCCAAGTTCTCTCTTAAATAGTCATTTCCCATTGGGCAAGTAATTTGTAATGATTAATTTGTTTAATTAATTTACCAAATGGTTTGCAAACATTAAATTGTACTTTTAATTCTTGTTCTGTAACTTCCTTGAGAAGAGTTCAGTGCAAGGATTTTGTGAGAAACAGACTGATTTAAATGAGAGTTTAATGTCCTCTTATCCTATAAAAGTTATGGGCCGGATTATTTGTTTCACAAAATGTGACAGTATTTCTTAATAAGATTTARTAGAACACATACTTATTAAAACACATCATCAAATCTAAGCTACTGTACATAATTTTAAACTGAACAAATATAAAGCACTGTCACAGGAAGGTCAAATCACCAAATTACTCTACATTGAATTGGAATTAGATAATCAAACTAATTAAATCCTCAAGTTAATACTAAAAATGGTCTGTCTTTGTATGTATTCTGAGTGAATCTAAGGAGGGAGCTACATGCATGGGTTACAAATTCTAATTWATTTTTTGAGTWTTTCACTCAAAAATTTGAGTAAGTYGATGCTTTAAGACTGACCRAAGGCTACGCTCTAACATCTACGCTATGTTCTTAAATGCAATCATAAGAAATCCAACAAATAAACATATAAGGAGATTTCACCTTCCTTTATCCCACAGGGAAGGCACAGACTTTTAAAAGGAAGCTGACGGAAGAATAGAAGTTTGGCAGTCCTTATTTAACAGAAAGTAGCTGGTGACAAATTCCAGTCTTCCAGAAACAATGCTATATCAAAATAATCATTGAGGGAAAAATTTACCCTGTGTGGACTTGCTGGTTGATGGCATAACTGTGCAGAGGCTGTATGAACACACCCTCTATTTCTATAAATTGAAAATATAAAGAACATCTTTGAATTAATAAAAAGAAGAATGAAATGCTTAAGATATATTGGAGCTTGGACATCCTTTAGCTCTCACAGGCTCTATCTCACTGGCCTATCTTCAAACTAGTGTTGATGAAGCCAGTCCAATGCCAGAAGTGATTTGCTCGATGCACATTAGCACTACCTTGGTGCTCAGATGTAGCACTGAAAGTTTGCTGCAGATAATTCTCAGTGTGTTAGCTGTCAGTAACTTGGATACCCCGTCCGGCTCTATRCCGAACTCTCCAGGACCACTTCTTCCTCGGTAAATATGGCTTTTCTTAGGGGCCAGGTCACAGAAGAAATGCTGGTGTCCAGCAGAGAGACTTGTATTTGCGGGAAACARATGAAGATTAGTTAAGTATGTTAAAACAAAAATACAAGATTTCTCTTCCATAATCAATTTTATGTAGGCATCAAGCACAAATATTTCAAAGGGTAAATATTCAGCTTATTTTTTGCAGCTGTAAAAGAAAGTTAATGGAGATGAGTTATTAACTTTTGCTTTTAAGTGTTTTTGATGCCTCACAGAGGGAGACACAAATTGATTGTTTGCAGGATTACAAACTGAAAGCTTCTGCTGCTACTCTCCATTTTTTCACTGGGAATCACTGTTCCAGTGAGCATTTTACCACTGAGATGATTTCACAGAATATTAATATACAGTTTAAGGAATRGGGGTGCAAAGTAAGAGGTAAATCCAACAAATGCTTGTAGAACTTTGCTTCTAATTTTCTCTCCTTTTCCTCCTTCCTGTAATTTCCCAGAGGGCAGATTAGAAACAGAAATTTGAAAGCAAACACATTTTTCCCTTGAAGCTGAAAAAACAAAGAAATTTCTTTTCAACCTGCTTCTCTCAGCAGTTCCATCCTAGCTGTGCCAGGCAGACTGAATACCCAGCTCAGTACTTAATGCACACAGTCAAATGACAACTTTTGAATAAACGAAAACTACTCACTGTGCTTCCACAAGACTGTAGCAGGTATAGCTTGAGGAAAATGGCACTATATGTCAGTTCTTTCCTATCCCAACTGCCTCAGATCCATTTAAAATAGAGTAGAAATGGTGATTATGGTGATTATTTTACAAAAAAAAAAAAAAAAAAAAAAAAAAAAGTATTCAACTGTCGTTATTTTCAGATTTGATCAGAAAGCGTATTTTCTTGTGTCCTCATTCTTTTGATGCTGTGGCCTCTACTAAGCATCAACAAAAAAATCCTTCTTGTGCCTTTGTGCCCTCTGTTTTTTTCCACTCTTTAAAGCTCTTCAAAATGTCATATATTCCTTTTCAGACATTTTTGATGAAGAACTGAGAAAAACCATGGAAAAATAAAATCCTATCATTGCACTCAATCTAAAGTATAATTTTAATCCAGACAGATGTTTTAAATTCTATTGGCTTTTCATTGTTCAGTGTTGCAGTAATCYACGCAAATATTGCTTTTATGTTCTCATAGTCATATCCCTTTTGTCTACTTTTTTGTGTTCAGCCTATGTGCATTGCCTTTCCCCCCTCCTCTGCCCCAATTCTGGAAGTGAGACCAGTTTCAACYTTTGATTCACATGTTAGCAAATTCCGTTTTCTATGCATCTCTTATTAACTATAGGTTTGAATCCAGTACTAGTGTGTAAAGAGACAGCTACATGGAGCCCCACTGAACACAGGGAATCTTCGGTGTCTGCCACTGCACGCAAATATAAATTTCTAGAACAGAGCTGTGCATAAACAGCCAGATTTTCTAGTCTACTGCTTCCCTTCATTCAAATGTTTCTTAACATTTTTTTCTATGATATCAATAAATGAGATCATGAGTAAAACCTGAGCCTTTAARTTTTCATTTGTAATCTCTTAATCCTGGACTAATACTAGACATTAGTTTCTGTATCAAGTCTTCTGTTTCACATGGCTGTGTTATTCCTTAATTTACCCAAAGATTGGCTTTGGTAAACTAACCTGTGAATGTTTCACATCAGTCAGCTGATTTCCTTTGCAATTTGTCTTTTATATGATTTACTGCTCGCTGAGCGAGCCTAATTAAATCTAATGGACTGCTGGTATACATCTATTGGAATATTGACATTTTATCACCAATTAGACTGTATTCCTTATCTCGTTATGCTGTTAGCTGGCTTTTTATCACTTTACTTTATAGGATTAGGAAAGAGTTCTTCCTCTATTTTTCAACAGATTTTTTTTTTTTTTTGATCATGGTGTTGAGGTTTCTCTTTAGAAAATAGAAACTTTGTATGTCAGAAGTATACAAGCCATGAAGATGTATGACTGAAAGACATAATCATCTTGTATTTCTTAATCTTTTTCTCTATTTCTAGCCTCTCTCTYTTTTTTTTTCAAAATACATCCCACAGTTTGATAGATTAAGCTCCTGTATGCTAAATCTGCTTTTAACAAGGAACTACTTTCTTTATTCAAAACCACTTTGCAGAAAGAAATTTCTAATGATTTGAACTGCAATGTCTTGCTACACTATAATGCATAATTGTTTCATTCTGAGGTAACGCTGCAGTAGAGAATGTTCCATCATGTCTCACGATGAATTCCTCATATCGTTAGGTATYTTTAAACCTTGGAACACTGACTGTGGTACGGTGCAACTTTAAAGGAGTCTGGGACTTTCACGGGAGGATCAACTCAAGGCAATGATTGTGAGGCATCACAGGGCTGCTGTATGGTTACTATCTCTGACTGTTCTCTGCTGCTAGTCAGTAGAGAAMAGCTGTGTCAAAGAAGATATGCACAGATGTGCTTGTGCAATGTTGTTTAGATTGCATGATTTTGGTCCCTCATAGAGTGTTTCTTGGGCTTCTCAGCAGAGGGACAGAAGAAAGACAGCAAARGTGAGCGCTAAGCCAATTTTGAGCATTTAAACTGTTCTTAGTAGGTGAAACAGAATGGGGATTGTGCTTAAGACCAAAAGTCCTAGCTCCCATGTAGMCACCTAAATTCTCTTCACTCAAAACACAGTGGCCCTATGCATGGCCTGTTGGGGAGAGACTGGGGCCCATGCTCTCTCCAAAACTATACACAAACATTGTCTGGAAAAGAGCTTGTTGGCGTCAGGTATAACTGTGCAATTAAAATTTCTGGACAATCATTGGCCAGTGGCTGAATTTTGTTTTGTTTACTAGTATGTATTTAACTGTAGAGGTGCTCTTTGTACAATTTAGCCTTATGCTAGAATCAGAGGATTGCCCTGTATTGCATTAATTTAGATTACAGACCAAAGAAAAGCACTGAAAGATTTGTGCAGAGTAGTAAAAGAGGGATTGGGCTGTGTAAAAATGTGAAAAATGATCATAAGGTCAAATGTATTCCTGCAATAAACAGTTATAACAGCACTGATACCAGTAAAAGGGACTATTTTACATAGGCATTATCCAATATGTAGAATCCTGACACAGATTATAATAGGTAATCTTTGTAATCTCTTTCCATAATATACAATATCTTGTATTTATATGGATTATTTTTTGTGTGATGCTAACTAATGAGAAGCTTTGCCTGTTTACATTTTCTCCTAATTTTCAGTAATTGTTACYGATGAAATTACAGAGAACACAAAGTCGGTATATTAAAGACATTCTTTTATGTATATGAAGTATTTGCTATATATGAGTAGACTTGTTCACCAGCAGTATAATGGACTAAAGGATTATTGAGCAAGAYATCCCATCAACGCCAAAGTGCTGATGGTTACATTAAAGATGCATGTTATCTCAGCTTTTTCATTCACTGGCGTACAGTGATGGAACCAAACACGAATAATATTTATTACTGACTATCTCTTTAAACAAACACTGAAGTTTCTTTTTTAATATACTTGACTATTGGGCTGCAGCTGATGTGCAGGCACACTCTTCTGCTGTTTCAAGGGGCAATAACCTCTTTCAGAGGTGCAGAGAGAACAGTCAGATAGAGTTTAACCATAAGCCCTTGTAGTCCTCCTTCAGCAGGATTCTCCAGAGGATGTCTATCACTGATAATTTTATAGAGCCCTTAAATTATGCACCTGTTGATAATTGCTTGTGTTGATGTATGCTGGTGTCTGCCCTACTAGGAAATAGAGAGAAATGCACATGCGCAGCAATGCTGTGGCTTCCAGAGGGACTGGGAATTCAAAATTTTCTCCCTGGAGTAATAGCAGTGTTAGGTGGATGTAAGGTTTTCAGGATGATAATGGAAGAAACACTTCAAGGCTACTTTCCCAGGTATAGTATACTATTTTTTTTTTCTAAACAAAATAACTGGTATCTAATACAGCTACTCTAAGGAAATGTACAAGTTATTATCATAATCCCCAAAGAGTTACTTTTTTGAATTACAAGAAAGATTTTCATAGGTATTTATGAATTTACTTTATTACCTGTAGCACTAATGGCCCAGGAATGCAATTATTTGATTCTGTGCTAGACTTCTGACTAGCACTATGCAGATTGTAGTGATGATGGGAAATTAACTGTACAATAAAAATACCATTACTGAATAGTTCTCATATAATAGGAAAGTACCATGCTTCATAATGTATTGTTATCTTCATGATGGCATAACAATTTGTATCGTAGGTGCATTAGATATAGAAGCAACCGCAGTACAAATAGCAGCAYAAAAATCATGCTCCACTCCCTGCCCTGTGCTAAAGAAATTAAAGAGAATGTGGGAAGAAGAAAAATAACACTGAGAATTCAGAGACTGATRGCCACGGAAGTGGTAAAGTGATATGAAATCAATAGCATACAGAATACATATTCACCAATTAAGATGACAGAGTTCTACTGAAAGGTGGACTTGCTCCACCTTTAAGGCAGGCACCTGTTTCCAAATGATCAAGAGCACTACATGTAATATTAAATCGATAATAAGTCTGTTGAATCCAGCAGCTCTTCTAAGGCAGTCTCGTCTGCTATTAGAATGAGCTCTGAACCATGAATTAGTGTCTCTCCTCTGGGTTTGGATTGCTATTCTCATCTGATTTCAAAATAATCTGTAGCCCTTGCTTGTCCTGGGATGGCACATGGTGTTGTTCCTGAAGGTTGGCTGAGAACACAGTGTTCCTAGCACCCTGCGTGTAACACATATGCTTCTTGGAACTGCAGAGCAAATTCTCAGAAATACCGAGTGGGTAGGGTTTTTTTCTTTTTATTTTATGGATAGAATGCAGCTTTATAAATATTATTTTGTATATAATCGACCAGCTTCACTCCTGACAGGAAGGCATGAAAAATATATGTTGCATCTGTTTCTCCTTAAGCTGGTGCACTATATTCTTTTACAAGGCTGAGAAAAGGAAGGAAAGATTGCTTCTGCCTGGTGTAATCACTGCTTTTTTTACTTGAGATAGAAAAAGTCTCTGAAGCTTCAAGGTGTGAAAGCTTCAGCAAAAACCTGGAAGCTCATAGTCCAAGCAATTCAAATAAAACTTTTTTTTTGTTTGTTTTGTCTGTGTTTTTAGGGTTTTTTTTTTCCCTCTAGAACCATTTGAGAAATAACTATAACAAAAATATGTGGGTATATCAACCACAAAGCTATAGCTTATTTTAAGGTCTCATCATTGGTGGGGCTGGAAGACAATTCCTGCTTTACTGAATTTGTTCCTGTATATCACAGGCAATCCCATTTAATCCTACTTGTAAATTTATTTAACTACAAAACCTTGTTGTCTTGCTTGTTAAAAAGCTTCTTCAGATTGTCATCCTAAATTTTATTCATAATTGGTTGTATCTATTTCTTTTTGTGCCAGCACTGTCCTTTATATTACTTTTTCTTCCTTTGAACTTTCAAAGAAAAAAGAGTAGTACTGGAAACCCTCTTTGCAGCTCTTTTTTAGTTGGAAACTGTCCTTCATGAACGTGGGAAGTCCTAATTAAACGACGTATTTTAGGTGAGGTCTTACCTTTACCTTGTAGAGCCGTAAAGTGTTTCCTGTATCTTCTGGATATACCTCACTTGTCATGTTCCTGAATCACTTACATCCTTTTCTTTAATGACTACATGAATTGTTCAGTGTCATTCCAACCAATTAGCACAACCAGTTCTTTCCTTTCCTTTTGTTTCCAGCTCACATACTTACAGAAGAAATTTTTGCTAATAACCTCCAAGATGCATTTTGTACTATTACATTTCATCCTCTTTCTACCATTTTGGTCTTTAGCACCACTTCATTCCTCTGGTATGCTATCCTGGTGTTCCCTCTTAGTGGTAATACTTTACAACTTTATGTGAACAACACATTTGAACAGTATGCTTCTCTGCAGAGTTATTACTACAAATACTAAATGGGATTGATCTCAAGAGTGGCTCTTAAAGGAAACCACTTATTGCTTTGCTCTAACTCAACAAATTCCAGCCATCTTCATCTCCCGTTTAGTCAAGACTTGTAGCCACCTGTATCAGTCCTCTTCTTGTCCAGCTTTTGCTCATCATGGCTGTCAATTTGTACAGATGTCTTAGCAAAATATTGCTAAGTCTCAGAATTGCAGTCAAGGATTGATGCATTTCAACAATGTATATAATTTTGCAAAGTACTTAAGGATACTTTATGGTAAATTCTTAAGGAAAGTAAGGTATTATTATTTATAGTAAATCTTAAGTAAAACAGTAAGAAAACTGTAAAATTTGGGACTATTTAGAGTAGGTATGTGTAATACTTGTTCATACCAAGCTGCAACTCATGAAGTTGTATTCGTTTTACAATCACAGTAAAAATAAGTTAATACAAAGAACATTTTAATAATAGTATGAAGGGAAAATGAATAAAGTTTAAAATTGTAGGTACTGTATTTTTAAACTCCACAACAAAACAGGTTAGTACCATTTTACAGTACAGAGAATAATGCTGCCACCATTTTATGTATAGTCCCAACTGAGAAGGAGCTTTTTTCCCCTTTGCTTGATGACATTTTCTTTTTGGTTATTAAAAATAGAAAAGGACAGCTGCATACTTAGATTTGCATTAACTTCATAAATTGTTAATCCTGAAAAGACATGCTGCTCACAGAGGGGGTTAGTTTAATGCTGTGGACTGCCATTCAGTGACTATCACTGTTTCTTATGTCTGAAATCGTGCATATCAGGCAATGTTTGCTTCTATATAAATGAGCCCATTCTCAAGTTGTCTCTTGAAGCAAGAGAATATTATTTCTCTGGAAAAAAAAGGTAAAATAAAAACAATACTTATCTGCAATAGTTATCTATCTTGTGTCCCTGAGCAAAAACCAGTGGGAAGAGGTGGGTTTACAGCRTGTCCTGAAGGTCAGCACCGATCCTCCTTGTCAGATTAGTAATGAGCGTTAATTCCCAACTCTTCCCTGAGAGGGCTCTAACCTGTATCTGCTTTGTCCTAACGTCTACGTTCAGGCGAATGCTAGGAAAACAACATCAGTGCCTGGGYGAAAAGTCACAGGGAGCTGTGAGTCTGCACGCTGACGGCTCACCTAGGCGATTATACCCTTTGGTACGTCAAACGTACTCAACAGGACGTCTGACTGTGCTGGTGACCGCGGAGCCGCAGCGCTTGTTCCTTGCTGCCCTTGCAGCCGCTCCTGCGGTGGACTTCTCTGCRAGGGGCGAGTGCGTGTTTTCCCCAAGTGGACATTTCAGAGCACGGATAGGCAGGCACAAAGTGACTTCAGAGAGCTACGGCAGTGTGCAGTGCTGAAAAGCAGGCACGGTGCACCACGGCTTGGGTGAAGGTAGACCTTTTAAGCGTGTTTGTCCCGGTTAGAGCAGGATTTTCTTGTGGACACCGTCCCATGTTACTTTTGTTAGCTTTGTCTCTGATCGGCTAGTGCATATACTACCATTTCCAAAATTCGTTCACTCCTTCACTTCTCAGGCATCAAGTTTTCCTTGTATTTTGATTAAACTAAAATACTCAGTAGGCCCCACTAAGTCTTTATCAAAAAAAGCATGAGAGAAAAAAAAAAAAAAACTTGAAATTTTTCATTGCTTACATGACAGAAGAGTAGCATTCAATTAAATTAATGTTTTGAAAATATCTCAAAGCTGTTTTCCAGTTAGGGAAAAAATGAAAACCACATCCAAAAAAAAGGGAGATTTAAACACGTAAGGTGGAACTTAGACAACTAAGTCCAAAACTGTCATCCTAAGAAACTTGGTTCAGCTATTGCTTGACTCTGGAGGCACCTGCAGCCTATTGTAGCATTTCCTGCTTTCTAGGCTTTTACCTTTCCAGGTATGTGTGCCTGGACTGTCTACTGAAGTTGTTCCACGAGGCAGGAAATAGTCATCTAAAAATGCTGAATCCTTTCCTTGTAGTCATTTTTCGAAACTTATCCAAATAGACAAATTATTAAGAATTAACTGGTGTACATGGTTCCAGGAGAGAACATAATCCTTGTAGCGCTATTCGATGATGACTGTGGAAGTATTTGTGAATTTTTGGAGAAAGAGAGGTTTCAGAGGGTTTGAGAAAGAAGAGGAGCTGAGAACCTGCAGGTCTAGCTGTAACACTGCTGAATAGAAGAGAATGGTTCTCTTGAACATATTCAGCTTAATGCACGAGAATAAATGAGATGTACTCACTCAGCCTATCCCGTATTCTATTGTAAGCCCTGTAAGGAACCAGAGCATCTTCAACAGCATTGGTAAAGCGAAACTAGATTCACATCAGTGTAACTCAGTTCAGAATCTGATCCACATTATCAAAAATGTATCCACGTGATTGTGCGAGAATTCCTCATTATTGCATACAACAATAGCAGCAGGAAGCAAAGGACATGATGATTGTAAAATAATTGCCTACCTCCACCTGCTGAGGGAAAAAGTGGCATTTTGTAGGTTATATGGATATATTAAATAACATCTTGTCATTAGTGGAAATGTACTTCTATACCTATATTTTTGGTACTGCATCTGCATTATCCATAGATATTCTAATTACATTACCATTCTCACATTCAAACATGTAAAATTATTCGTATTCTTTGTTCTGCCTTTCTTCCTTTTATTCTTTCAAATAAAGACATTAAATAGCTTCAGACAAATATCATAAAATAATGTTCTGTGGAACTGTTGATTCAGTTGTATCATAGGCATAGGGAGAGGAATGATGTGGAGGATATCTTAATGGTATTAAATATGTTCAAAAAATTGCTGGAATATGTTTTAATGAAAAATGTGGCTTTCATCAGAAGCATAACTATTTGAGTCACATAGATTTAAAAGAAATGTTTCCTAGAAAAGAAATACATATTTTTTAACAGGAAAATAGATTATTTCCAAAAGCTTTGGAAGTTAATTTAATAATTTTGAGATTCAATTAAAGCAAATTTCCCTACTATTTTTTACATTTTTATGTAAAAAAGATTTAGGTCTTAAAGAAAGTAACAAAAAATTGGTTCTATGATTCTATGAATAATCAAATTTTGCTTCTTGTTATGTGCTAGTAAAACAATGAAGAATACATCTAACAAGAACAATTAAATACAGGATTCCAGGCACCATTTCTAGTTCAGAAAACCCCTAAAGAGTCATTTTGAGAAAGTAGAAGGATATATCAGGAAAGGGAGCTCTCCATATACATACTATTTTTTTACTCTTACTCTAAACCTCTGTTATTGGACTCTGTCAGAGACCCTACTGGGGACACAGCTAGGTTGACTTTTGATTTGACCCGTTATGACTTATCTTATGTATGTTTTTATGAACGTTTTTATTCCTGCAATATATTTTCCCTAGGATGTCCACCCTGCTCATAATCAGACTGAGGGCAGTAAGGAGGAAGGAATTAATGAGCTGAGGAAGAAATCATTGTAGAGATAAACACAGAACATAAGTATGTACACCTCCAATGTCAAAACTGATTTTCTTTTGTTTTGTTTTAAATGCAGACTTAGTCTCTTCTAAGGGAAATCACCAAGTTTTCATTCTTCCGTTATTCATCTTCCATCTCTTGTCTGGAATACAGGCAGCTCTAAGGCCCTGCTGCTCATGCACACCAAGGACAATGCAAAAGCTAAATCTTAACAGCGTGTTAGCTATAGTATCTTATGTGAAGAATGTAAGACTCCATATCAGCATGTTACTACCATAAACCAGTTACCTAGTTTATAATCCTGATTCTACTTCTACTTGTCCTAATCCCTGATTAGGGCAAGTATATATACACTATATCTATTTATATAATAAAGCTGTGCTTTATTTTGTAGCTCCATCCCAATGGGGTTTCTTTTGGTCTGGTCTGGCCTGTTGTTGTCCAGTCTTTTCAGCAGTAGATCTTCAAGCATTTTACAGAAGTTTGTCACACACTGACAATATTGTCATCCACATTTTACAGCTGGAGAAACTCAGGCACCAAGGCATCAGCACCTTCACTTTGACACTGAAAAGCAGAAGAAAATAATAGTTAAGAGACAAAAACAATTGGTTCAGGATAAATGTCTTATCGTAGATAAAGCTTAATGTACAGTTGAATGGGAAAGAGATGCCATCATTGGTAAAGCCTGGCTAGCTGAAGCCAGCATTTAGTAATGCAAAAGAGTAACAAGGGAAACAAATATGTAGGAAGCAAAATATCTCAAAGAAAGAAGCCTGAGGCCAATGACTGTAATCACAGAGAAATGTTTTGATCCTTTTGGTCCTTTTGAGGGAATACTAAGTGTGAGGAGAAAGCTCACACTTCTCACTGAACAGATTGCATTTGGAAATCTAAGGCACCAGGTTTACAGCCTTGGCCCTCAACTGTCTTTATGTTTATGGTCTTGTCTTTTTTGTCAGATCTGGATGGTGACAGAAAAGAAGCACCATCTTCAGCTATTATCAGAAACAAGCTTTGGTTTGAGTTTCTATTAGAAAGCTCTAATGCAGAAATGTAACTGTCAATGTAGGCTCTTGTGTATAAGGTAACAAATGATTCTTGTGCTCTGAAATAGTAAATATTCCCAAGCCTTATGATTACTAGAAAAAATACATGTTTTCATATCAAAGCTTATCTTTTTGCTAATTTTCATGTTTTGTGCATTTTAGTTTCTTGTGTAACTAAAATATAACTTTCTCAGATGAAAAGAGTGAAAAAACAATTAATTCAAAGTGAAATTTTATTCATTATAAATTATTACTTAGTAATATGCATTGAATAATGCTATTCTAACTCAGTGACTTTTTTGTGACAATATTCCTAAGAAATTATTCCATCTCCTGGTCAATCCTCCATTGAGCCAGTGCAAGATGAGAAAAGAAAATAAAACAAAGTAAGTTAGTTTAGATGTAATGAAACTCTAGTAAAAACAATTATCAGTTATGCTTTTGGAAAAAATGAGGCAGAACTATTACTGATAATCAGAGTGAGGTTGTTATTTTCCATGTAATGTTTTTACTATAAAATAGGTTACTATGATAAAAAGAAAACTGTTCAGGTTTGTTTGGCAAATGAGATTTAATGGAAAAATTTTCAGCAGTACTGTCTGTTCCTTCTCCCAAGCTGATTTTTTAATTTGTTTTTCCTCTCTGCTCCCATTATTTCTGTTGCTATTCAAAGCTCTAAATGCCACTCTGCTCCTAATTGAAAATTTCTTCTGATAATTTACTGGAATGTAAGATTGAAGTGAAATGTATAAATAAATGAGTATCTCTTCTGAATTCTCTTTATTTTTTGTAGTTTTTTGTTTGCTTTGCCTTTAGTAGAGCTAAATTAGATATAGATTAATAGTATCTATTTCAGTAATGCTAAGACATGTCTTGTGAATCTCATGATTTGGTCTATTTCATAAAAACCCAAGTTTTAGTAATAATGTAAGAAATGAGATTTTCTTTAAAGAATACTATTACTTTCTTTACGTAGCATTCTGTGTTCTTTCTGTATTTAATTTGCAGGAGTGTAGAAAGTCAGTCCATGTTTTATAATTTAACATTTTTATTATTTAGAAACTTTATAAATCTAGTTAATATTTCAAAAAGGAAGGAGTTTAAATAAACCTATTTCAGACTTAGTTGGGTGTAATTTATTTACTGTAGTCTATTTGCGTTAAGTGATTAAATGTCATGTTTCAGTCATATATATCGATTGTATTTCCTCATAAGATATCTGAAACTTCTGAAATAAATTCAGGATGAATTCTTCTTATCCTTCCTAGTGCTTATTTCACCCATAAATGCCAGGATTGGACAAGTAGCCGTCACCATACAGAAAATTCTGAGGATGGATTTAAGGAATAAATAAATATTTCAGGCAGGATATCTCTGCTTAGAAATTATGCATCATGTTGCAGAGTTAAAGTGAATTTGAATCAGAAGGGTATCTAATAACCTACTGATCTAAAGTTGCTCAGAAGAGGTCCAGTGTCTTTTATCCCTTGATTACAGTAGCAGAAAGATGGGAGAAGTTCATTAGGACAGGACAGGATAGAGTGGGAAAGAAAGTGCTGGAGAAGGCTTGGAAAAGCCAACCAGGACCTGACTGCTCGATAGGCCTACATGGCTGCTTAACAAGGACACAGAAATATCTTCTAGTAACTGATATTTTCAACTATATCCACATGAAATTCAGATACACTGAAGAAGCAGGGCTCTTATTTTTTGGATGACAGTTACTCCTGGGCACATTGTGTATATTGAAAGGAATGTGGATGCATCTTAGATGGGCTTACTGAGAAATATAAAGCACCTGGCTGTGCAAAGTACAACTTTATCTCCTTCCGAAGCATCTGCTTTGTTCTCTTGAAAAGATATCTTTCGTAGTTTATTGCTTTGACCCTTATTTCTCAATCCCTACATTAAATCTCTTAATTTTACATCAAATATGGGTTGCTAGTTCTTGCACTCAAGGCTTTTTGTTTTCTGTCCTCACCTACCTGGCCCCTATTACTTGCTGCTGAAATGTTACCATGATGACTTTCTCTGTTGCTTATATTTACATGATCTCAGATGCTGCTTCTTGCAGGGAGAAGTTACTATTAACATCTGCAAAGCTATTGCATTATTCTCTTTCAAGATCCTCCTTAAAACTCTCAGTTTCTATGCTGCTAATATAAATCCTGACAAAAGATTAAACATCTGAAGATCTGAGACAACCAGCCTATCATGCTGACCAGTGTTGCATTTTTTTGGTACTTTCCCATCTGTCTGTCTCTTCCCATCTGTTGTTTTTTGTCATGTTTTTAGACTCTAACCTATACTGGACAAAGGTCATCTATTTAATTAGTGTTGATGTACATCACACACAGCAGAGTCCATTACTAGACATATAATTTGCAAGGGTAATAATATTAATAACAATAGCAATCACCACAGTCATAGTGGCAAATCATTTTGGGGCCTTATTTTCTATGACTTTTAGAGGATACATGTTGTGGAAACTATACATAACATGCATACATAAACAACTTTTATCTTCAAGTACTGTCTAAGAGGAAGAAATTTTGTGGTATCTTTTCTTTCTTTGAAGAAATCTGTGATACCTCAAATATTGCTGCTAGGAATCCCTGTATGTGCTGACTTTTTAAATGTGACCAGGGTAGTCCTGTCCCTTAAATGCCTTAGTTCTCTATTGTCAACAATGTAGTTCTTCCTCTGCAAATACTCATTCATTTCTTTTAAGAATTCATATTGTCTTTACAGCACAGTAGTTGTAATCCATTCAGTTTCACTGTTTCCAAAAGATTATTCATAATAATGTATTCAATCTTCAATCATTTTGTTTGTTTATATGTGTTTGTGGATTTATGTCATATAGTCATAATATTTTACTTATGTAAATATGTATACATAATACTTTTAGATGGAAATGATTTGCAAACTATTTTGTTTTTGCACATGAGGACAAGATGTTGTGTATGGATTGAATTCATTATCCTTTACATGTTCAATGCTTTTCCGTTTACTTAAATATACATTATAAAATAAGGTTGGCTTTCTGCATATGTTTTCATATTTTCGGAAGTTATTTACATAGAGTGAGTGATTTGAGTGTTCCATAAAGCTGATCTAGGAATTTGGATATAAAGATAGTGTGTTATTATCAGCCTATGTTTACATAGTTTAGGAGGTAATGCCCCATTAATTTCATATTATTTTATTTGATTCTTTATGTACAAGACCCTAATGATAAAACAGATGAATAGTGTTACTACTGTTGAAATGTTAGTCTGAAATGTACTTCAAACTATGAACACAGAAGTGAGAAAGAACTCATATAATGACAGTCACTGTTACTTAGGGAATCTTTCAGTATATGTTTCTGGCCCTCTCACAGAATTCTTACAGATGGTGAAGTTTCTATTATTTCAAGACAAGCATGAAAATGATGACGATACCAAGCTGGGAGGAGTGGCTGATACACCTGAGGGCTGTGCTGCCATTCAGAGAGACCTGGACAGGGTGGAGAGCTGGGCAGAGAGGAACGTCATGAGGTTCAACAAGGGCAAGTGCAGAGTCCTGCACCTAGGGAATAAAATAACCCTAGGCACCAGTACAAGCTGGGGGCTGACCTGCTGGAGAGCAGCTCTGCAGAGAAGGACCTGGGAGTGCTGGTGGATGACAGGTTGACCATGAGCCAGCAATGTGCCCTTGTGGCCAGGAAGGCCAATGGTCTCCTGGGGTGCATTAGGAAGACTGTTGCCAGCAGGTCGAGGGAGGTGATCCTGCCCCTCTACTCAGCCCTGGGGAGGCCTCATCTCGASTACTGTGTCCAGTTCTGGGCTCCCCAGCACAAGAGAGACATGGAGCTACTGGAGAGAGTCCAGCATAGGGCTACGAAGATGATCAGAGGGCTGGTGCACCTGCCTTATGAGGAACGGCTGCGAGAGCTGGGCCTCTTCAGCCTGGGGAAGAGAAGACTGAGGGGGGATCTGATCAATGTGTACRAGTACCTGAAGGGAGGGTGTCAAGGGGACGGGGACAAACTCTTTTGAGTTGTCCTGTGTGACAGGACAAGAGGCAATGGGCATAAACTGAAGCACAGGCAGTTCCGCCTGACCGTGAGGGGGAATTTCTTGCCTGTGAGAGTGACAGAGCACTGGACTAGGTTGCCCAGAGAGGTTGTGGAGTCTCCTTCCCTGGAGATCTTCAAGGCCTGCCTGGATGCAACCCTGTCTAACATGCTCTAGGTGACCCTGCTTAAGCAGGGAGGTTGGACTAGATGATCTGCAGAGGTCCCTTCCAACCTTACCCATTCTGTGATTCTGTGAAAAGGCATACAAATCTAATCTGAGTTTTTTTGAATTGCTACCTCTTAGTTCTGGAACCCTTAGGATAGTTCATTGCAGACTCTTATCCAGATCATTTAATTCATTGCTAGTTATCAATAATCAACAGTAAAACACAGATTTGATTCAATTGTGCACTTCCCATTGTTCTGCATTTGCGTGTTGCCTGAAGTGCTATCAGTAATATCATGTAAAAAACACATAGTCTGCCAAGATTGATGATGTCTGAAATAATATTTCTTTAAGGTGAGACTTTGTCTAATACCAAAGCCAGTGCATGGCAATTTGAAAACTTTCTGCTAGCATGCATTTTATACACATTCTGTAAATGCACAGTAACATTAGTTTGTTCTACATGCTGGTAGGGAAGAAAACTGTAAAATTGAAAGAGCTGGAAGAAAGAAATGAAGATTAAGTATTTTATCATATAAGATAGTAATTGACAAAGCAAAAAATGTGAGATGATATCAGACAAACAAAATTAGTAAGGAAAAATTTCAATTTGGTATCTGAAATTAAATCAGGAAGCAAGCCAAAAAGGCGACAGTTGATTCTGTTCTATTTTTATTCTTTCTTTTTCTGTTGCTCATACCATTAGAACTAAGACCCCTGACCATCTACAGAGACAAAAGTTCTTACCAAGCTGTGAATGAACTCTTCTTAGAAGAAAATATCAGAGCGGAAGTTCTTGAAATTGCTGTCTCAGTCATTCCCCTTCTGCTTTAAACTCATATTTGAGCTTCTAAGAGAGTGGCAGTGTTTCTAGAAGTGATGAAATCCTTGAGATCCCACTAAAATCAGTTTGTGATTTGTAGAACTTTATTGAGATGATATTTTTTTAATTCTAGCTATACTTATTTTGAAAGCAAACTGTGTACTGACAAGGACATTATTAAGTCAATATGTGTACTGTATGTTTGTGTCACAAGAAGAGAAGCTATAGTTTCACATGTTTTACGTTGGCATAAGCCGACACTGAAAAGTGCAGTCCCTCTCCCTTGAATATGGTTTCCTATCCCTCTGGTGTCATTTGTTCTGGCACAAGCATCTGAGTGGCCACACAGGGAGCCACGTCTGGCAGCTTAGAAGTTAAAACTAATTCAGCAAAAATGAAATATAAATGGTTCAAAGAAGAGTTTTCTTTCCTCATCTTGGTGGAAGGGGATGGAGCTTCACATTGCCTAACACTGATTAGGGCTTTGCCAAACACAGACCCAGTGGCTAAAAGACTATTTCACAGTTGAGCAGATGCCCAACCAATATGAGTATTTGCAAAGCAGAAGGCAGCAGCCAGCAGTCTGATTGAAGACAGATTGAAATTCATGATTGAGTTAGGGGTAAATATGCCCTTAGAAGAAAAGAGAAGGGAATACAGAAAGGGAATCATAGTATCTGTCAGACAGTTCCCAAGGAAAGGATAGGGATGTAAAAGTCAACGTGCCATAACCCCGTTGTTTCCTCTAAATGCAGTTTGAGGACATAGGATAGGCAATAGAACTGAGTCCCTAAAACCACGGAATAAATAGTGATTTATAGTTTGTGCAGTGAATTCTGGGAGGGAGACACCTTTCGGATTTGTTTCTGTAATAATAAGATGAAATGATTGTCTTTCATTTTTGTCCCTTTTCCTCTACGAAGCCATTGTCTACTGTTGATTTTTTTTCCCCTTGTAATTTAAGCCTGTGGTAGAGGTGATTTCAAGAAAATGATTAAGACAGAACAACTTAAGGACATTTGGATACTTGAAACTGAGATTCTCTAGCAGTCCGCAGCATCCTTCTCCAGGGTAAGAAGTCATTTAGTTACAAGGGCTGGTGACAAAGCTGGTAGACTGTAGCCTGTGTCAAGTAAATCTCTTCCAGTGATTAGCATTAATGAAGTAAATTTTCTGGCAGCACCAGGTAGTGGAAGGAAATACCGAAGTCTTAAGGGAGTTTATAATAACTGTATGATAAAATGTCCTGCTTTCAATACCACTTTCCTGACTCCTTTTTGTGGTCAGTTGAGAATATGGCTCTAGCCAAGTCTTACTAACTTTCTGATGCCTCGATTAATAAACTAGAGATAATTTGGTGAAGTTCAATATCAATTTTGTAAAAACTAATAAGCATTTTTCTTGGACAGAACTAAAGATTTAGTTTTAACTCTGACAGCCGTCGAAGAATAACAATCAAACAAGGGCAAATGGTATTTGTTATTATAATCTATTATATAAAGCTCAACACAAACCTACTGACAGTCTGTAAATGAATGACAAGCACATATACCAGATGCTACTGAGATGCTATGGAGATACAGACAGTTTGGGCTGCTCACAGTAACAAATGAAGTTATGGCAAAGGCATGCCTTTTGTGAAAGTCATCCTTACTTGTTATATATACTAATGCACTAGTTTTTGAAATTCACTTTAAGCATCAAACTTAACTACGTACATTTTCAGATTTGGGGCAAGGGAAAAATATAGCTACAGGTGATGAGTCAACAAACCACTCTACACGTAAAGTGCATTCATATCAAATTGCCTTCATTCTAAAATAGTCCAAAGCCTCCAATCTCAAGCTCAAGCTTAGTCTTATTTCTATTACTGTAATATTTGTATGCTATTGCTATTATTCTGCTGTTCATGGAGATTAGTATAGCATACGACCATCACGTAAAAAGTGACAACTTACCAAAGTTTGCTTCAGGAAGAAAATTCTATTCTATTTTAGTGAGTCGCATTTCTCCAAATAACCCACCTACAAACTATGAAGTATCTGTGTGGCTCAGAAAATCTGCAATGTCTGCTAGGAACTTGCTACAACATTCCCTTTGTCGTGAGCCTAGTGAAGCCTTTTTAAAATTCGCTTCTGGGATTTTACAGAAGGTTGTGCAATCTGTCCTAAACACTGATCTGCTCAAAGAAAATCAGGCCAGTTCACATCTTTGGCTGTGAAGTATTGACCTAGTTATATATTCCTGAAACTGATAAAATCTATCATGCACTTACAGTGGGTGGATATTGACAGTATCAGTGGCTTCCTGACTTTCAGTCTGTTGATGTTAATTCAGCTTGTGTCGTCTATATTCCAAACGTTTTATTTTCTTCTCTCTCCAGCATAGCATCAATGTGCAAAGAGTTTTTACTGTATATATTCTGTCTTTTTCTGTCATTCCAAATAACAAAAAAGATACACTCCTTATATACAAAATAGTATTTTTATATTTTGAATAAAGTCAGTATTTAAATTACAGCCTTAGTTGAAATACATAGTTTTTCCTCAAAGATTTTATATAACTCATTCTACTCTACCATTTTTAGAAATTAGTTTAACATCAGATGGTAGTAAATGTGACAGAAAAAAAATATTTTTATTGTTRTTATGTTTTTTTTCTTTTGAAACAAAGCACTTATCACTTACAGGCATGTGGTCCTAATCTGAAAGATAAATTGGTTCATTCACTTCAAGTACCACATAACCATTCACACACCATTGAGCTTAACACTATTAAAGGGTAATTTCCCCTGTGGGAACTGTGCCCAGTACAGCTGCAATCTCTACACAGTGTCTTTTTATCTTTCCATGGCAGGTAAGGAGATTTAAATAAAAGGCTTCATCAAGTGTGCAATCACACACATATTCATCGTATTGAAACATCCATGTGTTCAAACAACAAGTAAACATTCCTAAATATCTTAATGCTCCTAAACATAACAGTAAGACTTCAGTAGAATTCCCGTTTTGGAATTTTGTGTTGGGATTAAAGCATATAAAATGTATCATAGATATGGCATAGAGGACAGGAAATATTATGGGAAAAATCATATTTCCTATTACATTCTGAATGTAATAAAACATATTGGAATAATCAAGGAATATATTTTGCCTTCATCTCCCTCATAACCTCCATATTATTTTTAATTTCTCATCATTTCTTTAGTTTCTCTACAATGACTCACTGAACACTGCTATTACAAGAGCTGTATTCTAGCAAAGATGATAATTAAGCCTATAGTGAGGTTCTCTTTAGAACACAGTATTTTCACAATTTATTGCTCAAATATTTGAGGGCTTAAATATTATCTACAATAACTATGCACCTGAAGATGAATTTTCTAGGGAAGTTGGCAAAATGGTGTTCTTTTTGAGTAATGCACAGAAAAGTTTTAGAAATCATTCTTGCCTTTTTTTTTTTTTTWAAGAAAAGGCAAGAAGTATTTTTCATCCTTTCTGCTTTCACCATGAAATATGCTTTCCTTCTAAGATCTTTTTTTTGCATTCATGATAGAATAAAGATGCTCTCCTTTGGAACCAAATCTTTGTAGCTTTCACATTGATTCTGCACCTGTTACGTCAAAGAGAGTGTTGTCTCTGATTTGAATGGGATCAACATTTAAGTCTAAAGCTTTTTGCTTAACTGGATGCAGTTTTGGAACGATCCACAGCTCATAAGCCACTTGCTAGTGGTTCTGTGCCTTACCATCCTATCAAAATGGCCAAATTAATTTACACACCCTGTAGATGTGAACTTGAAGCTTTGCCAGAACATAGGGTGCATTTACAAAAGTGTTTTGATAAAATGCGAGTACCTAATTTCACCGTGTTACCGAGTGGCTACATGTCTGTCTTATACTGACGTCCTGCTGAGATTCACAAGCAAGACACTCCCGTGACAGTCTCATCTGCAAGGCTATTTGCTTAGTATTCTTAGTCCACATAAAATTTAAATTCTGCTAAGAGTACTAAAGTTGGCACGTCAACAGTGTTGCCCTTTTCACCCAAGAGTTCAGCGTGTAGAGCATTAACGAAATCAAATCCCATATAYTAATTGTCTCTATTGCCTGAGGAAAGTTAGCTCACTTCTTCTAAATGAATACCATTACTTGGAAAACTTGGGAGTAAACCAAGATAAAGGGAAGAATCTCAGTTCTTTTTACTGAAGCTTTACTACTGTGCATTGACCAACCACGTGTCAGGCCAAAGAACACCAAATTGTAAGCATTTGGCTCTCCATAGCAACTGGCTGCTCATCTGAAAGGAGGAAAAAAAAAATAAGTTTCAATCTTCCTTCTGAAAAATACTTCACTATTTTATACTAAGCATTCTTTGGATCAGGACTTTAATCCAAACAGTGGTTTGGATCTTTTGATAAGAATCGAGTTGAAATTTGAGTGTGTATGTATATATATATATGTATATATATATATATGTGTGTGTGTCTGTATATATATATATATTTTAAGTGAGTGAAATCAATTAAATAGTTGTGAAAGTGAATGAAACAGCATAAAGACTCCTACACATTATGTTTTTTTCCACTGAATTCTTTACATTAAAGTCTTTTTTCCTGTAAGTATACACTGTTAAGAGTGGAGCTAGAAGCACTTAGAAATTTTTCACATTACATGCTTAGTTATTAACATCAATATTGTCTGTTTGGGGTGTTCGTAATGGGTAAAGTTCATCTGTAGGTAGAGATTCAGACTATGTACCACTTCATCCCTGTGCAGGCTTTCATATTGGGYTTAAAATAGAAATTAAGTAAAGCATAAGCCTTGGGCTCTCACAGCAGATAGGAATGAATTGCATGTAAAATGCAATACTTATAATAAGTAGAAAAGTTGCCTTAACAAGATGTATATAACTAAACAAAAATATAAMCTCTTTTCTGGCCATTAGCCAGTGGAGTTTATTTGATTTTTTTTGTGTGTGTTTGGTAAGGAGGGCAAAGCCTGGGATCAGCAGGACCTTCGTAAATCTGCATGCTGTAAAGCTCTGTAATGCCAAAAGTYCAAGGGATTTTGATAGGATGGCAAGGAACAGAAGTTATGGCTGCTAGTCTTAACCRAGAACTCAAGTTATAAGAGGCAGGCTGAATCCCTTACCAGTGTCAGGGAATTAATTCATGAGTTCTAAGAACAGGATTATCTTCTAATAATGGAAGTATCATTAATATGCCACAGAAAAATGACAGTTTTTTAGAGCTTATTATAGCTTTTAAAAATATCTKTTTTAAAAATAAAATCAAAATGAAATTAGATATAAAAGATACTCATTTATCACTGAARTGTGATATTAAGTACCCAAAAGTCTGGTAATGAAAATATTCCCATAGTAGTCATAATCTGTTATCAGGTTTCACAGGTGACTTCTCTCTAAGCATTCAAGTTAGTGCAATACCATGGATGTTAATGAAAGATACTGAAAAAATGGTATGCAAGATGCATTAGTCTATTTTATTGTGAAATTTGATAAGTATTTTTTTCTGTGACAGCTTATTAATTATAGTAAATTTTACTTAGATTCTTAGGATCATAAAAATAATAGGATGTTATTTTTATGTTTCTCATATTCATTCTTCCTTAGTTATTCACAGTAATGTAATTTGAATATAATATAATTTAAGCAAGTAGGTGCAAGGAAAGGTCCATAAATGGTTTAACCTAGCTATGTCCATGAAGGAAGTTCTYTGCCACGTACAAGACTGTAGTCCAGTGTAAGCTATAAGCTACACTGAGGAAAAAAAAAAATATTTCATGCAAGGTAAGATGCAAATCACATACTGCCAATATTCTCAAACATGAAAAAAAAAAAAAAAAAGGAGTGAAGCTGAAAACAGTATTATTGGATTAGATATCTTTTACAAATACAATTAAAATAGCATTTCTTCTCTTTGCTTTCTTATTTCTGAGCCTTCCAATATGATTAGAGAGTTTAAAAACCTGCTATCGTCTTGTTTTAGTTTTTGATGAAATCATCTAAAAAATGGAAGGTTTTACTACATCAGTATTTAATATTGTTGCTGCAATGTTTTTATGACCCATTTTCAATGAAAATAGACTATTTGGTAAAAATTCTTTTTTGATGCAGGAGTTAGTTCTGTCTATAGTTTATCAGTCATTCCAAAAAAGCTTTCAATCAGATTATTAGTTTTGGTTTGAGAGGCAGTATATATACTAGAACTGTTCTTTTTTTTTTTTTTTTAAAAAAAAAGAAAAGAAAGTAAATTTAAAGAAACAGAAATGATGAAGATAAAATGTCCCCAAATTACTTTGTTTTCAGTAAAATTATATGATAAAAAGACAAGAATTTCTATGTTTATTTATCTTTAAATTGATTTAATTTTTTATTTACATCAGAAAACAGATGTCATTTTATAGTTGATAAAAGTGAAATCATTTCACATTTTTCCTGATCTGAAATGTAAGAGTGTTCTTTAACAGACTACAGTCTTTCTCATTGAGTTGTAACCACTGCAAATTGAATATATCTACAGTGTTCATTATATATATATTTTTCCGAATGACTATTTTTTTTATCAACCTCTACTCTTACCTACCTGTGTTACATTCAGCTGTAACTGCTGTACTGTAGAACTAAGATTCTCTGCATCAAAACCATAGTTATTAAAATAGCTACCCTCAGTTGGGYTGCATATGTTCATAATTTCAACGTGCTGTAGTAAAAACAAACTGATTTCTAAGGAAACAAATGATCTTTGAAACACTCTAGGAATAAAGTAACTGAGTGAGGAAGAAGTTCATGCCACTGTGCGTACAATAAACTGGGCATTTGACATGAATGTAATGTGCTCAGAGGGCCTGTAAACARGATGGAAAGGACCTTACAGCTTCCATTTCCCTCTAGCACATCTATAAAGGGAGAGSGAAATGGAGCAGTCAGGTTAATTGGATTTGAATAGGTTCCCTTTATTTTAAGCCTATTTTATTAATATTTAAGAAAATAGTTGTCTGTATAAATAAACTGAAATATGGATAAGCAGAATATCATTATTGCTGTGTTTTCAGTTTTTCCTATGTGGCATTTTCCTCTGTTGCAGGAAACAGTTCTTCACATGCACAAGCAGTTTAGATGTTTCTAAACTGTATTTGACTTCCAGAAGTATTTGGTTACAATTTTCAGCCAGTAGTTATTGCTTCCATTGTATTTTCTGTCCCTGACTGGAGCTCTGTTGATCAGTTACTGCTCAACAGAGAGGGTAGAGAGGACTTTTTCTGTTTCTTGTTCAGTTTATTACAACTAGTAGAAGCAGAYTGTTACCACAGAAAATTACATTTAAAAGTTTTTGATTAWTTTTTTGTGAATATTTTGCAGTATTCATTTGAAAATGGTTATTTTGTTGCTCAGCTCTGCTAGTAAATTTTTGTTCAAGGAAATAACACAGAAGAGGAATGAATACAGTGAAAGTAAATGTAAGAGCTCACCCCTGTCAGTGAAATGTGATTGAGATACTCCCTCAACGCTCGTAAGACCGGCAAAGTATTGCTATCTGTCTCTGATAGAAGCAGCCTGCAGCAGCCCTGGTGGAAGCAGTAAGCCCAGGGAAACGAMAAGCTCGTCTCTCAACCTGTCTGGAGAAACCCCCCCACTAAGCTGCTTTTTGCTCATAGTCACCACTGGAGCAGGTGCTCCATGATGTTTTTAACAACTGTTATCAAAAATGGTTTCCTAATGTGGATGCTGTGGCTTAGTAGAGATAAAGCTATATATGATTAATAAATCATAGAATCACAGAATGGTTGAGGTTGGAAGGAACCTGCGGAGATCATCTAGTCCAACCCCCCTGCTCAAGCAGGGTCACCTAGAGCATGTTAGACAGGGTTGCATCCAGGCGGGCCTTGAAKATCTCCASRGAAGGAGACTCCACAACCTCTCTGGGCAACCTGGTCCAGTGCTCTGTCACTCTCACACGGAAGAAATTCCCCCTCACAGTCAGGCGGAACTGCCTGTGCTTCAGTTTGTGCCTGTTGCCTCTTGTCCTGTCGCATGGCACAAGTGTCTGGCCCCATCCCCTTGACACCCTCCCTTCAGGTACTTGTACACATTGATAAGATCCCCCCTCAGTCTTCTCTTCAGGCTAAATAGGCCCAGCTCTCGCAGTCTTTCCTCACAGGAAAGATGCTCCAGCCCTCTGATGATCTTTGTAGCCCTACACTGGRYTCTCTCCAGTAGTTCCATGTCTCTCTTGTACTGGGGAGCCCAGAATTGGACACAGTACTCGAGATGAGGCCTCACCAGGGCTGAATAGAGGGGGAGGATCACCTCCCTCCACCTGCTGATGACACTGCACCACAGGATACCATTGGCCTTCTTGGCTACAAGGACACATTGCTGGCTTATGATTAGCTTATTGTCCACCAGGACTCTCAGATCCTTCTCCGCAGAGCTGCTTTCCAGCAGGTCAACTGCCAGCCTGGACTGGTGCATGGAGTTATTCATCCCTAGGTGCAGGACTCTGCACTTGCCTTTGTTGAACTTCTTAATGTTCCTGTCCACCTGACTCTCTAGCCTCTCCAGCCTTTGGGTGTATCAGCCACTCCTCTCAGCAAACTTGCTGAGGAGGCACTCTGCCCCTTCATCCAGGTCTTTGATGAACAAGACTGGACCCAGGACTCACCCCAGAGAGACACCACTAGCTACAGGCCTCCAACTAGACTTCATGCCACTGATGACAATGCTCTGAGCTCTGCCTTTCAGCCAGTTCTCAATCCACCTCACTGTCCACTCATCTAACCCGCATTTCCTGAGCTTACCTATGAGGATGTTATGGGAGACAGTGTCTAAAGCCTTGCTGAAGKCACGGTAGATACCATCCACTGCTCTTCCCTCATCTACCTAGCCACTCATTCCATCATAGAAGGCTATCAGATTGGTTAGGCAGGATTTCTCTTTGGTGAATCCATGCTGACTACTCCCGATCACCTTCTTTTCCTCCATATATCTGGAGATGGCATCCAGTGTGAGCTGTTCCATCACCTCTCCAGGGATGGATGTGAGACTGACTGGCCTGTGCTTTCCTGGGTTCTCCTTCTTGTGCTTTTTGAAGACTGGAATGAGTCTGGCTTTCTTCTAGTCCTCAGGCACCTCTCCTGTTTTCCATGACCTTTCAAAGATGATGGAGAGTGGCTCAGCAGTCACATCCACCAGCTCCCTCAGTACTCRTCRGTGCRTCCCTTCAGGGCCCATGGATTTGTAGGTGTCAAGTTCATCTAAAAGATCTCTAACCCAATCCTTCTCAACCAAGGGAAAGTCTTCCTTTCTCCAGACTTTCTCTCTCATCTCCAGGCTCTGGGATTCCTGAGAGCTGGCCTTAGCAAAGAAGGCATTCAGTAACACTGCCTTCTCTTTATCTTTTGTCACCAGGGTCCCCACCCCATTCAGCAAGAGGCTCACATTTTCCCTAGTCTTCCTTTTGCTACTTACGTATTTGAAGAAGCCCTTCTTGTTCTTGACATCCCTTGCCAGAGTTAATTCCAAATGGGCCTTAGTCTTCCTCATYGCAACCCTGCATACTCTGACAATGTTCCTATATTCCTCGCAAAATGAGAAAGGAAAAAATGGGAAGTTCAAGGTCTACTGGAAAGGCCTGGAAGAGAAATGTTAACTGGGAACTATTGGAGAACTGGGCAATGGAGAGAGCAACTGGGTATATCTGGGTGAAGGAGAGAGAGTGGAGAAGGGCAAGGTACAGTGCATTCATTCCAGCTTCTCTCTGCTGGAGAGCTAGCTCCAGGTAGGAGACCTCAAAAGGGCAGGAGTTGGGGAGAAAGGGAAGCGGGGAGGTTATGAGTTAGTGAAGTATTTTAGAAGTATGCACAATGGAGCAAATATACTTTCTCTAGGATGTAAGAATTATTCTGCAGGCCTGGAACATAAATAGTTTTAGGTAGACAGACCTCTTTGAAAGTTCATAATGATATTCTAGAAGGGTTGAGCAGGTATGGTAGAAACAACATCCCATCCACAGATGAGTATTCCAGTGTAGAGGGCAACAGGGAGATGTTTTTGAATTGGAGATGTATCTAAATCTATCTGCTAATCTCTGCTTTTGAAATTGAACCAAATATCCTTTGAGAATCATTTATCCTGTATTTCTCAATTCTGTTGGGTTTAAGCAGCTTGAAAATATTATGAGAAAAACCTTTCCTCCAAAAGAATTGTTGCTTCTGTTAATAACACACTGTTGAGAAAGAATTGAGGAGGCATGTAAAGAATTCTTTGTGAGGGAGGATTTGTTAATTTTTAAAAGGAGAGGTGTGGAAGAAACCTGTGTTTGGATTAAAGTCATTGTGAATTTAGATGATTCAGTGAAGCATACAGAGCTCAGTACTGCAAAGTACTGAATCTCAGGGCTCTGATCCAAAATAGCATTTAAATACTTGCCTAATATAAGGCTTTTGAATAATCTTGTAGAAGTGAAAGAAATTTTTCTTATTCTTGAAGGAATGTGTATATATCTCAGTGCTTTCTTAGACTGGATGCTTGATACATTGCAGGTTTGAGCCTTGGAAAGCAAGTAGCAGCAACGGAGAAGTAATTATAAATAGACCAACCAGAAAGAATATTTTGAKTTATAAAGTTACTGAAAAAAATGGCCAGGAAAGAAAGAGTTCAAGACAGCAAGGTGTTGCTAACAGAAAACTCAGTCATAGTGTATGTAAAGACACTATGATTATAAAAGATACTGATGATAGTTATGCTATTGAAAATCAGAGTAACTATATGAAATCATTATCTGATTAACTGCTCAGACTTAAAACTGCTTGCTGCAAAGCCTGTGTAATTCTGTAATGTCACCTTCAGTATATCAGTACTAATGTCAATAATTCTCTAGATTTAGCATTTCCATACCACACTTTTGAGCTAGGAAATGCTAAATGCCAAATACAACAATAGAAAGAAGGCATGTAAATAAATCTATTTAGGAAGATGAATGTATTTCTGGAAGAGAGAGAGGAGAGAAATTGCTGCAGCCGTGTGTTAAATATTTTTGTTTGATATAATGAAGTAGAAAATCACTTGTTTTTCGCTCTTAATAAGGTATGTACACACCCTGATGAACTATTGTCTCTTCTCCTAAATCTTCATTATTCATGTGTTTCTGTAGGTACGCTGTAGAAATGTGATACAGTGTCTTTGGATGCTGGCTAAAACAAGAAAAGCAGATTGCTGGATGCTGCTGCTGTTAAACTCACATTTATTTGCTTTTATATTTTGTCTTGWTTTCCCCTGGTTCTCACATAAAATATTGCAGTCTTCTCTGATTCCTTTGAATCATACAAGTGCATTGTTAAAGAAGACACAAGAGTGCTCCTGCATTCTTTATAACTGGAATTATATTTTTAATTTGTAATTCTGAAGAAGAGTTAAATTCTAAAAAAATAAGTGTCAGCTCTGTCCCAGTAACTCACAGTTGGGCTACCTGAATCTTCTTAATGACAAAGGCAGGAAGTGATGCTGGTGGTGCTCRGGCAAACTGTAAGGATAAGCTGGGTTTTGTAAGACATTTAGATGTGTAAGCTGTTTAAACTCTTTCAGAATTCCTAGTAAACACASAGCTACCACAGAAAATCCACCCTTCATTTTCATTTTGATGCTTAACACCATTGAAATCTGTCTCTTTGGTCTGATCCAAAGCCTGTTGAACTCCATGGATGTTTCTATGAGCTTTAGATAGTGCCCCAGATTGAGATCATGACATTTATTATGATGCCAGGATAGCATCATTTCACAGTTGGAGTTTTGAAATCAAGCTTCAGAAATGAAAATGCTTGTACAGATTTAGTGGTTACCACCTACTTCTTCATGTTCTGCTTAAGACTTCAAAGCAAAAGTAATATCTAGAGAAAATAACAGCCCAGATCTGATTTTCAGACATGTTGAGCACTGCACACTTCCTGCTGATAGGCCATCAGATCTCTCTCTCTCTCTCTCTCTCTGCTGTTACAGAATGCTTTTTTATTGGTAACTTCATAACCTTCTTTTCCTTGCCAGGTTGTGCAGTAAGATATGTATAACTGAATTCTGAATTTGCAGTGAAGCAAGTCTGGTATATTAATTGGCAGTAAGAAGTGCAGTGAAATCACTGTAGGACAAAGGAGTAAAAAAAGCCTAAAGACTCTATTAGTAGAGACTGATCTCTCTGTTATTCTAGGATTAGTACTCCTTTTTCTGTCCAGAGTCTTTGTGTAGGGTTGATATCTACGGAGCATAGTATCAGAAGACAGTTCTGAAAAGGTAAATTAGAGTTTCTGAAAAAARTAAAACCCTTGGAATATTTTTTATTTAAGCTAAGGAAAAAGGGTTGCAAATTTTACGCTATTATTTTCCTAATACTACAACAATCTGATTTCTCATAATAAACTTCTTGGGCCATAATGGAAAAATAGCTCATTTAAACTTGCCTGCAGGGATTTCTGGTGGAGATAATCTGTGAGCATTATACACATTTCATTACCTGGATTCTTATGCAGACAGAGAATTTATTCTTGAGGTAGACATTTTTTAGGAGGGAGAATATTGAATTGAACACATGTGTAAGACCAGACCCGCAAATTGTGTAATAATTTGGTGTACTTCTCTTTGACTGAAAGAAATGTCACTAATTTATCCCAACTGAGCCTGAATCACTTTTTTTACATGATAGCTGATCATCCATTTTCTGTGTAAACCAGTGCTTGTTTAATACTTTTTCTTTCCTGCCTTGTATTAGGGCCTCCACAGAGAACCGTTTCCCCCAAACAAGACCATGAAGAAAGGAAGCATGATAAAGTCTTRGACAAAGGCAGTGAAAGTGGGACCTCCTGTAATGAGCTGTCCACTTCGAGTTGTGACAGCCATTCAGAAGCTAGCACTCCTCAAGAAAACGCCACTACCACGCAGCAATCCACAGCCCACCAACCAAATACTCTCACTTTGGATCGTCCATCCAAGAAGGCACCAGTGCAGTGGATGCCACCTCCAGACAAACGTAGGAACAGTGAACTCTTTCAAACTCTCATTAGCAAATCCAGAGAAACAAATCTTTCCAAAAAGAAGGTGTGTGAGAAGCTGAGTGTTGAGGAAGAGATGAGAAAATGTATCCAAGATTTTAAAAAAATCCACATTCCAGATTACTTTCCAGAGCGCAAACGTCCCTGGCAATCTGAACTCTTACAGAAATATGGGTTATAGTAATCACCTCTTTCATGACGTATCTCTGTGGCATTTGATGTTTATTAAGTTGCCACTAACTTACTGATGTCCTCTTCCTAGCTAACTCTGCCACCAGAGCTATTCCTGCTGCTTATTTCTTTCCGTGAACAGTGGATGTTGGATAGTACATGGTTTATTTAAAAATATATTTAAGAAGATAGAAACTTAAAAAATACAAAAGCTGTCTCATCTAAACCACTTCATAATAGTAAAGCAAAATGTGCATGGTCAAGAAAGATGGTTTTCAAACTGTAGTCAGCTGAGCTTCATTATCATTCTGGACCTTATCAAATAAAAATTTCAATCATCAGTTAACACCTCGTTTTATGTCACCAGTAAAAATGACTCAGACTTGCAATGGATGAAGAGAAACAGGGTTTAAAATGTGATTGAACTGTTTTCAGAACTAGTTCCCAATGTTCTTTCAATGTTAATGCAATAAAACAAATATCTATTTTGCATGAGCACAGTGTTACAAATAAATCACAAAAGAACAAGAGGTTGTCTGTTGCTTGGAGAATTATTTGTTTGAAACCAAGCCTATAAACGTAAAACGTCTAAAGGATTGAATTTGCTTTGTTCTGGATCTGTGATTTTTTTGTGTGTACAGTGTTCTGTATGTAAAGATGGTGTAAATATGCCTTATACTGTTTTATTATTGCGCCAACATTCATCTATTAGTGCTTGTCAGGATTATTTCTGTGAAATGCAAATTTATGGCAGATTGTGAAAATTGGTTTGATGGTCTGAAAGTTTCTGTTATGTTAGTCGATAAAACTGGAGAAAAATAAAAGAGAGTAATGTATTTATTAAAAGAACCATCTGGTAGGTTTTCTTGGCTATTATTGTCTCCTSTCCTTTGCTTAAGCAAATTGTTATTTTTTGTTTAATGTTTTCATAACTACTCCTCTGCTGAAAAACAAAACAAAACAAAAAACATGTTTCAAGAGTGGGTGAGTAATGTTTAGGGTAGTGCCGTTTAACTGAAGCCGTAATACAGACTCCCTTAAGAGGAAGAGAGCTACACTAGAGTGCTAGCATACAAGCTAGCAATGATACAGATCTCAGTAGGAATGTACTAAAAATGAATAATTTCACTAAGAGAACTGAAAATAGTTCAAATCCGACAAGTTAACAAAAAAAGACTCATCTTAGAAATACAAGATTTAAAATATCACAGCAAAATGCACAACTCTTACAAATGAAAAAATTTCTATGAATAGTCAGCTCTTAGTGACAAAATTTGATTTCTCAAACCATGTACAAAATATCAATTCCTTTTCAATTATAATAATAACAAGACAAAGATGCTTTTGGTTCAGGCAGTCATACATGAAATGGCTAAAGACTTCTGGAGTTTGCAAGAGAGCTCTTACATTCTTATATACATTAAATTATTACTGTGTGCACATGCACACAAACTTACATACCTGCATATAGAAGAATTTATCTCCATAGACGTTCTACACTACGAACTGCACAGATGTGTGAAAAGAGACGTTACTTTACTTCTGATGATAATTTTAACTAGTTTAGCTGAACTAAACAGGATTTCTTGTGTTTAATTCCCAGGATTATTCYGAGAACTCTTATTACACTTCAGTCTTCTAACAGGCCATTTTTATAAAAGACATAAGGCACACTTCTGATAGCAGGTCAGCTGCGTCATTCATTGCTATTTTTTTGTTGGTGGTGGTCAAATCTGTCTAGAACTAATTATTCTTTCCTCTCTAATCAGTTTGTTCGAGCATTTCTTCTTTTGACAGCACTTTCTTGAAGGAATATATTTGATATTGAAAGAGTATATCTGAACTTTAACGTGAAGGAGTATGTCTGGAATAAGCTGGTAAGTCTAGTGTGAACTGGTGCAGTCCAGTGTGAAATCACTTGTCTTCTCTGCACTACCCTTATCTTTCTTCCTTGCTTCTYTCTCTGAGATCCAAAGACCCATGAATTCTTCTGAAAGTTTATTGCTTCTTATACACATCAAAGATTTTCTTTCTCTATCTTTTTTTAATCTTTGGCTTTCTAGTCTTTACAAGATGAAATTTCCAAGTATTTAATATTAGCTTAATTACCTTCAGTGGTTAAAATTCTGTTTTTTATTTAGTCTGAAGTCAGGCTAATATCATGAGCTTTTGAAAATCTCAAACTGAATTTTCTTCTTGCTTCATGAATCTGTGTCTTCATAGCATCTATCATAGATTATGCTGTTTTCCAATGCCTTTTTTTAGGTTCAGTTTTCATCTTGAATGCTACCTTTTAGATTCAGACAGATTCTTGAACCTTCCATTAAACCTTGCCGTATAGTATGGGGAAAATTTTGCCTTCTTAGATATTCTCAGTGTTCTGTTACCCACCTAGGATATACTTAAGTGCATGTTTGAAGAGTCCATCCATTTTAATTTGTCCATCTATAGATATTTTGATAAATCTTAATTTTCTTTTTAGCACACTCTATACAATTTYCCAGAGTATTTTTTACTTCTATTATGAAAAGTAAGAAAATGTACACTTCTTTGTATTTGAAGAGAGCAGAATATTTTGTTAATACAAAGGCAACGTAAGATTTATGATAACCTTAACTGCTTTCCCTGTGTTCATGAGGCATGAGAGTGATACAGCAGATGAACTACATTGCTGTTACTTAGCAACCATACGAGGGTCTCGGGATGCAGTTTTGATTTTGGAGCTGCAGAGCAGACACTGTCCTCCTCCTTTCTGAGGGAAAGACTGGGATGTGTTATAGTAAGAGATGGAGTGGGAGAAAAGAGTGGCTCTCATAAAACCATCAGTTACATTCTAATTCCGGTCATCCAGTTCCCCTGTTACAACTCCAACTCCACCTAAATGTTAATCAATCTATAGTTTTCCAATTTCAACCTTTAATTAGAGAGAAAGCAAGATGAGGCATTTGGTGGAACAGAGGACTTTGTAGGTGATTAGATGGCTAACTTTAGTAGGAAAATCCTGAGCGTAACAAGAGTTATGCAACAGATACAGAAACTGAGAAGGGCTTTTTTTCTTGTATGTTCTTTTCTCTCCCCTTTTCCTTTGACTTCTGTTTTTCTTACTTTTCTGTAATAGCTCCTTTCTTCTTTTGTCCATTTCAGTCTTCTTCCTTTCTCTTCTTTCTAGCTGTTCTCTCTTACACACAGGAACCTACCAGCTTTGGGAAGCTATGCTTTTTACTGGTCCTTAGCAGAGGTGGTCAATACATAAAAAAAAATTGTCTATCCTTAAAATGCATATTGTTGTAGAGAGGAAAGAAAGATCAAAATACTGTGATTTGCCAATCTGAAATTAGAAAAGGAATATCAAAAAATAGATAGTTGGTATTTTTCAATATTTCAGTTGTGATTTTTATATAAATTTATAATCTTATTATTTATAAATTTATATTTTACCATTAGATGGCATGGTTAATTTAGTGTAAAAGTTGGGTTTAGCCTGTAACTGATATTACAAATTGTAATCGATAATTGTTTTGATAAAATTTATAAAATTAATTCAGTATAAGATGAAACATAATTATTTAATGTAGATAAACATATTTCTAGAAAAAATAGTAATTCTGAAACAGCATTGTCCCATAAATAATTACGGTATTAAGAATTCTTAATTTTTAACAATGTGGAAATTTAGCAGTGTGAAAAGTTATTTTCTAGAGTGCATTTGAAGAATTGGAACTATTTCATAAAAACAAAACCAACCTTCCTTCACAAGTAATATCCCTAACTGAGCTAATATTTCAGAAGACTAAGGTATCAAAACCTGCTGCAAAAATACTGTTATCATTGCCCATGTTTATTCACTAAAAAAAATAATTTTAAGACCATATAATGGACATTATGCCTGCTGTCTGGATATACTTTATTATTCTAACTGAACAGATGAAAAATAGTGATACAGTTTTGCCATACAAGGATACATACACTTTTGAAATGTCTGACCAAAGCTCACTATGACATGGTGAGTTAATTACTCTATTGCTGAAGGAATATTTCTGAGCCCTTCTTCGATTAACCTAAATGTACAAGCCTTGRATTTGATCTTTTTATTAAGCTACTGTAAGAAAAATCTGTCAGACAAATTAGATGAGGAAGGCTGTTTGGACAAATGTCAATGGTGCTTATAATATTGCCACTAAGCATATGTGTTGAAATTAATTCTGAATTAGAATTTTAGAATTCACTATGATGAACTTAAATGTTATTATTCCTTTTTGCCATAGGTAGCACATATTATATCAGTGATCCTATTCAGGGAATTATTTATAAAAGGTGAAGTTGAAGCTGAAGAACTTCTATCAAATACTTCCTCTTACCTTCAGTTTCCTTCCTAATTGAGCCACAGAAATAAATTCCTTAGGAAATCAGAACCTCAATATGCTTTAGTCACTATGCTACAGCACTTCAGTTATACAGCCTGTTAATTGACCAAAAGAAATAACAGCTTAAAAATGCTGATTTGTATAAAAAGGCATCATTTTGTGGTCTTCTTAAAAAAAAAAAAAAAAAAAAAAAAACGCTTATACAAAATCATTTGACTTTTTAATGCTATCTTTGTTCAAGAGAAGCTATCCAAATAAACTTCCTACTGATGGTGAAAAACCCAATTTGGACATATTTGGGAAACAGAGAGCAAAGTTGGTTTTGTTCTGACTCAAGTCCTGAAACAAGTTCTTGGGGAGTGTTTAGAGATCCTCACAAAATCCTTAGCTTTTTGAGGGATCCCACCACTGGTATGGCTCAACATAAACACTGTATTCGCACATTTCTTCAGCTTATATATTGCAGACCATCAAGTTTCCTTCCCCCCCCCCACCCGGATCTGTTACTGAGAAGCAATGATGTTCATCCTATTTCATATTTCTTTGCACTACTCCTTTCTTTTCCATTTTTACTATAGACATTCTTATAATCACTCTTTTATTTAAGAGCTTATCTGAAGTCACATAACCAAATTTAGAAGGAATTACAGCAGGGTTCCCATGAGAAAGTGATGAGGGAAGTTGGGCACATTGGGAGTATTGCCAGTTTGAATATGCCCAGCACTGCTAGCGAGATGTTCTAAAGCGTAAGCTACAAGGCCAAGTGAGGTGTGTCACTCTACCCCTCATGCACTCTCTCAGACTAGCAGGCATCAAGTACCTTTAGTGCTGCTCAATCATCCAATGAAGCGAGTCACAAAGCCATTACTCATGGATAAATAAGCCACTGATACTGTCAGCATTCAGTTTGCTGTTCACACGCATGCTGTGTTAGTGTTCTGCTGTGAAAGCAATGATCCCAGTTCAAATACAGAGATCCTGGGCAGTGCAGGTCTCCTCCAAGCTACTACTCACACAGTATATGTATTCGTGCAGATATACTCCCTGCCACAGCCTGCTGTGGTGGATATCTGCCTCCACATAGGCACGCCCTGCATCACCATGTTTGAACTGGGACCTTTGTTTTAGTCTGCTTTATCATCACTGTTTCCCCAGAAACGAGCTGGTGTCAGGAACCCAGTTCTGTTCTTGCATGCTGATCCACAGCAGAAGACAGAGGTTTATGCTTCAGCAGTGTTTCTTCTTGGAAACGAGGCAAAATGAGGTGCTGAGGAAACTGAGTGGGTCACAGAGGAGAAACTCAACACCATTTGAGTTCCCATCTGTTTGGAGCCTGGCACCCTAGCAATACCACCACACATCCCGATCTAAAGCATTATCTAATAACAGTTTGCAGACATTATATTGTATAAAACAAGTAGAGAAAAGCATAAGTTAAGTTAATGATGAATATAAGAGAATAAATATTTTCCTTCCCCTAAGGACTTCTCCTGTTCTTGCTAGTCCATCCCTTTTCCTCAGATTAAAAAAAAAAGGGAAAGCAATAATAGAGGAGATGGAGGTGGCAAGAATTTTTCAGTCCCTATGTTGGACTGGCTTTTAAAATGCCTATGTTTCTTCAAAAATTGACTWTATATTCCTTTATATACAGAAAAGGGGAGAGTAGAAAACATTTGACAAGATTAGTCTTGAAACACYAGATTGTATAATCTTGATGAAATTCTAGTACTGAGCATGTTAAGTGTTTCTATTACATTGCAGTGCAATTCTTAGCAAGAAGTCACCGAAGAATAGATAAGTACCAGTAACAAGAAGTAAATTAAATTAACATAAAAAGAAGGGAGATCACAAATAGGCAATAAATAATCTTTCTACATTCTAAAACATTTAATGTTGAAATATTATCACTTTATCTGCTAGCTGCTTAACATGCATGTAATTCATTAACTTAATACTGAACAATTCTTAATGTGCCAAAAGCTTAAACTCCTCGTGCTTAATGACAGACTGTTTTCTTCATAAACGTATACCRTGCATACTTAATGTAAATCTTGACTGCGGGCAGCACCAGATGGAACCCCTGCAAGGCTATTAGTTTGGCCTAGGATGGAGTGTGGAAACCATCAATCAATACCCCCAAAATTCTTTTTCTTGTTTCTCTCCCTTTTTATGTGATTTTCATTTTTCATGTGATGGCATTTTTCTGTTGAAGGTAGTATCAGATTCAGTGCAGCACAAAACAGTCACAGGCACTTTCACGCTGCATTGTTTTGATCCAGCACAAAATTTATACTTACTTTGATTCAAATTACATTAGCAGAACTCTGATATCAGCAGTTGAGATGACTGTAGTGATGAAACAAGAAATGAGCTTAAAGAAGAGAGTGTTGAAAATAATTCTCCATGTCAGAGTGGATTTGGAGGCATCCAAAAGGGTTAGAAACCCCTGTCCCTCTGGAACATCATGTGCACTGCTCACCTCTCTAAACATGGCAGGATGTGAATACTCTTCATCAAGTGAAAATTTGGGTTCACCATCTTGCAGGACTAAGCCTAGTCTTTGGTAAAAAAAATTACTCTTTCACAGGTTTTATGATGCTAGTCCAGAATGTCCTCATGGAAAAATAAAACAGTGCTCTCTTGATCCCTAAATAAAAAGCAGGCTTGGCCTTTGTGGCTACAGTCAGTGATAAATTTGTGTAAATAATTGTCTTGAATTTCACTGGCAAGTATCTCAGCTGACGCTGGGCTTAGGACAGTCTTTTCAAACATRTCTCATTACTCTCCCTGAACTTCTTCCAACTGTTCAATACTCTTTTGGTAAATAGGCATCCACAAAAYGTGGTTCTGGCTGTGGTCAGTAACAGAAGGGCAGAGAGAAAAACAGGTCATTCCCTTTCTGCACTGTGGTGGGATGTTTCCACATATAGAATCCATGATTATATGGTCTTTTTTTACTGCCTCATGATATTCTAAATTCATGTCTAGTCTGAATCATTATATTTCTTCTTCTTCTTCTTTTTTTTTTTTTTTCTCCTGGTTGCCTCAACCCTCTGGTAATATACAGCATGGATTTTCAATTATTTCTAACCAGACTACTTTTTTTTTCAAAAAATCAGTCATATTTTACCTTTCTCTATGTTTCTAATTACTCTTGAGTATTTCCTTCTTTCTTTTCTTTTTTTTCCCTGAATTTCATGAACATCTCACTTATTTCATCTTAGATGATTAGATAGAATGGGAAATAAAACTTATAAGAGAGATTTTCAAAGGCACACAGGTCACAGAGACACAATTTCCCTTGTCTTTTACTGAGACTTGGGTACATGAGCTTTTCCTGACTCTGAAAATCTCTGCAGTAATCCCTATGCCCTTCCCCTCATCTTAACCTGTCATTCATCTTCAGCTGCAGCTTCCCACTTCTACTCCAAGACAATCTGAATTAATTTTACAATCAAGATTTCTTAAAATATAAATCAGACTGATTATGCTGTCCTATTCCCTTCACTTGCTACATCTGTAGCGCTTACTAAAAGAAATAATCGAGTAAGTCTGACAAGATCTATGTTTTAGTACTGCTTGTGGGTCTGTCATATTCTTACACTGCAGTAAATAGCAATTGCCTGAGCCAGCCTGCAATAGATATCTCAGTAGGAGCAAAGCATTGGTGCTACTAGGTGGGGTACAGAGATGAGAAGATTCTTACACATATGAACTTCTAACAAATTATATGTACGATGGTTCTCAAAATCTACAGAAGTTTTCCAAAGGCTTCTGTGTCCCTAAGTCTACATACAGTGAAGCTGTCATAGGGGGAGAGGGAGAAAATAAAAACAAGAATTGGACAAAAAGATTTTGCATGGCTTTGAAAATGATTTGAGTGGTTTCTCCCAGTCTCTGTGTACTTGAATTCATTCTCCTCATATGATTATACTGATTCTGTGCTGCTGGACATCCTGCAGGCTGGGATAGCTCCTAGCTGATGCTCAGGAGCTGAGATCCTGCCTGGCTTCTAAGTACCTTTCAGGGACCTCATCTAACCAACTCCATCAATACTCCATCTTAGAAAATATGGATGTGATTACATAGATCATGCCTCTGACAGTGGGGGTAGAAACACATACTACGCTCAGCAATTTATGTTCTTCGATGTATACCACATCCCATCATAGTCTGTGACTTCAGAAAATCTTAGCAAAATATTATGCAGGGCCTCTGTCAAGAATTATCACATCATGTTTTGACTGCAACTATTAAGAGATTATTTTCAGCTGCTAAGTGACCATGGTTTGAAGCTGTATAGATTTCTGAGATTTAGTTGGTTCTTCTTCCCAGTTTTGAAAAAATATTATTTATTTTTTCTCTTCCCTGCTGGTGCACTGTACACCAAAGATATACAGTAAGCAAGACTACTGATGCAGGAGGAGTGTGCTGATTTGCTTAATACCCCAGAATGCCTATTATGATTCGTTTTTTATTTATTTTATATGAGATGCACAGTTAGTGCTTTACAGTTAAACATAAAGACTTATCTCATGCCCCAAGACAACTGAAAACGAAAACAAACTCTTCCCAAACAGGAACTGGGACAGTTAAAATAAATGTAACATAACTGCAAAGAGATTGGTTGTTCTATGTCATTTTTATTAGTGTTCCTTAGAGTGGTTCTGGTTCAAATGTATTGTAGAGCACAGGATAAGATCACAACCCCTTCTTACTCCTTTGTTTTTAAATTAGTAGAACTCCTTATGTAAGTTAAATCAAGTCATATCCAGACAATACTTATTCACATCAAAATCTCCTGCCTTCTTCTTCAATACTTTCAGATTTTTAAGACTTACCAAATAATTTTGCTCTATTGTTTGCTCATCATGTTTGGTCATGTTTGACCAACTTACATTCAAATTATATCATTCAAATTCAAAGGATGAAAAAAAGAACTTACCTATTACCAGTACTTTTTCAGTACTGAAAATCCTGCTTGTTATGAGATATTTGAGAAATTTTGTCATGTGTCACTCAGTAGGAAAGCTCCTGAGTGAATGAGAACTTTTATTTATTTTTTAATACACCCCAGTCCTGCAGCCTAATGTTTATGCAAGTTGGGCAAAAGTCTGCTAGTATGAATGAAGTTCTTGCCCATGTGTATCAGATTGCAAGAGTAATGCCTTAAAACTGAGTCCTTCTAATTCTCATCTATCCAAGTTCTACCAATGCAGAGCCATGCTGGCAGCCATGAGATCTTACTTCATGTTCCTCAAAAACCCTAATAAAACAATTAATAAACAAATGTTTAACAGAATTAAAAGTTCAGCTACCTATAAAATGGAGACCCAGACCTTTCCAGGGATTCAAAGTCTCTCCAGCTTATGCCATACAGTTGAATGTAGCACTTGTATTCTGTTTACTAGTTTGTTGAGCAAGTGAATATTTATTCATAAGAAACTAAAATATATTTTGGTACTGGGCTGCTAGTAGAATAGAATAATTTTCAGAGGGACAAAAAGAGTTATTTATTTCTGGCTGTGGAGAAAGCATAGTGCATTTTCTGAAAGCCACAATCAACAATTTGCTCTCTTCTTCCCTCTTTTCTAGGCTATAGCTTCTGGGCTACACAGCAGAGCCAGACACCTAACAGCTTTATTCCCTCGTAGGACTCTCACTTTATTGGCCACCACTGGGGAAGAGAGCGTGCCAGCCGCTGCTCTCCCCGCTGCAGGACAGACAGGCAGAGAGACAGAGTGAGTAGTTACAGCCTCAACCGCCCATCTCCCATGTCTTATATGGCTGAATGATGCCAACTGCACAGTCTGCAAGTTCAGCATGGAATTTGGGTTATTTTGTTTGTTGGTTTGTATTTTTTTTCTCCCTCTGTAAGCTTTCTTCTAGAGACACCAGCTGCAAATCTGGGCCTGCCGCCAACCTTGCCTCCCCTTGAATAAAAATAAGATAGAGCTTGTGGGAATTGTGGAGAGGGCAAAGGAAGATCACACAGCTACTCATATCAGCTCTGCAATACTTGGGCAAGCTGCAGTTAGTGGTTTAGGTGCTGCCCTGGAGAAAGATTCTTAAAGCAATTGCTGCGTAGACATTAGGCACCTGCAGACGCGTAGCCGCTCATCAAGCGGCCCAGGTGGTGCTGCTCATAAGCTGAGCTCAGCTTCTCCTTAGCATATGGCACCAAATTTCATGAGGAGCGTGCTTACAGCCCTCCTTGCCAGCTGCACCTCTGCTGTCCCCGCACCATGGCAACATCCAGGTCAGAAAGTGGCCCTGGAGAGCTGTGGAGGAAGAAGATGCAGGCCTGATATTCTCAGTGAGCATAATTCTGTAGGCTGGAGGTGGAAATCATCAGCAAACGCGCTGCAGTGAAGCTAGCCCTCCTAGCAGAGCCTCTGTGCCATTTGGGAGGGCTGCTGAGAGGGCCTGGAGGCTTCCGCCAAGGACGTGGAGATAAATGATGACTGCTCATGGAGCAAACCCTGACAGCAAGACAGGTTTGTGTCCCTCATCTTTTTTTTTTTTTTTTTTTTTTTAAGGCAGAATTCAGGGGAAACGGGAGCCACGCGGAGGTTGTGGGTGGTGGTGGAAGTGGCTGCATAGACACTGGTAATCAGTTACCGGCTGATCCGTAACTGCCCTGGCCCCGCCCAGGTGGCCATCTTGGCCCACCGGGGCAGCCCTCGGCTTCTGCCCGCCATGTCGCGACAGTGCTGGCTCCAGCCCTGCCATGGGCCTGGTCCCAACGCCGACCTGATCTGCAGGCGACCGCCCAGCCCGGCCCAGGCCCTGGAGGAGCCCAGCCGCCCGCGCCCTGGCAGGCAGCGGCCCGGGTGCTGCTGCCAGACCCAGCCCCGCTGCCATGGGGAGCCCCCGGCACCGGCCCACACAGCGCCCTGACAGTTTATCTGTGGATGGCAGCTGTTCAACCAGGTGTAGTCTTAGGGAGTGAAAGAAGACTGGAATACTGAAGCAGGAATGCGTAGTCTAAAAATTGAGAATTGTCACAAAAATGCAGTAACAGCAATACCTCCATCGTGTTACGGGCTCTTTTGATAAAAACGGTCACTTTCTTGTGGTTTCCCTGTATTTTTCAGGCTGAGGAATAGCTGTGCACTAATCTGCGTTAGTGCTGTGTACTGTTCGTTTCTCCTTGCATTCTAAACAGCTCATAATAACTTTATTCAGGACAAAAAGCTTATGAGCTTAACTAATACAGGATACAAGAATGAAGCTGTTACATTGTGGATTGAAAGCAATCACMCACAAAATATAGCTCCTCTTCCAGGCCAGAGGAGTTCAGAGGATGATGAAATGTTAGCAGGTTTCTCCAAGTTCCTGCTCTTCAGGGAAACAAAGAAACAACCCCATCTTGTTGCTCACCCCCCTAGTCCCTTCAGTGTATATAACTGCTTTACAAACAATGAACTTGATGGGAAAACATATATGAAAAACTTTTTTTAAAAAAACGCAACAAATAATGTGTATATAATTGGTTATAAATCCTAGAATAAGCATTTGTCATTTATTTGCTATTTGCTTCTCTATTCACAAAATCTCAGATCTTTCCTTATTTAGACACTCTATCCAAATAACTGTTCATTATATTAGAAGTATAGAAAGGGCCTCTAAAAYTGGAAAAAAGAATCTTGCACCCCATTAGAACCCTTTTACCATTATTTCTTGTGAAGAGTCTTTGTGAAAATGAGGATTTGGCACATTCCTTCTTATAAACACTGACATTTATTAGCAGATTAAGATAGGAAAGGATGATTCCTTTTGATGCAGACTGTAGAAGATAATTAATTAGAGTTCCAATTCAGTAGAAAARTATTAAATTTAAACTTCAGAAGAATTAAAAATACTCAATGAATTGGCCTGGTATGTGCTGAAGTTTCTAGTAACTTGCTTAGGTAGACTAAATTAAATGACCTAAAATCATGATCGAAGAGTAAAAATTGAATTAGTTTACCTAACCTGTGAGACGGCAGTAAATAACAAACTGAAGAAGGATTAAAAATATGCAATTAATAAAATGCAGTTATTAATATTAGACTATTAATAAATACTCTAAGAGGACTACAAGATCTCTACTGAGGAAAATACAAATCATTTATATAATAAAATTCCTGGTCCATAAAAATTGCCATTTTAAATGTTTCTGTTTATTTCTACAAAGATCCAAAGGCTTCAGCAAAGGGAACTTCAACACTATTTTGAATGAAAAAGTTCCCAATACAAGCATTTAAAGTAGGAAAAAGCAAATGGACAATTTCCTTTCTGCTGTTCTATTTTCTTATCTTACCTAACTCTCTAGACTCCTTTGAGTTAGAAGTGCTCTGTAAGAAGTTTGTCAGCTTTAGCTGAGTGAAGACCTGCCAAATGGATTGATGAATATCCTCTGTATATAGTAGCTGTACTCTTCATATTTTAATGTTTCCTAGGTATTTATCAGTTCCCTAATTCTTACAAATCAGTAAGTAAGGACATTTAGCTTAATGTAACACAAAGCTGGTACAATTGAACATGCAGGCGCATAGAGAATTATTAAACATTGTTCTCAAAAAAAAAAAAAAAACTTAGAACCACAAATATAGTAATTAYGAGAGATTCTGCAGTTTAGCTTTGAGGAGCAAAATTTTGCTCTCCATTTACATTACTATAAAGTCTTTCTGATACCACTGGGTAGAAGCAGAGAATTTGAGCCAGTTTGTAAGTATCGTGGTAGACTTAATCATGCCATACGTTTGTTTATTTTATCACTTCCTCCCCCACATATGACTAACGCATGATATTCAGACCTTCCAAGATATGAAAAAATGCTGCCTCCACATCATTCTCTGTGGGTGCCATTCACACTGATGAGCTGCTGAACCTAAACCTGCTGGATGTAGCACAACAGGTTGATTTAATCACTGCCTTTTCAATTCAAGGCATCCTGTAGGCAGCCATGTCCCATACTGGGAAGATTCATAACCTTCGCCACTTGAAACATTTGGAAGCACACTTAGAGGATATTTATTGAAATCATTTTCCTCAGCTAAGTGTCTGTTTCCTCACAGTTATCAAAAAATAAGCCACCTGCACCCAAGATGCCAGCATTTTCCCTTTTCATTGCCCTCTCATTCAGCTGAAATGGTGACATGTGTTCATCACAGTGGTGGGTGCTGCCAAATGGCATAAGATTACTTGCAGTACAGAAATAAATCTGTACGCAAATCTAAGGGATTTGAAAAGCTACTCAGAGACTCAGGTGGCTTTATTCAATAAAAGCTAAAACACGCCTTGAAATACTGCTTGGTAGGTGCACGTGTATTTTCTAAGACAGGTACACTTCAAATACTTTGAATAAGCATTGAAGTCCTGGACAAATTTCAGTGTTTGTTAAACTCAGAACCAGAAAATCATCCAAATAATTAAGGACTGACTTCAGAGTTACGCTTTCGCTTCATTACTATGCACTACAAGAGTGTACTACAAACATTAGTATCCCATTATTGGTTCATAATGTGGTGCCATTATTCTGTCCCAGCTCAAATTACCATTGTAATGGCTACTGGCTTCCAATAACCTACCCCAATATGAGATTTCACAAGGGAGACACAGTTTATGTGAGCCACCACTATAAATGTCTCATAATATGCATAGAAGACCAAATTGTGCATAAAAGATTGAACATCTTCTGAATGCAAAGTCCCTGCACTCTCTGCAACAGATGTTTTCATTCATGCTGCCAGAAAGAATATAGCTTGGGAATTGCCTAAATGCAAATATATATCATTGTCTCTATATACATATTTGTCRATGCTACTTGTGGTATTTACTTTCCCCTCTACTTCCCCCTTTTCTTAGTTCTGCAGACAGGGATGCAAATCTGTGAAATAATGTAAGACTCGCTGTTCCCTTTGGAGTCCAAAGACATGTGGGTGTCATCTTCTGCAGAGCTGCTTCCCACTGTCCTGTCACACGCTATTGATCAACGTGACTTCAGTTATCCACTGCTGCCATGRCACTGCAATTAAATTTGKTTTCCCATTATCCACTGCAGTTTCRTGACTGTCTAACTACCATAGCTTGGAGTTCCTTCCTATTTATTTCTCATATCAGCAGTTACAAGAGACATGCCCTGCCAAACACCACCTACACTCCCTTTCCCATCCAACCATGTAAAGATTRTTGTTATTTATATATTTCAATCTTTGCATTTTTTAAAGGTCTTTAATTAAAATTCTTCGTTCCTATTTTTCTCTGTTTACAGTTGCCAACATGCAGTGAGTAAACTTTGATTAAATAATTTTTGAAATATATCCTAGGAGTAAGCTATGTTTAAAGGAAAACAGAGATGTGCAATTCAGACTACCACTTCTTTTCACACACAATTTATTTATGCATATATGTAGACGATTACCCAATCCATCAGGATGAATTCTCTGTTTATTTTTTCTTTCATCTCTCTCCCTCTGTGATCTGCATCTCACAGTCAATAACTCTTTTCCTCCCACATCATATGCCCTGACAGCTTTCTTTTCTATGATTTTAAATGAAAGATGAGGACTCTATGTGTTTGTTGATGCAAGAGTCCATAGCTTTTTTAAAAAAAACTTTTTAGAAAACTAGTTCTCTGTGTGAGAACCAAGTAAGTATCAACCGCTTATCCTTCTATTATATGAACAAAATGTAAGTAGTTTGTAACATTGAGCAGTATCTTTTCCATTTCAGAATAGTAATATGCAGTTAGAAGTTCTCTGTTTTTTCTTTTTTTATTCATAAGCGAGACGAGAATGAAAAGTGTGCTATTGATAATCTATGATAAGGATTAAGGACAATTCCTGCTCAATCTACTACTACTAAGGTTCTCGTATTTGATTTTAAATTGGACTATGGGTGTGTGAATGGAGATGTGTAAGCTATGGACGCATGTAGACCTGGAGCAAATGCTCCATACAGSTTCATACAGATAAGGAGGCTCTATAATTGTGAGTGGAAGAAACTAAAGCAAGAAAGAACTCATGGTATTCCTAGGGGTGAGCTGGACATTACTGAAATGAAGCAAAAGTATGTCTTAGAGCTGCTTTATTCTCACTAATTTTTAAAATATAGCACAAATTTAGAGAGCTTACCAGTGCAAGTTGGATYGTTCACTCCTTAAAGATAGTTTAAGGATTTAGTTTCCTCCAAACCCATCCTGACACACTGAAGTTAGCAGATAATTTGACAGTGAGTCTTGTCGAGGTTTTGCTACCGTTTGTATTCTAGTAGATAAACAAAATATAATATATTTCTATGAAAGTTCCTTTTTTTCACTCTTCTTTATCCATATTTTAATCTAGTGGTGCTCTTACTTACAGACATTGGCTAACCTTGCTTTTACTATTTCCAAAAATTACCTGTCCTTATTTATTTTACAGATTTCTAATAAGGTAACACGAAACATTGCTATGAAATTAACATTTTATGCTATTTCTTTCAGGAGGTACTGAGGAAGGTAAGCTGCCTATTTCCATCAAGTAATTAAATAATGTTTTTGTATAAGAAAAAAGGACTCTTTAACTAGAATAAAAATTTGTTTTTTAATGAGCAGTCATCTAGTTTGCAACACATTAAAATGATCAGAATAGAAATTGAAACRGAGTATAGGAGAAACAAACCATTTATCTCAGTAAAGATCAAGCTTTCATAGGAACTTTGATCTAGAATTATAAGATATTCAAATTAAATTATATTTCTGATGAGATGGAACATATCTATATTAGAAATAATCTTAACTGTGGAAAGGCTATAAAGAAGTCTCTGGAAGGACACAAAAGATTTGAGGAGTTCGTTTATATATTTTTGCTTTTCAAAGTAATAGTTGAATATTCCAACAGCAACTCTTGCTTTGTAATTAACAGTCAATAATGACTTTGAATCAATCTGATTAAAGAGGTGTTGTCTTTGCAAATTTGTTTTCTGTATTATAAGAAAAATACCAGGAAAGAACTGCGAGAAAGAATAATAAGAGAGTGCTGGCTTAAGTATTGAGACTAAGTAAACTTTACATGGATTCTGATAGAAATGTGTTAACCATGAACAAAACAAGAACAATAATTATTTCTATAGATCTCTTTGCTAAACAGTAGACTATGRTTTGAACTGAGAACTTCAAGATTTGACCTTTAGCAATCATATGTGACCCAGAGATCGCAGGATTAATGATCCAACCATTGCAAATTTAGCTAAATTATTTTCTAAGTTAAATTTCATGCATCTAGTTAAAGTTGGTGGGGACATTTGCAGCAACTTTATGTTTTTATTTTTAGTTTAGAATCACATCMTTTTCTGATGAGACTTGGCTGATTTCTTTCATTAGGTAAGAAGTACTGAGCAAACAACAGCAGCTTTAAGTAGGAGAGCTTCTACTTTGACAATAACTTGCAATATAAAGCTAGTTTAGCTTCTTTTTATTAATTCTCTTCTTATTAAAGGCTTGTAGAGAAAACTGGTTTTCTGATTTGATATGATGTTCAAACTTTTCTTTGCTATGCTGGATTTTAACTTGAAAGTATATTCTGAAAATAGAGTAATGAGATCATGAGTACAGTGGATCTGTTTTTTGTGATGATGGCTTCAATTAGCTAGGAAATTAGCTAGGTCTTTACAGCTAAAGCTGCATCCAGGCATCTATTAACTATTGATCTCCATCTACTCACTCATAATTTGAAAGGACAGTTACAGAAACGAGGCACTTTGAAGAATTAAAGTCTCTGATTATTTTGGCTTTCTGAAAGTTCTCCGTTTTTCTTCTCCTTCATCTCTTCTCCTAAGACAGTATACTTAATAAAGAGCATTTTAATATATTCTATTCTTTCTCTGAGACACAGAAAGTTTCTTTCATCTAAACTAAATGTTGCACGTCACTGTCTCTGCCAAATACTATCTAAAAATTTCCTGTACACCAATGTTTAAGAAGTATTAAACTTTATGTCCTACTGCACATGATGAGCATCTGCCCTGTTCTCACTTATTTCCAAAATCAAATACTTAAATAAGTTTAGATTTGAGTAATTTTCATTTCCTTGACTGTAAACTTTTACAAAAGTTAAAAGCTAAGTGTTGCCTTCTCAAATACTGGAATAAACTCAAACTGAAAATAAAAACCCTGTGATATTAAGGCTTCAAATCACTTTAAAATAAGTTAATTTGATGAAACAAGATGAAATGCAGTAGGCAAACAGTTACAAACCTATGTGTTTTGTGCTTTTTCATGAGAATTTCTTCCTCCCTCACTAAGGGAGTACTCTGACTCTGATTAAGTACTCTGACTACTAAATTATCATCTTGAGCAAACCCTACCACAAGTGAGATGAGAAATTTTCCAGAGTGAACTGTGTTGAGGCCTTCTTTGAAAGAGAATTTGGGGCTTTTGATCCTCCARGGACTGACACGTTGCCAGGAGAGTTCTTCCTTGTCGTCAGGGGCACTTTTACATACTACCTGCTGAAAACGGAATGCCTCTCTTTTGAATTCTCTGGGATTGAGGTTTGCAAATTCTGTTTTTGAAAGAGTCCAAGGAAGATACAAGAGAATAGAAATGAATGAGAAATAGGTATGTAACATATTTCCTTCTATTTTGGCCATTCATATGCCTTAGTCATTCATGCTGCTGCTATTTGATATCAGGTCTCCCAAATTCTCTCTCCATTTCATGCCATTGTCCCCTGTGATGGCATCCATGGGTATTCTTGTCTGTGAACATCCTCTCTTCCATGCCCACACAATCTCCTGGAAARGGCAGAGGAAAATATGATAACCTATGAGTGCTGTGCTTGTTGTGATRGCATCAGCTGGAAGATAGCTACTCACAGGCTTTGAGAGTTTAATTAATCACATATAACCCTTCCTTGCAGGTAGATAAATAGTTACAAGAGCCCTAGAAAGTAATAACTTTTTAGGGGTATGTTTYTGCGCTGCCGAAGTTGATTTAGAAATCTTCTTAGGAAAGACTTTCTACTAAGTAGGTGTTAGAAAAACAAAGTGCATATTTTTATGAGTCTACGATTTTTTTTGCATTTATTCTAGTAGCTTGGACAAATATAATGGTCTGCATTTATTTTAGTAGCTTGGACAAAAGGTGAATCTTCAAAAGAACGCTTCTTGATCACCTCTCCTACAACATATTTTTCTTTAAAAACTAGCAGCATTGCCTCTACAGGCAGTGAAATACATGGCTACTGGGAGTACTACCATTTTTGGAATGGCTCTGACATTACAGCAATGGTAATGTAATGTGAATTGGGGCCATTAAAATGTCAATAAACTAACTGTCTTTGGAGGGCTGTGATCGTAGATTTACTGTATCAGTTTTATGCACAGTGGATCAGAAGGAGCAGTTTAAAATCTACCAGCTCTAGAAAGATTCAAGAGACAAAAGTAGCTTAGTGTATTTCCAGATTTCCAAAAATTACCAATGCAACTTTTAAAGCTACCGTTTAAAGAGTGTTTTCTTCTCTCTTTTTTCTTCTTCTTATTAATAAATCCTTAACATCAACACTTTRTGTCTTAATATTTTCACAGTTAAAATTTTCAGAAATACACACATATGTTTAACTTCATTTGCCATTACTACGGCTTCTTAATACCACTAATTTAAGCTTTTTAATGTAGAATTTAGTGAGACAGAAAGGATTCTTTGAAATCCTGGAATAACCTTATTATCTAAAAAAACTCTTGCTATTAATTGTGCCCTTTACTCCAGGGCAATATTTATGACAAAAAATTAGTATCTCCATTCCTATCTTTTCTTCTTTTAGACATTTATGATCATTTAAATTTATTCTGACATCTAAAGTAATAGTTTAACTCAAGAGGTATCTTAATCTAGATATCTGAAATAGGAATGAACTGCCTTCCAGAATCACAACAAAAGCCATCCAGTCCAACGGCCTTTATTGAAAAGTGCTTAGTAATAGGTGCCCATTACTCCATTGTTTAATGGAGGAAACAGAGCATCCTTGTCCTCATACCCCCTCCCACAACTGATAATGAACAACAGGGGTTTTCCTGACCTAGAGGATCCTTATATTCAAGAGGCACTAGTGCATCTTCTCTCCAAGAGTGTGTCCATTAACCCATGTATACTTTTAGCTCTACAGTATCCTGCAGCAAGAGGTTTCCGAACTTGTATGAAGCTAACTTGGCTCTCAGGAGCAGGGTCCACATCCTCACTTAGGTACCTTGGTCCCTTTTGCAAAACAAGGAGAATGTATTGCACTCTGAGCAGTAACTGCCTGAGCCTGACAATAGGAAAATGGAGTAAAAATGTGAARCTTTTTTCACTCAGCTTAGGATTTACTCAGCCCTTTCTGAAGGGAGATGTGTGTATCTCTCCTTTCATAKATCATAGAATTACCATTGCTTTTTCCATTATAGTTGACTGATTAGCATATTCATCGTAGATGTGGGTTATGTGGGCTCAGTTAACTTCATCCCTCTGTTTCCTACCTGTAACAGGAATATGTGCTGTACATAGCAAGTTATATAATTTTTTAGGTAAGTTCAGCAGCTGTTACTCTGTTCTGTTCATGGTATTTTCCTAAGCCTAGAAAATACTTTAATATTTCAAAGGAGTGAAAAAAGGGGGAAAGGGATCTCTAATCAAGAGATTTTGGCACTTGCTGGGAGAGATGGAATTTGTTTCTAGCTCTTGATCCTAGGATAGCTCATGTATTCTCTTATTTTTTAATGAAAAGTGCATTCAATACAGTAGGGCCTAAGATTTAAGCCTCCCTTTTCCCAAATTCCATTGTTGCAGTGTAGAACTGTGGTGGTCTGACTGTTCCTCTTCCAGAATTCCCCTAAGTATGTCATGTGGACTGGAATAACAGCAGGGAGGAGGAGAAGAGCCCCTTATCCTGTAATAGACCACAGAAGAAGAAATGTTRACTTGAAGTCCTGCAGGCAGAAGAGATGCTAAAGCCTTGCCTTGGCCACTCCAGAGCAGTATTCCTATCACTGCTCCACTGTTAAAAGTGAAACCCTGGCACACTTTCTGTAAGCAGAGGTGAAGATGAACACTATGTATATTCTGCTGTGTGCTATAAGGACGTAAGTTGCTTGAGCCATTGGGTAGGGTCTAATGATTACAAGGAGGCTAAGGCAAGARAAAGATGTCCAACTGCTCATTCCTGTAATAAACCATTTCTCTGTAAAGACACAAGAAAGTTAAGATAAAGAGATGGGACGTCTGTGGATGATGCATGCTCAGAATTTTGAACTTAGGTGCTGGAAGTGTCATGCACAGTTTTCTGGRTCTAGGCTTTCTATGCCTGTTCATGTTCTGTTGAATGGGGAAGTTACGATTCCTCTCTTGAATGYTGAGGAACTACGCTAACAGGAAGGGAGAGGGACCTAAACACCTTAGTCTGAGAGGTGGCTGAGATCTCCTTAGGCTTATGAGCTCAAGAGGAGCTTCTCAACAGTTGTATTGCGCTATCCTGGAGTCTTTGGAGTCAGGCACCTGAAAATAAGTAGAGCAAGAAAGAGAATGCCTATGAATAAAGGGATCCTGTCACAATAAACAAAAGACCACACAATATGGAAAGAGCCAAACAATGTGAAAAAGAGGTCAGTGTATTCAGGCATGCCTAACAGGGARCGACATGGAGAAGATACCAACACTAAATGAATATAGGTGGGCTGGTCAGCAGGGTGTACATCTATGACATCAAAGGTAACATTCACATCCATTAGAGGGGTTGTAAGTTCTGATGCATGATCCTCTGACTGAGGATATAGTGTCTGTGCACAGATCTTTCTTTCAGGAAGAGGTGGCATAGTATAATTTTTACTGSCTCAGTGTCTCTTATTTATTATTAAAATTTAAAAAATAGGATTCATAAGGAATCTGACCACTTATTCTGGTGGACCAGATGTAATGTGGGGCAAATGTGCAGATGAAGTGAAATTGTATTCAAACTGGCTGTGCGCAAGCTGGTTTATGTAGTCTGAATAGGAGATTGGTAAAGGCAGAAATAAGCAGGTAAGGCAAGGTATCTGAAAGTGGACTAAAGTCAGTGCAATAGTTAGATATGAAATGTAATACTGAGTTAGTGAAAAAATAAACAGATCATTGTAAAGCCTGAAGTTAGTTTAGTAAATTAATTAGAATATCCTGGGGAAGGAGGTTACTTTTTTTTCCCCAAAAGTTGATGAGTATATTTTAGTCCATGGTCTGCTCTGAAATTTGTATTTAGAAGAACTTCCTGTTCTGTTTGTCTCACTGTATTGAACCTTTAATTGTAATTGTGCATACAATGAGATAAACTATGACATACATTAATATAAAAGGAATAAAGAGAGAAAGTAAGAAAAACYATCCGTCTTAAAAACAGTATCACTTCAGTACTTCCCTAAAGACTTTGGAGAGTATTCTCTATGATGCATATTCTACTATCGATGAGAATTGTGTATGTCAAAGGGGGAGTTAAAATAGATCACTTAGTATTCGTCTTTCTTCTCATCGATTTTCACATAAACGAACAGCAGAACAACTGAATCTATTGTAAATCTTATATAGAATCTGAACCTTTGTTATGCAAGCTGCAAAGGAAAGTAATTGAACTGAAGATGTGGAAGAGGAAAGTAATTAAACTAAACTGAAGATGTGGCTTCTAATTAAGATGTATAGTTTATTGGTGACTTAATTTCTCAGGTTATTAATTGCTATAAAATAAATGTCTGTATGACTCAACCTTTCAACTTCTGACTTTAATGACGKTTCGAAACCCTTGATACTTCTAAAATGTGCTCAGCACTATGGAGGACCAAGCTTCTAAAAGAAAAAGATGCATTTCTTCCCTTTCATTTAGGGTCAAAGTAATGAAAATCCAGTTCCTCGGAAACATGTCAAATCTGCATATGGATGCATAAAATATAGTCTTCCACTATAATTAAACCAATGATGCAGAAAAACYGTAGACTCCTACTGCTTTCGATTAAATGTTAATTCTGTTAGCCTATATAGGTAATCCTGCATAAATTAGATTGCTTATTTTGATAAACAAGAATTACTGAATCAGATAATGCTCCATGTGACCCTTTTAAAGTTTAAATCTAATCTTAGTGGACCTGATTTTGTTTCTGTTTAACAATGTGAATTTGTAAGCAGCTCCACTGATATTGTGGGATATACTTGTAAAATTTGGTATAAAGATTACTGGAATTTATTTACTATTTCTTTATGCTGTATGATTTTCTATCCTGAATTTCTTGAAGTCCCAACTTTCCTCTCTGAAAAGAAATAGACATTTGTCATTGATTTTGYCTGAGCTGGGCTGGACCATTTAAAACTAAAAGCTGTGTTAGTACRCTTCCCATTGATGGCCATACTTCAGTAAACTCTATTAGAAAAACTATTTCATTCTAAACACTTATAAATAGCATTTAGATAGGGAAAAAGTACCATCAATCACTTGGTGATATCCCACAGACAACACTGCACACATCAGTGATGTGCTTAGAAGGCAAGAAGACCAAGAGGAAATGGTACAGCTCATCTACTTTTTTTCCCTTACAAACTACAGTGTTGCAGAGGTATAAAACACTACATAACTATCATTTTCACTGTTGAACTCCAGCATAAAAAGACCTGTTATAAAAACAGCAGGATTAAACAACAAAGGATAAATTATATAATTTTACAGGGAAATATAAATGAGAACAGTATTAAAAGATTAAAGTTTAATATGATAAGGTTATGATTAGCCATCAGTAAACCTTAATTCATTTGTTCTATCTGTGAAATAATATTGGCAGTCAAATTTTGCTCATGTATAGAAACAGAAAATACTCTCTATACCTCACTACAGAGTGTGTATGTGTTATGAAAGAAACTGAAYGACTCAAGATACTGAAAGGAACATGTTAAAGCCAACATAATTGATATTGGCACTTAATATATTGACTTTCTAGAAAAAGAATGACCAGCATTATTTATTTAATTTCTTCAATTCATAAATCAAGTGTATTTTAAAATATCTGAAAATCACGAGAAAAAGTCTTCTGAATTATTCTCAAAAATCAAAATCTTGTGTCATTCAGTTAGCATTTGTTGTGTAAAATCATGTTAAATTATGATGAGATGGCTACAAATTTGTGAAGACATTAGAAGTCGTGCAAGATAGTACATAGTAAAAAACAATGGAAAAATGGACTAAATAGAAAAAAAACACCCTGGCAATTAAAAAGGACAGAAAAAGATTCAGTTTAGTATGATAGTAGTTGTTTTTCCAAGCATTTGAAAGRACTGAAATGATATCTGCTCTATTTTAATATAACTGATTCTGAAAAAGAAAGTTGAATTTGATGTTTGTGTACGTAATGCCAAAAAATTTTTACTTCAGAAACTTAAAACTAAAAGAGACTGCTTGTCTTTCTGTCTAAAAAACCAGTAGAATTTTACCAGTAGCTCTTGCATCTAGCTGAGGAAGTTACAAGGAAATATCTTTAGAAAGACATTTAATACTGATTTAAGCACAAAGTAATGGCAAATCTAGCTTATTCCTTGGAAAAAAGCTACTACTATKTGTGGGAAAAAGCATTTGGAATTTTTGTTTAGGAAAAAGGACATATTTTGTCATTAGTATGTATGTATATTGGATCTGCTGAAGCCATTCTGCTAACCCGAGCCATTAATTAATAAYTGTTGTTCATTACTACTTGTCATATAGAACATAATAATTTTCATTTGCTATYCTAAGGACAACAAATCTAAATAGACCTTCTATTTATATTATGTTGCATTTTTCTGGAAATTATTTCTACCCCCGGAACCTAATGAAATAATAATGATAGATTCTGACTCTATTCAGTTGATAGTCATGTCATAAAATACAAAATCAGACCATCAGAATCAGTTCATCTACACATTTCCTTCAATGCAGTTAGTCTTGGCTAGGTATGTGTAAGTAAAAGGAAATTAGGATCTTCTTTCTCTTTAATCTTTTTTAATTCTTTTTTTTCCTATATGTTGTTATGGTATTCACCCRAAGCCAACGAGAATGGAGCACTGCAATAACAACAGGAGTATCCTTGTGAGTTCAGTAAAATTTTTCTTTTCATGGAATAAAAATTGTACCCCACTTTCTTTTTCCTATTCAGCACTTGTTTATTTACCTGTTAAATGTGAGTAACTGCAATAACTTAACCTATGTGTTGTTCTAATGAGCATGCAATTAAATAGCAAGATTTTCTTTGGCTTCTATTCTGGCAGAATAGCACTGGGCAGTGCAAAGTGAGTTACCACAGAGTGCATACCACTTGTRTATTTGTAACAACGTACTATAGGCTGTGCATCTGCAATGCATTATTGATCAAACAGTTGTTATAAATAGGAGCATCTAGTTTTGCTACTAGTGCCAGTCCTCAGATCTCTGAAAGCTAAGTATATAATTAGTATATTCATAGAGAATGTGTAAACTAAGACTAGGAGACTCCCTGCAAACATCCATGTTAGAAGAAGCAAGACAAAATTCATTAAGATTTATAATATTCATTAGATTAGATAGCTTTTATAACCTGCACCTCTCCCCATTATGCCCTTCTTCTGTCAACATTCAAAAACTTGTTACAGATTTGCTAAGACAACTAGGTTCTCAGTTTGATCAGAGAAAGAAAATCATACAATTCCACTAAATCTTCTGACAGTTCTGCTGTCAGGGCTGTCAGACTGGGATATGTACTTTACACTAAATGAAGCAGAATATTGTAGCACAGAAGGGGCTGTAAGAATCTCTTCATAACAATGATTTATTTATTTTTACATTAAATATGCTTTGGGCTGCTGGATGATGAAAAGTTATTACTGTTGGTTATTATTTATTATTGGTATTATTATAGTGCTTCAGAGTAGTCATGGACTATGATCCAATTGTTCTTGCTGCCATACACAGTTCTGCCAAGGAACTTATAATTGAGGGTATGTTTAAACTGCAATCAGACAGGTGATTGCAGAATAGCAGACATGCCCAGGTCAGCTTTACTCTCTCTAGTGCAGGTAACAACAGCAGTGAAATCACCACAGCATGCTTGAGCCTGCTTCAGTCCATTCCTGAGCTCCTGGATGGTTTTACGCTGCCCCTGTATCACAACAGTGGTGTTGCTGTGGTGGCCACACCAGCTAGCTCAACTGTGCAGCTCCATCATGGACAAGCAAAGAAATGAGAKAAGGTGAGGGTGAAATAGGCAGGCAGGCAGTGAAGGAAGCAGGAAGACACAGTATTTGTCAGGATTGTACAGAGTGGTCGCAGGACACCAGTTGCCTAGCTAGAAAAGTTTTTTCAAGGTTTCATGGCAAAGGAGAATATGTTGAGGAGAATGAAGTAATGCAGCAGATGTTCTCAAACAGTCCTTTCAAGCCTCAARAGCAGTGGTAGGGATAGCCCAGTTGCACTTTCTAAAAAATATAATGCATGGGCAGCAGAGGCTGGCCAAACAACCACTTGGAAGCAATGGCCTCKGTGCTAAAAGGAGATGTTAAACAAGGTCAGTAAGAGGGAAAGGACACAGAAGAACATGCCAGAGGGATGAAAAGCTAAGGATATCTGTTGAAAGAAATAGGCTAGAAACATGAGTTTTGAGAAACTGTGAAAATGTGCAAGTGTCCTTAGCTTTACATAAAAAAGAAAGCAACAGCAAATATTACCATCAGAACATAGTCTATATTCAGCTTTTTATTCCACTGAATAGCTTAGTCAGAGAATGTGTCCAATTTGTACAGAGTTAAATCATGGCTTCTCTTTTATAGTTATGTAGGATTACAAAGAGAATAGCTTAATTTATACCAGTTTAGAAGTTAGTTTGCCTTTTTTCTTTAGTCCATTTTCAGAGACTCTAGGACTAGCCAAAAGTTCTTCAGAGCTTTGCTGCCGAGCTCAAATTGAACAGTATCACAGAAAGTAGGACTCATTAGAAAAGATAAAGTAGAGAGTGTGAAGAGGAGGTGTAGACTTCCAATATTTGGATATTAACATTGAAAAAATTCTTTCTGGCATAGGAAGCATTTATAAATAGTATATATAAATGTATATAAATGCCTGTGTAACCACATCATAATCAACAGTAATCTTTTCCCTCCGAATAGTCATCATAGTGACAAAAGTAAGAATATATTTTTTGAACTGGTCTGTATTAATGAGGGCTATAGTGATATCCGTATTCTGGAAGGATATTCAACATCACAGAAGTCTGAGTTCAAAGGAAAAAGAAACTAAGTATTTTGTCCATATATGATAAAACGGCAGCCACCCAGGGAAAAATATGAACGAAATCTGGCAAATAGAGAAGAAAAACAAGCTAGAAAGAACAAATGGGCTTCAGACATAGTAGGAAATTAGACTGTAACTTGTCCCAGACTGTTTAACATGCTTATGTTTAACATGCCTTTCACTACAATAGAGAAACTGCAGGACTACCTGAAAAGAGATGCATAATGGAGTAATTGGAAAACCTGCATGTTGTAAGGATATGTGGAATGTGAATGATACCTAGATGCTTGGAATATAAGAACATCTGRTTTGTGGGGATATCTGATTAACATAAAAAAAACAGTAATAATTTAAACATACAGATACTCTAATGAGCAGGAGATGGCTAACCTGATGATAACAAAGACTGGATCCCTCAAGTCACTGGCTGACAAGCCATTGAAGRAATCACTCAAGCATAGCCTTGGAAGAGGTTCAACCAGAGCTTTGTAACCAGTAAGAAGGGGGAAAACAAGATTATCATGGGTCTCATGAGAAAGAGACAAAGATAAGGAGATCTTTCCCTTSTTTATTGTATTTTTTGGTCAAACCTAAAATGTACCTCACTAGGAAGTGCGGTGTCTTCTAGACAGTATCAGTTTATATGTTTCTTTGGTAAGGTGTAACTCAACACTAGCCCAACATTTATAACTGCAGAATTTATAAAACCCATCAGGTAGTAACTAGAAATAATTTCATGATCCAACAGTGGTTATCTAACTCCCTTCTACTTTTTTCAAGGTCACTGTATTATTACATTATATACTATATAATGTAAGGCTCTTGATAATTAAAACACATTTTTATTYGTCTAGCTAGGAGACTTGATAGAAAAGTTGTACTCTCTCTTAAGGAAATTATCTGCTTTAGGGAATGCCTTTAAATATATCAAAGTGGAAGGATCATTACCTTKTCTGCGGCTCATTTGCAATATAACCTCATTTTGGCTCCAACCATCAATGAATGGTAATGGATATTGATCAGTTGTTTTAGCAGTGAAATAACAGCTTCAATTTAATGACTATGTAATAACATTATAATGGCCAAGGTTGTGAACAGAACATGTTTATTATTTCACAAGCCATACAAGGCAACATTAAGGCTTTTAATGCATTTTCTGTATGATTTAATTGTGTACCAAGTTGCACTTTTACATGAAACAATAGTACGCAAGGATTACAGTCTTTTAAAATGTATATACAACTTATACAAACACAGTTGATCACATTTCCATTTTTATTTCTAGAAATCTACTTTCTTTTAAATAAGCTTACAACATATCATTTTCTTTAAATAGTTTATTTTATTTAAAAAAATATTTACTATAAATTTATTCCCAACAAAATCAGTATCTGGCTGTGTCCTTTCAGCAAGCATATTCTTGTTTCTCGCCAAAAGAAAGCTAATCACCGAATTAAAGAAAATTGAAAAGAGGCATCAGAGATGTTAAAAATTTGTCTCAAAATTTACCAGATCAGCCAATATTATGTAAAGTAGCAGTCATATTTTCAGTGAACCAATAAAMCAATCACACTCAAAGTTGTGAAATAATGTCCTTTTCATGTTTTTTTTTTAATCCTTCATATTTTTAAATGAGATTTCTCTAATTTCATCTTTTTATAGCTGCCCTTCTTGGAAATATATCTCCTTTTTTTTTTACATCCAGAAAAATGCTGACCATTTTGAAAAGGCTACAGCTCTGCTGTTACCTTGAAGCCCAGTAAGTTAAATAGTATTGGGTTGAAATCTGAAAGTCTTCTTTCTGCATAATTTAACACTTCAAAATAAATCTTTCAACACTGCAACAGAAAAAAAAATTCTTATTAAAAGTTGTCTGATCATTTAAAATAGTGACATCCAATTTCATTTTTAGGATATTTTAATGAAAAAAATCTTAAGAAGCTGGGAAGGTGTTATAGTTGACTAAGCAAGTATAATTTAATCTTGAATTTATTCAAATCTTCAAGGAAATGTACTGGTTTTTGAGAACCAAAGCTTCTTTTTAKCTGTCTCGTAGAATGTTTGAATCTTGTAATGATGTTTTTCATCAAATTTGGATTTTGAACACTTATACTTTCAGCACAGCCAAAAAAATTCTAAACCTCCCACTGAAGTATTGTGCTCTATACTCATGCTGGTTAATTTATTACATTTTTTCCATATTATTTAGAAAAATACTAGGAGTGTTTTAAAATTACATTATAGCCAAGAATAAATAATTCACTGAACTTAAATAATATAATTAAAAATAAGTCTAAACTTCATAGTATGTCTACTGTGGGGTCAGTTTTGATTTAAAATGTTGGAGCAGGAGAGATACAATTGATAAGGTTATTAACATAGAGGTTGGAGTCCAAAGAAATATTCAGAAATTACTATAAATGAGAAGAAAAAGCAAAGAATCAAAATTAATAAGATGGCTGAAAAATAAAAAATGCACAAGAGCAAAATGAAGGACAGAGAAAAGACCAACTGTTAATATATATAGTTGGGAAAAAAAGAGGAAAAAGAGAAAGAAAAAAGTATTGCAAATGGGATATTATGAGCTCTGTTTGTTGATCACTATGAGGGATAAGGGACTATCGGGATTGGATTTTAGATCATGTATGATTAGGATTCCACTTAATCCATTCTTGAATGAATAATTCTCAAAACTTTCTCAAAACATGGTTTCCTATCCGTCTCAACCTCACCTGCTCACTGTCAGCAAAGTAGCAGTAAGTGCCGCATTCCTTGCTCTCACTTGAGAAATAACAGTTTCTCTTTTTTATTAGATGAATTAATCACAAATCTGTGTTGTTTGAGCTGAGTAACACAACTGTTATGTCTGACATACACTGAAGAGTAGTGTCTCTGTTTAGCGGCTGTAAAAAGGCTTAAACTGATACCTCTGAAGTAGTTCCATTGACTTCAGAAGGTGCTGAACTTGAATATATCTCCCAGTTATCATCAGCTCTTCTGCACTCAATCGTTCCATCTTCATATAGCTAGTTTTGGATTTGTGACCAAAGTATGCATAATTTTAAAACATTATTTTCTGGGGAAATACCTACCCCTACTTTTCTACTTTTCCCCCCACAAATGTTATTACCTAACAAGTCCCACTTATCAGCTGCTCATGGAATAGCTTAGAAGAGGTAGCAAGAGCAAATTTTAAATGCATATTTAAAATCAAGAAAAGATTAGAAGCATTTTGAAGATGAGTAGACAATCCTTGTATTTTGCTTTATGTTTCCCAGAATCATGATCATATCCATATGGTATGTTTTACCTGTGCTGTAGACTAGCCATGTTTTTGCTGCCAAAGCCCACCAYTCCACCTGAAAGCAGAGAGTAGATAAACAATCAATCATGTATCAGAYATTACTATTATTTGTATCCCATCTCCAGCAAAACTGGTTTGACATACACAATTATCTGTCTAGATGCATTAATTGCACCTAAACCACCTTTTGTCAGAAATTAGCCTGCTTTCTGATTGTCTTCCCTTATATGATGTAAATTTTTCCCAGATGCTTTCCAGTTTCCAGAGGATTTCAGCTCTAATGGAGCATTTAGCTACAGCATTCTTCCACTCTATTATTTTTTCCATTTCATTTTAGTTCTGACTCCAAGTGTTTTTCACAGTCTTTTGGAACCCAAGCTGCTTGAAAGTGATCCAATTTATCTGACAGCAGAAGACTAACTGCTCTGCTTAGCAGGACATGTCCACTTCATACCTACGCTAGAATACATTTGTTTACGGAGCTAAAGCATGTATATCCCTAACACAAAGATGTTATAACTGTACATGGACACATTGATTTCAATAACTTGAGCAGAAAAATGCATTGTTTATTTGCAAAGCATTTCAATAGCTTAACACATTGACTGTCTTTAAACTGCACATCTTCCACAGTACAAACTMAGTTGCTTTAATCCCACAGCTCATGTTTTAAAGATATAAATTTATACTAGCCATCACAGTGAAGCACATTTTTCTGTATTTAGTAACTTGCTAACATTTGCAGGACTTTGGTAAATTCCGGCCAGTTCTGAGCCATTCTGGTTCAGCCCCCAGTGTAGTAGTAGTAGCCCATTTAAGCAGGGTATGCAGCCTCCCTAAATGCATTCATCATCCCTGTTGTAATATATTTATAAATTAACTTTGTGAACCTCATTTTTACATACTGATTAGGTCATGCTTTAATTTTACACACTGATAACCGTTGCATGAATAAGTGTGAGAGGATTCTAAAAATAGATAGGGAGGATTTAACAGAGACGGAAAACCTCTTGTTAGCTGCTAGTAAGCACCAAACTCACTACAGCTGAGAATCAGATGTCTGTCCAGTAAAAGCAGCATTTTACATGGAACTAATAGCTCTTCAGTACTTCTATTATAACCTCTATTTTGTTAATGAGGTTTGAAGTACTAAGAATAATCACAATATCAGTGATACAGTAAATAAAGTTGTCATTGGACAAGGATAAAGTGTAGTTTCTGACCTCCAATACTATTATTTAATATGACTTATATTATCATTTAAGATGACTTATATAATATTCTGATTATTTGATGGAGTTTGACTTATTCACCACTACACTCTTGGCGCCTAATAACCCTATTCTATGTAACTCCATGTAGTGATGGGCTGTGAGTGCTATTAAGCTAATTAGAAGGCGATGATGAGCATTAYGTCTAGCCTATAGCATTTTGCGTATTTATTATATTAAAACAAACAAACGCTAGTTATTAGTTTAAGAATAGAGCTTTTGCCTTTACCTTTCTTTTCTCAGCTGAGCAGATYGCTTGTCCTGAGGAGAACTACGTTGACAACATCTGAACTTATAATAATCAGTCAGTGATAAGCCTGGAGAACAGCCAAGGTGTTAGCTTTTGTGGTATGGCAGTAACATGTCTTCCAAACAAAAGAAAACAGATGCCCTCCTGCCAAATAATAGCTGCATGAAATAGTTCAAATAGGAAATAAACTGGTGTTCTCTGTATTTACCCCTGGAGACAATGGTAAATCTAGCCTTAACACACGTAGTCCTCATTATTATGTTATAATTTCATAATAGATGTTGTATACTATGTATATATTACATATAGAATATATATAGAATAATAACATTTGTATTTAAATAAAAGAAATCTTGAAGACAAGGAGTGAAATCTTAGTCAAATACTCTATGAAGAGTAACAAACCTTCAGGGATCATAAAAGCCATTATAGTCACATGTTCCTCATAATTTCCTGATTAGTTAGTGAGAATGACAAAACTATATTTACCACTCTGAACTTGCTCCTCTTCTTAGTACTTAGGATTTTCTATTTTGAGTTCTTACAAAAATAAGTAGACAATTGTGGTCCCCCTACCCATCCCCTTCAATCTGACCTGGCTATTCTGCCCATTTCAACGGCTGTTTTCATTTTCTGGAAAACAAGTGCTCACCATCATGTCAGGTTCTCATTTTAAGAGGCTCAAAAAGCATGGTTTCAATCTTACGATTCTGAAAAGATGCCTTAAAAATAAATCCAGCATTTGAACTGAGTAGATATATTCAAATCTAACAATAAAACAATTTCATTTGCTATATTTATTACGTAATATAATTGTATTGCATAAAAAAACACCTTCATATAGAGCTTCCCACTGAAGCTTGTTGATTCCAAGCTGGGATAAACTGKGAGGCACAGAAGAGGAAGTTACCTTAGACTTGATCTCCAACAAAGATGATAGAAAATCTTTTACACTGAAAAGGGGACTTGAGATTCTTTATCATTTTGGCAATTTTAAACTATTATAAATGGTCTATCTTTTTTTTCCCTCCACCTGGATAGACCTACAGGTTATTTAAGGCTTTATGTCTTCTCTTGGAATTTTGAGTGGGAATTTATCTCATGACTGTAAATGGGAAAATCTCACTCACCCTTTCACATAAAATTCTTCTTTTTGTTTAGTCCTATTTTCCTCACAGTTTTTTTTTTCATAAAATCTTGGTCATCTTCTAAATTCTTCTTGTTTCCAGAAAGTCTTATGCTTTCTCCCATCTCCAAGCTTCTATAATTTTTCCTCTCCATCTTCAAAAAGATTGAGTTGTCCTAAAAATAAGTCACCAGCAAGGAAATTTGTGGCTTTTTCCTCTGTTACTATAATTACTATATTTTCAGTACACTATCCCAGTTAACTTCAGTAGTATGTCRTTTGCTTGGTCTCCTAGGAGTAGTAAAACTTCTGAACTTATTGCTCCTATTGTATTAAATCAAACTATGATTTCCAAGTTAGACAGAAAATTATATATTAGGGTCTTGTTGTGTAGTCCTTGCTCATACTGGGGAACATTTTCTCACCTAAATGATCTTATTTGGATGATTCATGTAAATCCTAACACTTTGCAATACCATCTTAAGCAAAGCATGAGACATTGTTGACCGTATTGCCCATTAGCCTGTAAGTGTAATTTAATGACTCTTGTCTTTTTACGATTCAATTTCTAAGCCTTTCAGACACTTAGAAGGATAACTCTGGCACCTGCACATTGATTTCAATAGCTCAGAAGTAGGTAGGACAATATTTATGAAGTAGACAGGACAATAATATTTAAGCTAATGTGTACAAAATGACTTTTGGTTTTGTGTAACGTATACTCTTAAAAAAAAGAAAGAATGTCTCGTCTCGTTTCCTCTGTTTCATTTACTCTTCCTATCCTCTTCTTCTCCTCTTGCTCTCCTCTTCCTCCTCTCTTCCTCTCCTCTTCCTCTTCCCTCCTGCCTTCTCCTCAAGGGCTGATGGTGGATTTGGTAAGGACATGCCAGGCATTTTACACCATGCACGTGACTATAGAAAAGAGATATGGCATGTCCAGTTCCACTGAGAGTGAAATCATTGATTTATTTAAGTTGTTTCCTGGTGGTAGCCCTTAGAAGCAACTGAGCTAGCAAGATGTACATTAGGCTTTCTTAATATATCCCTCTWTGACTGTCTTCATTGCCCTTGGAATAAGGTTAGCTGAGATTTAACTGTGAGCAGCAGGACTATCTATCTCAAATTCTGTGCTGTTGTGAAATCAGTTGTTACAGTCAGAAGGCTATTCAGAACTCAGCAGTTTTTGTACTTTGCATTGCTTATAATCCTAATAGAAACAAAAAAAAATGTATGTCATAGATAACCATCAAATTCCTAATAAAATCAAATAGCTCAATTATAAACTTTACAACTAGTGGAACAATACACTGCTATAAAAGGTGCAGCAGTCAATAAAAAAACGTTCTAAAAACCGCTCCACCTCTGTATAGTGTTACATCCTGGCAACCACTAAGCACCAGCTTTTTATTGAAAACAAAGCCTGATTTGTGTGTCCAGGCTCTTGGTGTTTACTTGTTATCATGTCACACACTAATTGGCTAGGTTATTGAGAATAAACAGTACACTTCTGTTTCTGGCACATTGAAGAAATAAAATATTATCAAAAGTACAGAAAATTTGAAAGCTCTTGTAATCATATTGCTGAGTTAATTCATTTTTTCTTCTTGTGTAAAGAAGAACAACTTCAACTTGCTTGCAAATACARTCTCAGCTCTTTAAAAAATAATTCATAATAGTGTTACTGGAGGCAATCCAGGGTCACAATGGCATATAACATTATGAAAATTCATAAGGTTTGTTTGAAATATTTACACACCCAATGGAATATTTTCAACTGTACTTGGAACAGTTAGTTGTTTAAGAACAATTAAGAATGATCACAAACAGTGGGATAGAATTCTGTGAACTGCTTTCAAGCATCCAAAGTTACTATTATTCAAGGTAACCTTGAATATTAAGGTGACAAGTAGTCACCAAAATTGCCTGAAATTTCTTCTGCTCCTGACAGATGATTGAAGTTTTATAGTGGGAGAAAAGAAATGATGAAGAGCAAATATATTTCAATTCTGAATTTGTGAAGCTTTCAAATAGTCATCTGAGTGAATGGAAATATTGCAATAGATGTAAGCGTGTGTGTGACTGGGCCCATTAGTATTGTATGAATACTTGCAGCCTGAGTATTAGCCTGAGCCTAATACTGAATTTCACAAAGTTGTTCTGAAGGACAAGTGGGCGTTATGGAGACTCTTTAAGACAATAAAATCAGAAGTTGAACAGAAAAAAATTGCAGCATTTTCTCTTAAGAAAACCTCAAAAAAGACCTCTTTTGGAAAAGGAACAGTAATGATGTGTAGGCAATGAGATTGCATTAAAGTTAAGTCACTCTCACAGCCTCTAATTAATTTGTTTTTTTTTTAACTAACATAATACAGATCTATGTTACTCATTCATGGTACTGGCTCTGAAAGTGTCTCTGATTGTTTGGCAGTTGTGATACAGATCTAATCTCAGATYTAGAACATTGGCAAATGTAATCTGAGATACTCCCTAAGCATCTCTAATGACAGCAAAGCAAGGATCCAAAAGCATTTGGAGTTAACAGTTCAGCTGATGATAGGGGGATAGCAGTCTGAATAAAATACAGTCTTATGCAGGGCTGTACATAAGTATGCGAAAATGTATTTTATGTAAACAGAGATGCAAAGGCAAAGATGTGGCAAATATTGAAATGGCTTTCTGAGTGCCTTGAAACATTATGGTTTTAAAGAGGAAAAGAAGTTCAGTTTTTCAATAACTAATCCAGAACTGAAACATGTCAAACTGTTGTCTTCAAAATGGTGCCACATGCCAGATGGAGGTATTGTCATAATTGTTGCTCAGGATTTACAGTGCTGATCTCCCCGTTTGATGGGCTTGATAGCCTGACTCTTTCTCCCAAGATGTATCTCTCTCTCTTGTTAATGAAGATAGGAAATATGATGCATGATTTATGAGCTAGAAGTCAATTAAAGAGTCTAATTCACAGGGGAAAATAGCTCTATCTGAGCTGAAATTTTCATTTTTCAGAGAAAATATTCTGTATTATCATTCAAAACTGTAGATATTCATTTCTCAGATACTCGTTTTTCTAGTCTAATATCAACATTTCTGCTGAGAGCAGATATTTTTGCCCCAAAAAACCCATTTCTTCAGAAATGCAATTTTGCACTCATAAAGAAATTTAACAGCAGTCTTTTGACCATCCCAGTAAGTATTGTTCTTGCATAGCTTGAGTAACTGAATGGAAATCATTTAATTTGCTTTTGTTTCAAAAGGTCTGCCTGTAAAGTGAGGCTGTCTCCTGTTTTAKTTTTTTTTTTAAGTTAAACAAAATTCCCAGAGAAATCAGTGAAATTTTACATATAGAATTTGAGTGAAAACTGGATTCAAATATCTATTAAAATAGTTCTCTGCTGCATAATACAGTAAAGTTCAATTTATTAACATATATAAACTATTCATTGTTTAAAGTATTGTTTTCATACATTCTTATTAATAGATTCCAAACTGTTTTTTAAAACAGCTAAGATTTTTTCCAGTGATGGAGCTCAGTTTGTAATATTTGGGAATCTTTATTCCGCCTCCTTCTATTCTTGTGCCTACAAAGGAAAGCAGCCCTCTTTCTCTGAGCTGGTGCTATAAAGCCAACAGAGAGCCATAATCACTTATCTTCCACTTTCTCAGGTGAACAAGGAGAGCAGAAATTTGAATGGTGCCAATAATTGCTGCACTTAGTCAATTCCTTTGGTAGCAGTAAAAGAAGTAATTCTCTGAAGCTTCCCTTGATGCAAAAGAAACTATTGCACTGTGTCTACTTGGTTCTGCCCTAATCCCAAGTGAAGCCAAAGTGGATCAATATTTTATTTAGGAACAAGTGAAGTGCTAGTAGACACTTGTTTCAGACGGTGATCATCTTTGAAAAGAACGGAAAACCAAAATGTTAAATTTACTCGATTTGTTCTCATGAGGCACATGTGCATATAACAAAAACAAGTACTTATATTAAACAAACTGGRTGTATTTTGACCAGCAAAGTTTATTTTCCTCTAATGCAAAATTTGAGTTGGAGTGGTCTAATTATTGTGTTTCTCAGTCTTTTACAAACTTTTTTAGACAATGAACAATTTGCTTGCTTTACAAAAAGACAAGTAAWTGTTAGAGCAAACCAAGAAAACCAAAATATGGTCATCATGTATACAAGTGTATGTGAGGGGCTCCCACAATAGCTGTTACATATAGGCACTCTTTTATAGCCTTAATCGTATCATCACTGCAAATGGATTGCTGTGTATCTAAATTCATTTGCACACACTGTGTTTTTCATCCCTGAGGAGTAATATGGTATATAACCACATATGAAAACTGAAACAGTGAAATTTATGTCATACCGATGTTTATTTTGTTGTAAAATTGACTTTCAACATGCAATCCAATATCTAGTAAAAGTCTCTGATGAGGCAGGGTAATAATGTCATTAAATGGTGTATTTGTTAATAGCTGCAAATATTTTCTTTCTTACTACTTAAGGATGTTGAAAAGCTTGTTAATGSGAGTGGAAATGAGCTACAAATGACTGTATACATATTGTAGTGAAGTAATTCAGCAATTGCCTGTTCCTATTTAAACTGAAAGAAAAATGTCGGAAAGGAAAAAATGCAAAAGAGACATCAGAACCCCCTCAGTCCTGCAGTATATTAGCCCCTGGAATAATTTCCTGAAGGAATTGATGGGAATTGGATTTTTGAACCATTTAAAACAAATCATGATGAAACAATGAAGAATATAAGAAGAAACAATCTTGATTTTCCAAATGCAGTGATACTGAGTTTTAGGTCTGAGATCTTGAAAGCCTTCCTTAGATGCTGTTGGCCTTCCCCGTGTTAAGCAGAGGTTACTTAAAYGCCTGGTAACTTCCCCTGTGGAAACAATCCTGTGGGTGTCAAACCACTGTTGAAATACATATATCTTCTCTGGGCTAGCTAAACTTCACTCTCATGGCAGAAGAGAGGAGGTGAYCTCCTCATGGCTTGCTTTTCTTCATAGTAATACCTTTTGGAATCAATGTCAYGGAAATCAATAAAATGAGCTTCAGATTTTGATAGTTTTGTACCACTGTAGAGATAATGAGCCTTGTATTCTTCCTTCAMAAGTTTTTGTTTGTTACAGCAGTACATCCCAAGACAAATCAGAGGRAAACTAGAAGGAAAACTCTAACTTTAGCCTCTACAATACTACCTGTAAAATGTGTGCTGGAACTTATATAAAAAGGATAAAACTTTCATTGCAGAGCTCAGGATTTTTTCTACTTCTTGGTTCTCTACCAGTTAGCTATTGCTCCTGAACTATGAGACAGAAATCGCTGCTATGTACAGTAATTTATTTCCTACTCTTTGTCATGATCTATTGCTAATTTTTCAACAGACAAAATGAGACATGGTTAAGATGAATTGAATTGAAGAAATGCTTATAATATTAGTGCCAGAGTAATGAACCTTAAATTTACATATGTGAAAGTATGAACTCTGTCTGATGCCTATGTAGTCACAAACAGTATAGTGTCAAAACCAAAGCAGTCTTTAATGTGCTGGCCCAGAACTATTGTATGAGTTAATATTTTAATTAACATTATTGTAGAGATAARTTAATCTTACAGAGCCCCTAATCTGCCCATTCCAAAAGACAGCAGAATTTGCTGTAAAAGAAAATTAATAAAATGAAGCATTTCTGGGTAAGAAGTCAGTCTGTTTCTCAAATGAAACATTCAGGGTCTGTTTCATCCCTACKCATACAAAATTACCAGGACATCTATTTCTCCAATTACTTTATGCTTGCTGTTTCTGGATGGTTTTGACCCCTGCCATAGTCCAAATCATTCTGTAAGATGAATTGGTAGTCGCATGTGAATTAGTACAGTGTACAGAGACCMAAGAAGGGTTGAATTTTGGTGGTCCCATTCTGCTTCTCTGCCTATTTACTATGGATTTTTCCAAACTTTGTTCCTTCAAGCAATAGTTAGTTTGCACAGACTTTTCAAGCAGTGTATAGCAAAAAGATGTTTGGATGAATATCTCATCAGTATGGATAATGCARTGAGAACACAAGTGCAGATATTGTTATTTAGAGAGCTGTGGGTTTTTAAAGGTTTATTTTTTATTTATTTATTTTTTTAACCGAAGTTTGCTTCAAGTTTCTTGCTGCTGCCTTCACTATTCTCTTCCTACACCAATTATTGAATTGTTTGCCTTGGGCATCAGATACAATAGCTGGTAGAAAATACAAYATACTAGGCAAAATATTATAGGAAAAAATCATGTGGCAGAAAAGGACAAAAARGAGATGTATAAGCAGGGGGAAGTTGGATAGTGGAGGGCTTTTATACCTTGACATGAGTTGTGAAAATCCTAGCTGTAGCTACAACAAAAGTGAAAAAATGCTCTCAAAACCACACAGTAGCAGTAATCACATAGAAAAGTGTTAGTCTATTCTTGTAACACTGCAGAAATCCCTACATAGCACCGTTTATCCTCTTATTCCACAACGAAACATCCTTGAGAGTTCTGTGTCTTCCCAGAACAAGAACTTGAGTAGTGATTTATTTATGCTTGGATGGTTGCCTAAAAATAAGAAATGCAAATGGGACATGTATGTTTGCATTCGTAAATGTTAATATGACAGGCTAGAGAAGGCATTATCTTGTCCTGGTGTGTACAATCACATGGTGAGGACAGAATAGGCTGGGCTTTCGTGAGCAGGGTAAGCCTTTGAGGAGCAAGTAGCARAAGTGTAAATAAAGTAATTTGGAAGCCAAGGAGGTAGATTTAAATTCCTTTCCTGATACAGTAGAAAGGAAACAAGTGAAAAGGTGATAAGATAATTACATGTTCCTGCAGGCTACTTCGTAAAATACTTAGTGGGGCCAAGAATAATTACTATGTAACTGACACTGGCTCTATTTACTTTGTAACATTTATAGCAATTATCATATAATTAAACTGCCACTACCTGATATTTACTATGCAATCAAATGACAAGAGCTACCATGAAATGTGGTTAAGTAGAGAAGGAATATGGCAATGGCGATCTGTAAATTTAATCATTACCAAAGTAACAATTACAACACAGCTGAGATAATAGAAGCAGGACAGTTCTAACTCAAGGATAGTTGTCAAAATGGTGTATGTACAAATCACAAACCAAAACAAAGTTATTTATTCTAAGGAACTTGAATTTCGCACTAAAGATATTTACTCTGATTTTACATTTGCCCACAATCCATTGAGCTTAGGTAAACTTCCACTTCTATCCAGTGTCTGAGGCTGGAAACCTCCTGCTTCAGTGAAGCACAGGAAACAGGAACGTTGCCTCTTCACACTCTCTCCAGTGCTAGGAAGAGAGAGGAAGAGACATCTTTAAAGGGAAATTCCAAAGTTCGATGAGCTAAGATATTATCCAGAGGCATTTATTTTCCATAAAGACTATGATAGCAGCCTAGAGTCATTAAAATCCTAACATAAGCACCTCCATTAATTGCATGAAATTAGATAAATTGCATTCAGATCTCAATTAAAAGGCCAAATAAATTAAAAATAAATTCACCAGAAGCCTGCCTAAAAAGATGATCAGATACTCTGACTGGAAGTTCTCTTGTATATGCCACATGTTTKTACAATTATTTACATCTCATCTTGGCTCACTCTCATTGTAAATAACATTATAACTTTCATAGCCTTCATGTATGCACTGTACTCTACAAACTCTAAAATAATTAATTAAAAACTGTATCTGCTACTTCAAAATGGAGAAAGTATAATGAGTATGACTTATAGTAAAGTACTTACTAACCATATATCTTTGATAACTTTGGTTTGTACCATTGCTTTTGATTTAYGATAAGCATATCAACATTTAAGGAGGATAGTTGTGCAGAACATAACACACCTTCAAAAAGTGAAGTATATCAGTGTTACTGCACATGAAATTATATCTTTCAGACCAGTCTCCAGTGAGCTAAAGTCTCTGCTCCAAAAAAATTCAAATGACATTGAAGCAAGTCAAGAGCGAATCTATTACCGAACTAGGCTCTCAGGTGCTTGCATCAATAAATATTTAATGAAAAGCTAAGAACTAAAGGGGGAAAAAAGGAGAACAAATGTTTATGCTTTTCAGAATTCATAGAGAAGTGTATCCACTGGGAATACACACCTTAGCCTCACGGAGCAGTGAATGCATTCACAGATGTATTTACATATGCATCAAATATAAGATTATTGTTCCTTTGCTTCTGGAYATTATTTCGAGGAAAGAACAGGACAAATCCTATATTTTACTTCCCCTATTTTTGATTCAATGGTTCAAGTATAGGAATACAATCTAAAAGGAAGATACCCTCGGAGGAGTGTCTGATACACCAGAAGRTTGTATTGCCATTTAGAAGGACCTTGATATGCTGGATAAATGAGCAGACTTCATGAAACTCATGAAGGTGCAAATTCCTGCACCTGGAAAGAAATAACCCCTTGCACCAGTACTGTCTGGGATCAGCCAGTTAGGGAGCAGCTTTACAAAGAAGGACCTGCAGGTTCTGGTGGACAAAAAAATTGGATGTGAGCCAGCAATGCACCTGCGTGGCAAAGAAGGCCAACAGTATCTTGAGCTGCATTAAGAGGAGTGTTGCCAGCAGGTCGAGGGAGGTTGGACTAGATGATCTCCAGAGGTACCATCCAACTTCAACCATTCTGCARTTCTGTAATCCTTCCCTTTTACTCAGCTCTGGTGAGGCCACACCTGGAGAGCCAGGTCTTCTGGGCTCCCCAGTACAAGAAGACATGGACATAATGGAGTGAGTYCAGCAAAGGGCCACAAAGCTGATTAAGGAGGGCAATCTTATTGAGGTGTATACTTAACGGGAGGGGGTAAAGTTGGGACCAGACTCTTCTCAGTGGTGCACTGTGACAGGACAARGGAAAATGGGCACAAACTGAAGCACAAGAAGTTCCATCTGGACATAAGAAAAACTTCTTTACTGTGAGGATGATTAAACCCTGGAACAGGTTGCCCAGAGAGGTTGTGGAGTCTCTATCCCTATAAGTATTCAAAACCCAGCTGGACACGGCCCTAAGCTGCCTGCTCTGTCTGGAGAGATAGAGCAGAGGGGTTGGACAAGATGATCACCAGAAGTCCCTGCCAATCCTAATGATTCTGTGAATCTGAATCAGTAGGAGCATAGCAGAATGAAAAAACAGRCAGAATGCCTCTGGTCCATTGACAAACATATATGAAGTGGTGGTAAACAGATGTTCTACATTTATGTATCTTTTTTTCCATCCTAAATGGGTAACATTGAGATTGGTAAAAATGACACCATTGATAAACCATCAAATTCAAGTTTCAGAGTTATATAGACAATTATACATTATCCCTCTCTCTTTTTTAAAAAAAAAAAAAATCATGTCAAATCATAGAATCATAGAATCAGTAAGGTTGGAAGGGACCTCTGGAGATCATCTAGTCCAACYGCCTTGCTCAGCAGGGTCACTTAGAGCATGGTGGACAGGGTTGCATCCATGCGGGCCTTGAGTATCTCCAGAGAAGGAGACTCCACAGCCTCTCTGGGCAACCTGGTCCAGTGCTCYGTCATTCTCACAGGGAAGAAATTCCCCCTCACGGAAGGTGAGGTGGTGTAAAGTAAGGGCACAAGGAGCCTGTTTCTGGAGCAGATTCAGAACTGCCTGCCTCAGGAATGCATATAGCCCACTTTTAATGTAGATTCCCAGAAAAACACTGGAAAACAAGATTCAGTTTTTCTGCAGCATGTTCCATTGTCCTGTATATATATGCTACTTCCAGAATGTGTTTTACATACTTCTCTCTGCTTCTCCAGTCACCTTATGTAAGAGGGTCTATTCATAGCTCATTAGGAAGTGAGCAAGCTATCTGTGCCAGCTCTATAGCAAAGGCAGTAAGAGAATCCTTCACTGTTTTTCTGTCCYACAGAGGGATGCAGAGTCATGCCAGGAGAATTTCGTATTGAATTGCTTGGACAATGCAGATGTCTGCACAATGGTGCTACCTTTTAGGATGACACTCACTCAAGTTGCTAGTTAGCAAACCTATAACACAGTTTCTCAAAGAATGGGATTACAGTTTCACCTAGAAGAATAAAGCAGGATAGCATGAACTCTGAAACCAGAGGCTCAAATAACCAAGCTCATTCTAAATTTCTATATTCAAAGCTCAACCCCATTAACAGAACCCTTCTGGGAGCAGAGTTAGAGAATATGGAAAGAGGTAACAGGAAACTGAAAAATCCATAGCCAGTGGATTTTATCTCAGTGTTATCTCCTGCCAAAGTCAGGTGTGCTTCATGGAAAATTACAAAAGCAATTGAAGAACTCTTTCCTCTGAGCTGCTTGCTGCAAACAAAGGTATGTTTTGAATTATTCATGGAGTTTTGAACAATGGCTTCATAACCACCAGCAATCAAACTGAGAATTCATGTGTTCAAGACAAAGGTTTTAGCTTTAGCTTTAGCCTTGGCATGCTGGACTGTCTGTGCAGCACAGTGGGGACCTGGTCATTGATTGACATCCTTCCACAATTAAATATTAAATCCTAAAAGGGATTAGTGATTACTAGTAACTTAAACATCCTGCCTTCCCGTCATTGTTTTAAATCATGTCTTTGGTGATACCACTGGTGGGATTACTCTGCTCTGCTCTTACTAACATTCTTTAGAGTTCAACCTGAACTGAGTTTTTCTTAGACACAATTTAACTCCCTACTCTTTACTGGAGGAGAAATGATTATAAAACTCTCATTTTAAGGTCAATTTTCAATAAAAAGAGAGATGTCAGCAGAACACCTATGGCACAGATCAGCAGTTTGAAAGATTTATCTTTAAACATAGCCACTACAGAAATTTATTTATAATATACAAGGAACATGGATACAAGACTCTGTCTCTGATACAGAACTTTATMTCATTTTTCCAGTAGAATTGAAAAGATCATATAAATCAAGTTCCAAAAGTAAGTCTGCAGATATCCAAAGCTGCAAAATTAGTTACCCTGTCCAAAGACACCTAGAAACCTCCATTATTTGTCCAAAAAATAATTTTTAAAAAAAGTGTAGTACCATGTATTGTATCACTTTGATTTGTTTGTCYGCCATATTTTGTCCAGGTTGTAAAGTACAACATCTTCTACATAATTTCCTCTATTCTAGCTAACCCTATCTTAGAGTATCTCTAAGTTTCAGGCCAGTCAGACCACTTGTTTTTCCTAAAAACAACAGCGGGACTAAAAGTCAGAGAGTAAGCATCTCGCTGAAATAAATTCTCAAATAGCTTTCCAAACCTGCAATGTCATTTCAGAAGACAATGCAATTTATATTTCTGAATTYATTTGCACAGTCACTGAAAAAAAACCCAAACTTTCAACAGTATTGGATGGTTCTGTGCTCTTTGTATAGAAGAAATGCTATAATAAGTAACAGTTGTGGAGTGATTGCTGTCTCTTTGTAAGTGTATTCTTGAATAACATTTTCACAGCGACTGTGACAGGAAGGAAGACTTTAATATATAATGTTGAGCAGCATGAGCAAAATTGTGATGTCCCTGAAGTCAACAGAAACTTACCCTAGACTTCAATAAGATAGAAACTTGGCTCAATGTTAGATAAAAATAAACTCAGATGACTGTTTTCTCTTCTGCTGTCCTCAAATGAATTGAAATGCATGATGAACATATTTTTATAGACTTTGATGCTTTCTTTGGATGTGTCCTTTCTTCTTGGAAGAAGTCCAGGAGCTTGTTTTAGGTTCAAGTAACTTATATGATACTATAGCTACTGCCGGTGCTAAGGGAAGTGAAAAAAAGAAAAAGACAAATTTGTTTACAATAAGAGGTTCAGAGGTTCCCCAGAAAATATATTCATATACCTCAGGGTGTGGGAGATGAAGGAACAGCTCAATACAGAATAAGTTATAATGTAATTTTAAAATATAGCATTTACAGTTTACCTATATATATAGCTTTGCACCACAAATGTATGTATTTAAAATAAAGAGACAATATGATAGAATCAGAACTCTGTTTATATATAGTTTCTATTCTTTTTAGGAACTGGGCAGAACTTTACTGTGAATTTCAGAAGGATTCTCAAAAGTGCACTAAGCAAAAAAGAGTCTCGAGGTCTGTCTCTATCACTTTTTTAAAACTTTCTCATTTTATGTGAATAATATTACTAGAACAAGGACCAACGTTCCATGTATTTACTGGAGACATCTCATCCTCTACCAAATTTGATAGCTTAGTCCTGAAATCTCCTTCCAGTGAAAGACAAATACTGTTTCCTGTGGAAAAAAATTATCCTTAGTGACTACTGAAATGACATTTTGCAGAACATTTACTATTTGCCAAATCCACCTCTAACTTTGTCTCCACTGAGTGCTCCAGAAATTCCTATTACTTTTGGCTACAGTGTGATTTCAGACAAGGATTTCAAATATAGAGTGAAGTTTTGTTCTGAGCAAGTTTTGTAATAAAGAAAAAAAAGGASAAAGCACATATATTAAAGCTGGGGAGGCATAATCAATGACAGACATTGCTTTAAGTACCACAGAGATCAAGAATACTATAATCACTACTTATTCTTGTTTCTTGGAAAACATTTTGTAGTTGAACTTCCCAAGTTATTTACTTCAGATCCACATRTTTGAGCCATTCCCTGCCTGCTCAAGTAGGGTCACCTAGAGCACCTTGCACAGGATCGTGTCCAGGAAGGTTTTGAATATCTCCAGAGACTCCACAACCTTTCTGGGCAACCTGGTCCAGTGCTCCRTCACTCTCTCAGGGAAGAAATTCCTCCTCATATTCAGGTGGAACTTCCTGTGGTTCAGTTTGTGCTCGTTGCCTCTTGTCCTGTCACTGGGCACCATGGAAAAGAATACGGCCCCATCCCCTTGACACCCTCCCTTCAGGTACTTGTACACATTGGTAAGATCCCCCCTCAGTCTTCTCTTCCTCAGGCTGAAGAGGCCCAGCTCTCGCAGCCGTTCCTCATAAGGCAGGTGCTCCAGCCCTCTGATCATCTTTGTAGCCCTACGCTGGACTCCCTCCAGTAGCTCCATGTCTCTCTTGTGCTGGGGAGCCCAGAACTGGACACAGTAGTCGAGATGAGGCCTCCCCAGGGCTGAGTAGAGGGGCAGGATCACCTCCCTTGACTGCTAGCAACAGTCTTCCTAATACACTTCAGGATACCATTGGCCTTCCTGGCCACAAGGGCACATTGCTGGCTCACAGTCAACTTGTCCACCAGGACTTCCATGTCCTTCTCCACAGAACTGCTTTCCAGCAGGTCAACCCCGAGCCTGTACTCTGTTGCATGGGGTTATTCCTCCCTAGGTGCAGGACTCTGCACTTGCCCTTGTTGAATCTCATGAGGTTCTTCTCTGCCCATGTAGCTAAGCTGTGGACCTAGCCACAGCAGGATGCAGATTCTAATATGCATTTCAAAAGTAATTGGACAAAGATGCATAAGAGAAATCCATCAATGATTATTAAATACAAAGATATCACCTTCCAAGCAACCCTCTACATCACAAATTACTAGAAGCAGAGAGAGCATTTGGGGAAATTCCTCTATTTGCATCTTCTGTTCTGGAACTCTTTTGAGGCATTCCTGATGGCTGTCTAGATGGGCTTTGCTCTGATCAGTCAGGGCCATTCCTAAATAGGACCTAGTTCAAAGCAGAATTTATCACAGAGAATATTCAAGCAAAGCTCAGAGTATTTGAGTTCCTTAGGTCTTTAGATCCTCTTCAGTAGGCCTCAGCTGAAAAACATTCTTTCAAGGTATAAAATATGAAGGGATAGAACTTATTCCCATGCAGTTCTGTATTTCAGATCCATTATCAGCTAAAATAATGCAATACTATAACTATCGTGTACATCAATCAATATAATTAAGTAATTAGATACAATCTATCAGAACAGATAATAGTTATACTCTGCTTTCCTCCACCTGTCAAGAAAAGGAAATGCAGTGGAAGTAGCATGATGTAGTAAGGGAAATAACACATTTCTATCACACAASAGCAGCTCCTCTAATTAGGTGTGAAGTGACTAAGGAAATGCTGATGCYATGGAAAAAATCATTAAAATTCTCCTGTAAGATTAAAAATAAATATATGTGACTGACATTAGCACATCATGAAAGTATGCATAAATTGATGGAGATTATATGAATGTGCTACAGTATTTGTAATATAATGTGAAAAGACTTTATCGCTTAATAATTTAAGTGTGAAGAAAGAAGAGTGAAACCTATGATCTAACTTTTCAACTTGAAATTGAAAGAAGCTCAGGAGAAAACTACTTTTCTTAGTTGTAAATAATTTAATATAACACACTCTTCTGAAAGCTAGGCTAGCTGTAAGGTCTTTGTAAAAACCTGGAAAATATATAACATTTTAATTGGAAAATATTAATAGTTTCAGCCTCAAGGCTCTCCAGCTAATAGTTTTCTTTGTCAGATTCTTGCCCTCCAGGCTGCTCACACAGGCCTGGATTTTGCAAGGCATCCTAGCTTCACAGAACATCTCAGTGAGTCAGGGACTCTGATTCAGTTACCTGAGAACAGATATGAACTACATTAATGCTTCCGAACATGCTACCACTTCAAAGCGTAAGTTACTTTGCTTCCTCTCCCACATCAGATGACATATAAAGCAAAACTGAAAGCCTATTGCTGAAAGCACTGTTTTATATATCCTTTTTTTTTTTTTTTTTTTTTTTTTTTNTTAATTTACTTCTATTCCTGGAGGACAGCTGCCTAGATCACAGCCATTCCTAGGAACAGTGCTGTCATGACTTCAAAAGTTCTTAGGAAGCTTTGAACTTTAGAAACAGTTATTTCCCTTTTAGGAAACCTGGAGCAAAGATAAAGATATAATGAATTATTAGAATCTATAGCATTTATATAAATAACCCAKGATTTTTTCATAGCAATAAGAAGTTGATATACATACTAGCACATAGAGCAATGCACTTCTTACTGTAGGTGACATTCTCCTAATTATGTGAGTGCAAAGACACTCACAGCCTTCTTGGTTTACTGCTGGTTGCACCTGCTCTCTGCTCTGAATTGTGCTGTCTGCATAATTCATCAGTAAGAAATAAAATCATCATGTACCAAGCTACCTTGTCTCAATATTTTATCTCTTCCTATATCCTTTATTAATTCTTTTCTGTTTTTAAGACTTTGCATTAAATTTGAACTTTGGCAAAAAATACCGCAAAGTGAATCTTTTTTTACAAAGCAATGCTGTWTCGGCAGGTTATCTCTTTGTTGTGAATGGTCACAATTGTCTTGATCAGATTTAGGTTTGTATTTCACAGTGCCTTCCTACCTATTTTGGTTTTATTTATGAAGAATGGGATTCATCTCATCTCATTTGACTATGTGAAAATTAGTTATCTGTGCTAACCATCTAGCTCTCTAGAAAGACAGTGAAAGGAGGTAAACTCATGACAGGAAGTGGTTCAGGTTATCTACAGACAGATACGTAAGATATAATATTCTTGCTTTCTCTGTTGACTGAGGAAACTTAGTTGTTAGACCATGATGGCGGCTTAGATTAGACAATCTTTTTTGCTGCTAAAGTTAAGGGAGATGTATCCCATCCTAAATATAGATTTTATCACTTACGCTACATTAAACAGTCTGTGGTGGGAAGTGCAGAAGTCAGATCCCATTACCTATGTGACCAKTCACACAGAAATATACTTGACCCTGGTGGCATAACAGGGAGTTTGTTGCTTCAGCAAACACTCATCTATACTTACAAGTGCCACTACATCTGGTCTTCTCCTTTGTATTCAAGGACACTTTAACAGTAATGAGTAAAGATATTGCATAACTCTCGTGGAACCGGATAGCCATGATGAATGGCTTCACTAGCCATTTTTTAGCTCTTTTAGGAAAAGCTAAAAGACAGAGATTTTCTAGATAACTTCCCCATTTATGTTCAATCATATTTGCATTTTCAATGAAGGATACACTCAGAATGCATTTACAGTAGGGATTTAATATACTGGAGGACTTTTCTGGGTCTTTTCTCTTGTAAATTTGCCTTGCATCTGCACACGAAAGTCTTGTAAGGCAGAACTGAGCTCATTACTGGTGCTCTTGAATCAAAGTCTGTTTGGTACCGAGGTCAAAGCCGTGCATCACTAGAATGCACCACTTGCTGTGTGGACAAAAGGTAGCCCTCTATGCATAGCAGTCAATAAAGTAGACRCACCCTAAGCATTTCTATTTTCTGTAGTTTACTTTTTCTTGCATTCTTCTACTGATGGTGTGCTTCTTTGCTCTTTATAAGAATTTTTATCTYCATAAAACAGTTGAAAACACTTTTAATCGCATGAGCTGGCTTTCCTTATGCTTTCCGAAAGTTCATCTGGCAGCGTACAGAAGTAAGGTGTATGATCATTTTTGCAAACTCATCTACACCAGTACAGGATTATCCAAGTTCATAAACTAACCCAAGCTAGATATTGCTAAAGTAGCATCCTGTGCTCTTAACTGGGGGGACAGGAGAGGAAGAATCAAACCTTTTTCTGTTTCTRTTTGTATTTCATCGAATATTTACAGAAAGATATATTTGAGAATCAAATTCAATAATAAGGTTTTCCTAGATGGAATTAAATTTCTAGTAGACATCAGTGTTTAATTATTGAAGGAAGCTTTTTGATTAAGGTAGCTGACATTTGGGGGACCTGCCTATAGCCCTGTATCAATACATCCTCAGTAAGGCAACATTATGTGCAGGCCCCAAGGGAAAGTCTATGTCTGTGTGAGTATGTGTGTCTACCTAGCTGCCACAAATTTTGGAAGGTGTGTGAGGTGGCATATATGCCCATACGTGTATATGTATATATGTTCTGCATTATTCTGAAAAAAAGTTGAAATTTCAAAGTCAAAAATTAAAAAYTTAAGAATACCAGAATTAAACCAGGCCATATAAACTCTACTTGGCTCAATTCTGCCACTGAATTTTGACAGTGACAAATATGTATATTGTGTGAGTCCAAGGATTCCACAGCCATATAGGTCAAAATTATCAAAACTCTCTTTTCATTGAAATCACAATGTTACATTCTTTTCTGTCTCTATATACTGATGTCTTAACGAGGCAGAGACTCTGAATGAAATACAAGAAATATAAGAGTACAAGTTACTTTTTTTTTAAAAAAAATTACTTTTTAGCTTCATTTGGCAGTCCTTTAGTCTTGTTTTGGAGACACAGTGATCCTTATCCTCTGACCCTTATTCACTCTCTTCAAATCAGCCATGACGTACAGAACTCTGTACTCCTCACATGGAAGCCATTCATACCTTTAATCACCCTTCATGCCTTTTGCTGAAATATTTCTGATTCTACTCATTTGATACACTRACATATAGAAAGCAAACATTAATCTGGACTTTCTGATGTTATTAATGCAGTGGAACATTGGAGATGAGAGCATACAAATAATTTGCTGTGTTATAGTTAGCTTCCCATTTACTTCTTCAGACACACTTCACCCTACACTATGTGAAGGGGAAAGTAATTGCTGTTTTAATTTTTGTAAATCATACTTTACTAGCCATTCAAACTACTGAATACTGAAAAGATCAAAATATTACAGTTCATGAGTGTAATTTATGATTTGTCTCTTGCACATTGAAGATCAGCATATATTGAGAGAAAACTGTAAACTCTATGAAGAAAAAACTCAAATTAAGCCATGGCCAACRTCCAGAAAGGTTAGTCATTTACAGTTTTAGATTTCCGATTGTTTTTACATTACTTTTACATCGCAAAACAACAGTCGTCACTGAAATGTTTTACAAAGACTAATTCATCCATAACTTAATTAAATATTCTTGTGAGGAACTAGGGAATAGGGTTATGTTTCAGCMAGAAATGATGACTGATATTTACCCATATTCTCTAGTTTACTCTCAGTGAACAGGGAATCATAATTATGAGTCATAATTATGAGGAATTAGAATCCAGGACTTCTTGGGGGCTAGTTTTCTTCCCGTTATACAACTGAGTGTGAAATACTAAATGACATTCTTGGACCTCTTTTGTGTGCACCCCTTCACTCCCACACCTTTGGAATAGGAGGAATTTGAGACTAGTAGCTTGCAGATTTAACTCATGTGCATGTACGTGTGCCTGCTGAACTTAAAAACAATATTTTATGAATCTGAAATGAATTTTCTTCTTATAAAACAAAAGATCTGATGTTTTTAGAGGGAGAAAAAGAGTCAAACATAACTTTTAATCTGAGCAGGAATGAAATGCATCATTTGTTTATGTCTTTTTTTTAATGGTTTTAGAATTTCAACTACAGCTGATAATGAAATGGTATCTGTAAATGTAATCACAGAATCAACAGCAACTGGCTATTCCATACCCTTGTGTATCAGGTGGAAAATGGAACTTCAATTATTATACCTGGCATCTTATTAAATTTTTCTATTCTAATACCTTTTTTTTCCCTCAACCTTCCTGTCCTAAAACTCACAAGGACAGCTATTTTCCTCCATTATTTATTTATTCTTGACAGGATAGAATTCCCTTAAAATTTCATACGTTAAATTACTCTACTGTTATTACAAAATGCCTTCTTATTTCAAAACTCAAAACTTCTATTTAGATGAAAAAGTTTATCTCCTTTAGAAATATTTTGTGATACTTTACACTTGACTGGCAATGTAGTATGGCCCATCAAAAATTTTGTAGTGGTTGAGCAGCAGAAATAAACAGTAGCAATAACGTTCAGAAAATTTGAGTCTGAGTATCAGCTCATAGTTGATACAATTGATTCTTTCATTCAGTCATTCTCATTCATTCACAAAAAGTGTCCAAAAAAGTGTGCATTTTTAATCAAATCTCMTTCAAGAGATTTGAAACAATGCTACCGAAACAAGGCTACAGAGGAGAGAGAAAGATTTTAAAAAGCGGAAAGAAAAATAATCATGTATGAAATACTGTTGTGGCATTTCATCAAATAGGAGTCTAAAACATCCTTCAAACAGCACCAAGCTCTGGAAATATAGAGTCAAGTTATTCGCACAGAAGCAAAACATTGACTATACAGTTGTGTTTTGCTGTAACTAGCAGTCTCAGAGGCCTTTGTGTGAAAGTGCTGATAAATGGTGACCGTTCGCTGTGTGGTTCCCTCACAAGAGAGTAGGAGGTGTTTGAACTACAGCAGTTCACAGAGGTCTTTCTCACCGTTTCCCTTCCTCTCCGGCAGAGTGCTTTACCAGCAGCAGAATTGCTGGGAGTGGGAGACAGGGCTCCCRTACAAGATTTCTGCAAAAGACGGAGAAACAGCACTAACTCTCACTTGCTAAAATAAGACCCATCAAATGGAATAAAATAACAACGATGCTCAAGTTAGACCCCTCGTTCAGACTTGCGCTGAATCTCAGGAAGTATCTTTGCAGCACAGCTTCCTCTGGCTTCACCGCAGATAGCAGAATGGGATAGGCCTAAAGAGGGGTCTGCCTGTATGTCAAAATATTCTTTGTGCTCTGGACTGAAGTAGAGTTGTTTCTTGGAGTTAGGAGTCCGAAGTACGGTAGTGATGTTACAGCTTCCTTTAAATGCTTGGCAGCACCACCAATGCCGTTTTCTTTCAAGCAAGAAACACGTTGAACTCAGCCAAATTWTTCTGCTTAACTGCAGTTCAGTAGCCCTTATTAGGAGATCTTGGGAGGGGACCAAAACATGGCAGTTTTCTGAATACAAAATAACATTGTCACCATCCTTAAGGTGACAAACGTAGTAATATAGTGTTTAGAGACTAACTATGTTAAAACATGACTATTATTGAAGTTTAAAGAACTATTTTGGAAAGGCCAGAACTGGAAAAGTGATTGTTCTGTCTTTTGTTCTGAAGAATTCCACTCTACCACTATACAGCAGTGTGTGTACTGGATAAAGGCTCTCACATTTGTGGCTGTTGTAGCAGTAGCCAGACCTGAAATGAAATAGCCAAACCTCAAATGGAAAAGAGAGATTTCACTGTCAATAGATTTTCTCCAAAGCAAAAGTAAGACTCAAAGACACTTATTTTTATTTATCAAATTCTGTATACAGCAAAAGGCTGAGAAAGTGCCAGCAGTATCCTATCATCCTACCGAGACTTAGATAATGTTCCATAGTCTCCAGAGTGTATGGGAGTACGGAAGAGAGCAACGGCTGACCAATAGGAATTGTTAATCCTTTAAATTCTCTTTTCTGTAGRTTTTAACATAATGGTCTTGCATCTGAATTTTTTTCAGGAATAAGACTCTTGTGGATGCTTGCCTATGGATGTGCTATGTTATTAGAGAAAGAAAAAGGTGCACAGAAAATTTAAAAATGCTACAGAACTATGTAAAATGGTAAAATTAAGCTATTATATGTGATAGTTTGAATAAGTCATGCAAGAGAATTAGCACTAGATACCACACAGGMGTATTAATATGACCATGTTGATCTCATTGATATATTCAGGCAGCATGTTGTCTGCTATTAACACATCCACTTTCCGTCCCCTGCTTCCCAAACAAATTTGGCTTGGTTTGAATGTAGGATGGTATAATTCGACTTCTGCAATCACAGCAGACAGCTGTGAGTGATATATGTCATGAAAATGAATTTTCCCCATCCTTGCTCATTGAGAATAAGTAGYGCTCTACAGTTATTATGCTGTGTTGTAGTCTGTGACTGATTGGTATGGATACAGGAAGATAAAATAAGCCTTCATTTCTCGTGTTATTAATTGTTCCTATACATACAGAAAAATAAAATTATACAAACATCATATTCCTTAATTTCCATGCTGTCTCTCCCCTCCCTCCATTCTCCTTCACTGTGAAATAACTCCACCATACTCCCAGTTACTCAGGCTTAATAGCAGACTTTCAGATTCTACTCAGATTCTTTCCACCCACTGGCAGACTTGTTAAATTTCTCCAGTTATTCCTCAGTAAGATGAGTAAGCTATATAATTTACTTTCTATTTCAGCTGCTACAGTTTTGATAATTTATTGAAATTCTCTYGTCATCTCTCACCTCAGCTAATTCAGCTTCCTTCTTTTCCTCTTAGGCTTTATGTTGCAAGCCTTTGGTCTAGCCTGTATGAGCTTCGCCTACGTACTTCTATCATCTGAACCTCTGCACTTGCTTCCTCTCAGTCCAGCCTCAWTCTACATCACCCTAATTTGATTTCACTTTTCACTGCCCAGTGACACATTTGGCCAGTGGCAAACCTCTCTAAAGTCATGCAGTTCATGTTTTGAAAACCCTTCTCAGGGTGCAACAATTTACCCCTGACAATTTGTCACTTCCACATGTTCTACCCTAAGCTGCTTGAAGTTCAATTCATCCTTCCCCCTAGCCTCTCTATCTTTGTCTGAAGCTTTTTCTCATCTGCACTTTTGAAGTTCAGCACATTGTCAATTTGTTTTTCCTTCCTCTTTTCTTTCTGAGCCCTTCAAGCTTTGTCTCTGTTACTCTAGAAATATTTTAAGAATAAAATTATTTTCAAATGCATTTTTTTAGTCTGAATGCAGTTTGAACTGTGTCTTGGTGGTACATGTTTGAGCAGAATCTGTGGATTTGCCCTTTATTATGGACTCAAAATGTGAATAAGAGTGAGCAAAAGAATTTTTGGGGACTTATGTGCTAGCATCTGAGTCACTGAGTCATGCTCAGCAGCTCTAGCTTGAATAAATCATTTGGATTACAGCATAATGAGAGCACAGAAGCTCTTTAAAATTCTTTTTGACAAACGGTTTTGAAAAAAAAAATCAACAGCTTGCATAATGTAGGAAATATAATAAAGGAAGTCCTTATTAGCAGAAACATTTCAAATCCCAGTGCCTACATTTGGGCTCCTAAAGCCTCATTTATACAGTTATATACATGACCTATTCTGAAGAGCTGAATTGTCCCTCCTTGCAGTGACCTGCCTCGGCTCCTTTCGAGTGACACCCCAGGTGGTTCTGTGACTTACCAGTGACCAGTGGTAAGACACACTTGTTCCTGACCAGTCCCTGCTGCCATCTGTTTCTATTCCTGAGCTGGGAATTGTTTGATTTCAAACCTATCCTGTTTTTCATATCCTACATTGAAGGTGCCTCAAACATTAGCAAGTGCGCATGGGTGCTTATGCCATCGTGTTATCTGCGTTGCTCTGTTTTGTATGCTCTTATTTACGACTAAATGATTTGTGTCCAACAGTCTGGCACACAGGAAGTCTTGTGTCCTCTGTGAAGCATGGCCAACATTGCACAGGTGAGTGCAGGTTGGGGCAAAGGCTGCGTCTCCTTTCCTTCTGTTTTGTTGGGCCTCAAAGTCTTTGATTCAGGCTTATTTTCCTACCTCCCAAGCTCTGTTTTTTCTGCATATGTATCTGAGAAGGGAGAGGTCCTTCTGCTGGTGCCTGTGCCCAACCCACGTGCCTAAAGAGCGGACTGCAGTAGCTGCTGGGGACATGCCATGGGCAGTGTAGGAGAAAGGCACCAGTCAAAATGAAGTTATTTTTCTGCTTCCTCACAAGACAAACAAATGACAGACCTAGCTGTGCCTGACACTTCCTCACACCACAGATTCTCTCTCCCTCCAGGGAACTTCGGGTTAATGAGACAGAAAATGCAGTCAGCAGATTCTGCACCATCAGAAACCACCAAACTTGCACAAACTGCCCCTGTGTCTCTGAACTCCATCTTATTTTTAAAACCAAATGACTATTAATATCAGATTCTTAGTTCAGTTCTGATTTGGTTTTTAATATCTTTCCTCTGCCCTTCCTACCAATATTTTAAAAAGGAAAAGGAAAAGAGTCTGCCTCACAGATCCTGAAGTCTCTACAGTAATTTTCATCCAGCAAATCAGATTGCCTGTGGGCTGTAGATTTTCATAGTGTGCATGCATGGCAGAGGTCACCTTTAACATTAAGGACATGAATCTCGTTTTCCCTACATCATTTGMGCTTTGGTGTACCATCATTAATAACTTCAGCAGGTTCACACTGSCTGGAACTGTGGAGTAACTAAGGCCATTATTTTGGCCCAGGCCTTGTATTTAAAGTGTAACTAATGGCAACGAAAACTCTTAAACTGTACTTTAGAGAGAAAATGTAATAATGAAAAGCTGCTGACAGTTTCATAGGAACCATGTCAGACTGCTTACCTAATTTTATATAGAACTTTTCATCACTAGACCCCATAGGCTTTTTTGTGAAGTGAATAAACCCATTACGCCCATTTTGCAGATAGAAGTAAGGTTCTGAGACAAAAGGACTGTCAAAAATCTTTCAGAAGGGAAAATTAAAATTTTTTTTTTCTTTCTGATACTCCATTACACTCAAAATTTAGCATGTTGGTTCCTARGAAGAAGAGAAGGCAGTAGTACAAAACATTGAAACAGGAAACAGAACAGAGTCTAGCTTTCGAGTTTGTTTCAAATTATCCAGATTTCTTTTACTGAAAAAAGCAATAGTGTGGGAAAGTTGCTCCAAGAGGAATCTATCTACCTTTGTAACTCCTTAGCTCCTCACAGAGCCCCTGTAATCCCAAATTATTAGCACTTTCCGGTCAAGGAATGTGCTACGATAGGACTCAATATTTCTGCAGARAAGCTGCCTGCTCCACATTGCTTTAAAGGGCAGTTTATGCCAGAGCTAAAGGTGATCTGCATGAACGTTAGCTTGCACAAAATCCCAGGAATCCACCAAGAAAGGACTGTTGGTTCTTAAGGAAGACAAGGGATCTGTTGTTATCCGAGTCCCTTCATCTTTCTCAGAGCTTGCCTTGCTTTAACAGCTGTGCGGTTACGCCAAGAGGCGGCAGGTTTTACGCGGAGGCTTTGCCTTCTCCTGCTGGTTGTTCAYGAGCCGCTGCAGTCACGCAGCCTGGCGTGTGGCCTTGAGTTTGAGCAGTGCCCTGAGTCAAGTCTTCTGCTGCTGGTAGAGGTTTTCTGTTAACATGCTTGCTTGTAGATATAAAGAACTTGCTAGAGCTATGTCAAAAAGAATTGCCACCATGAGTCATTCACGAATTRTGACCATTTTCTGTGATTAACTCTTCTAGAGCCTAAACGAGCCAGCTGTGATATACAGTGTGCTAGTTTTGTTGCTACTTAGTGTGCTCTGCAGCAGATCAGCTTTTTAAAAAATGAGTAGTGGTCCACTAACAAACAGTAATCTCTCCAGTTCAGTTCAAACAGATCTGCACTTACCTGCCTCAATATTTTCTATGCTTAAGGGCCTGCGCCTGTCCTTTTCCTCCAGCTCAAAACTTCCCATCTAAGCCAGTCAAATTCTGTCTCAGAAATGATAGTAGTACTTGAATTAATTTTATTTCATATTTCTCTTTCCACAGCTTCTTGCTTCCGCACATTAGAGGAATCATTTCTTAGCAGCCTTCCAAGGTGTTGCGTCTTTAATACATCAGATATCTCAATCTGGCTGTATTCCTCATGGAGTACAGCCAATACCTGTACGGTCAGAACTGTTTATCCTTCTTCTGTCTCCAGTTCAGGTTTGTGGATTTGTTGGCTTCTAGTAAGATTTCCAGCACTATTCAAAGACACTTGCTTTTCTTAGGCTCCTTTCATGGATCCATTTCAAAGTAGTAGAGTGACTTCCAAGGATTTTTAGATCACAAGTTAAACCCACAGAACTAATTATCTGGCTACAGCACCAGGGTACCTGAATGTCTGCAGTATGGAGAGCAAGGAATGTAAATCTCTGACAACCTGGTTAATAGATTTGCATCACATATCATCATTTTCTTAGTCAAAAGCAATAAAAATGAATCTAACTGACTTTTTTTGCAATGTGATATGTAAACATATCCCTGTGAATTAAATTTTTGATTTATGTAAAACATTGGTCTATGATATATGCTCTTGTTACCTTCTGTGTTAGTTCTTGTGACTGGCAGAACTTAGTAATAAGTTAGCCATATTCCTCCTTAGTGTTAGTGGTAAACTTGATTTTGAGTGACTAAAATCCTAAGTCCATGCTCTGTACCCAATAAATCATATATCTCATTGTTTTTGTGCTTGGACACAGGTATCCGTGCTTGTTCCATGTTTCTAGTACAGATGGGCAAAATCTTAAACATAGATCTGCTTTTTTTTGCAGTTCATCTTAAGGTGAAGATCTGAACAATATATTCTGGTCCATTTTCAGTGCTGGACTTTTCTCCTGGGAGAAACTGTATTACAATTCTGAAAAAAAAATATGAGAAAGTTTGTGAGAACAATTAAGAAGAAAGCTGTGATCAGTATTAATGGTATTAATGGGCTCTATGTTTGAGTTACAAAGTAGACAGATTTTTTTAGAAGTTATTTTCACACATAAACAATATGAGTAAACAGAATATGCTACTTTGTGATTCTGAATTTGTATCGGAAGTGTGTGAATACAGCTAAATTACAATTATGTAGCTGCTACTTATAAGGTTTCCAGTGATTCAGATCATCACTTCTGATAGTCATAATTTTCTACAGAAACAAAATATGTTCTATATGTTCATTTGACTGTTCAGACTATACTTGAGTTTACTGAACATGTGATATATATTTATATATTCTTCAAGAGGAATATTTTCCCTGCACTGAAGTTTACTTAGAGAAAAATAATACAAAACCAAAAAATATCCAGGGAAACAAACAAACAAACAAAAGAGATTTTATTTTCTGGTATAGATTTTAGTCCTTAGCATGTTTCACATCCTGCATTATTTATTTATTTGTTTCCCAATAAAAGTAATATGATAATGGAGTTAGAGTTAAATAGAATTTAGTTCACCGTTTCTTCATGTGAATGTGTATGTTAATCCTGTCAAAATGCATTTTGTTTTATATACTTTTAATGATAGACCTTGAAGATTTCTGTAGGGAACATATTTCACCCACAGGCATTCTAAGAAGAACATTAGTTCAACCAGTACTAGGTGGAAATTCCCATTTTATGAGAAACTCTTGTGAATTTCAGAATTCCTATGAAATTCACAATATTTTTTTCTCAAAAGCAATTATTTAAGTATTTGCTAGAAAAATGGAATTACTAAAACATCATTTGGGATCAGTCAACATTGTTTTTATAAAATGGAAACAATTTTACTGGACTTTTAATCTGAAATGTAGAAGGCTCCATTTTACAGAAAGTTTTAAAACATATAAAAGTATTTTTTTCATTTCAAAAACAATTCAAATGAAACATTTCAAAACATTTCAAGTGAAACGTTTCAAAACATTTCAACACTCAATTTTACATCATTAAAAAAAAACCTTTGTATTAAAATAAATGAATAGCATAGAATGAGTACTCTCCTATAATTTTAACAAGGTTCTGCTAAAAATTCCTGGCCAAATCTATTTAGTAGAATCTCACTAGAAAGAGGAATGAGAATTCCCCACCCGCGAGAATGGTTTTTCCAAAAGCAGGTTTACTTAAGTAAAGGCTGTGCAGATACCAAAGCTGCACAGAGAATTCAATTTCTTGCTCACTGTCTTCATTCTGACTCCATTATTTTACTCCCTGTCTGAATTTACCAGAAGTGTTGATCTACACATGTGATTTGACCAAAAGAACATCCAGGCAGCTCCTGTGCTGGGGGTCCCAGRACACTGCAGCACCACAGAGCTCCAGCTCCATGCTCTTTTCAGCTTTCTACGCTGGGTACCCTAACTTTTCTATTTCCTCTTTATAAGTGCTGGAAGCAATTACTATGGGGTATTGATTCTTTCTGGTTGATCTTGAAGATGAACAGTACTATTATGCCTATATTACTGCTTTGAAATGTGTTTTGCTTTTGCCAAWATTGCTAACAGTCTACGTACCATTCCACAGGCATCATGGCAAACATTTCCTAGGCTCAGCACTCTGTTTATTAAAGAGCAGTCTCAAATATATGATGACGGCTGAATGAAACATAGTTCTTGTCTGTTTCCCCTACCRAAATACTCCTTTATGGTGTCTTTTCTTTGTAAATCCTGGCAAAGATAGGCAACCACATCAACTAGCAGAGAAGTATTTGCAAGTAGGAGCTCTGTGGTCTTTCAATAGCAAAAGTAATCTGATAAATGTAGATCTTTATTACAACCTAAACAGGACAATACAAAAAGTCAAAGAAAACACAGGTAAACTTACTGTATGTTAGATAAATATTTTGCTTTACCTAATGTTCTTCTCCATTGTCTATGGAAAGAGGAGTTTCTCATTCTTTTTGTTATTTTTTTCCCCCTTAGGTTTTGCATTACATTAAGAAATCAATCTAATCAGTCTACAAATTCAGCTTGGAGTTTGGTCTAGTATCTACTGTATTTTTACGGTGATTACCATGACTTTATCTGAATTAAATTGCACTCTACCCATGAGAATAGAAGTAGGTTACAAAAACCTGGCAGGTGAATGTTCAGGTATRATCAGTCCCTTTCAGCTGAGTGTATGGTATAATAGGTTGCTTCATGTCTAAGCASAATTCTGTTTCTGATCCAGTGTTGGTTGGTATTTCAAAACTCTGCTTGGGGAGGCTGTACTTGATGGCAGGACCGGTTTTAAATCCACAGCAACACACTCTTTCACACAGTGGGGGAAAGGCAGCTAGCCCTCATGCTGCATTGCCCTGCAAAGGGTGCTCCAGCACATGCTCCTAAATGAGTCCCGTGCTAATCGCAGTGCCAGAGCTCCACTTTTCACATGTACGTATCAGCTTGCATCATGACCCTACACACAACTACATGGTCATCTAAAAATGTATGCCCGTAAGAAAGAGCAGGTTTTAATCTTCACTGTTTTCAATCTACACTAAATTATGGGGGGAAAAAAGGGAATTTAGAAAAAAGGGAATTTATCTCAAAATAATGAAATAGACATGGTACAGACATAATTCAGGGGTTAACAGTGGCTGAACCTGAGGCCGTGTCATCCACTCCCTTTTGATTGTTAATCATCAAGAAAGGTCCTCACTTGATCATTATTGCTGCGTTAAATCAAAAATATGCTAAAGGCATAAAACTATAATATTCAACCACTTTCTCATGAAGTCTTGGATGTAGAATATCTTATGCCCACGAATCTTTTCTCTGTAACTCTTTATATGAGCTACAGAATACAACAGCAACGTACACCATGTACTTGCACTACTCTGAACTTCCACAAATTTAGAATTTCTGTATATTCTATAAAACGTCATAAAACATAAAAATACAAAGTAAATCCATCTCAGGAAAGCACTTTTCTTTAAACATCTGTCTTTCCCAAGTTTTCGTGTTATTGAAAGTAGTTGTGTTCTACCTTTGCTGAAAGATTGCTCTCATTAAAYGGCTGATAGTGCTGATCTTCTGAAGAATTCTTACAGAACAGACTGCACTTCATTTATTGTCTCCCTGATTTACACACCCTTCCCATGGGACCAAATGGCCAAGATAAGCTGCTCTTTTCTTTCGCAAAGACAATGCAAACATTAAAATAAAACCTACTATTGGAAAATTTGGGGTGTTTAAACTGACTTACTCCCTCTATTCTTTTAAATTGTATCAAATGGGTTAGTTTTCAACTTATTGGAGGAAAACATAAGATTTTTAATATAGCTGTCAGAGCAGCAAATATATCATTAAACAATGGGAATTTCAGCAGATAACTCTAAGAAGCTAATTGGGGTCACTTAAAGTTAATAAACAACTAACAAATACTATGATCTTTATAATTCTCCCTTCCCCTACAAAAATTGTATTTCAGAAGACATGATTAGACTTTTTGACAAAATGAGGCAATATAAAAGCAAAGCAAAGCAGTTGCATAAAGTACGGAGAAAGAAATAAGCTACCTTTAAGTTTACTGCCTGACTGCAGTCAGTGATCTCCCCATAAGTTATCGGACGAGAAACTAATATGCAGCACAAGGGAAAGGTCACTCACCACAATAAGCCAGCAAATATTTAGAAAGGTTACACGTTACGATGACAACTGTGAACACCATACTTATTCCATGGATGAGCAGTGAGGCAGTGAAGTTTCATTAAAACCAGGGTGATATTATTAAACTTTTATAATTTGACTAGGACACATGCAGCAACATTTTTCACAAGCCTAAGCCTGTTCAGTGTGCGATGAGAGAACCGATAAGTAGTGAATTATAATAATCAATATGTGAAATGACAAAAGCATTAATCAACATTGCAGCAGTGCCCTGACCTAGGAAGAAATTAGTTTTATATAGATCACATAAATACTAGATAAATTATATACTGGGCCAAATGAATGGCTCATGTAACTCAGTTGCTGATATATGCAGCTGTGACACATTTGGATCTAGCGATGAATTTGGATGATTACATTTGACATGATAGCATACTGAGTCAGGCAATTAGCATAGCAACATTTTCACAAGGACTTATTTTGATGTAAAATTTATGTAGATTCTGCTGTGCTTATGTATTTTTCTTGTTTGCATGGGACATTATATTGCTTCACACAAAGAAGTCGCAGAACTCTACTGGCATGGGCACCCACAGACAAAGAAGCTTAGGTAATGCATACTCTAATACAGGAAACAGGAAAATTATGCGACTTTCCTACTGAAAGGTACATCCCTTAATACATCATCTGGTCACAGCCTTGGTCAGAAGTGGTTAAATAAGCCCTTTAGGGGACCATTCATCTGCATTCAAAGACTTTGTAGCACAGTGAGAGAAAATTAATGTTAGAATTTGTGCTCTGCAGTTATCCCTGTAGAAATCTGTCTTGCTTGAGCTCTTTTGTATGGTTTAAATGAAAAAGGCCTTTCTCTTCATTAAAATCGTATAGAATTACACCAGTAATGGCTATACATATAGAGCCATATAATTTTCTCAACTTACYGTGGGAATAGATGACAAGCCTGGTTCGAGTGTAACATGCTCCCGTAAGMGATTACAGACAAGGCCACTCGCTATCCTCATGTGTAAAGATAAATAACTCTGCACGTGCACTGTTAGTGTGGATTTCTTTGGGAAAAGAAAGGATAGGCTGAAAATGACTAACAGTGTARCTGCATCGTCCAGGTACATCTCTCTCAGGAAATACAATTATCTTTGGAAGGGAAACAAGAGAACAAATATATAAATAATTGGCAAGAGAAGAGTTTCTTTGGCTAATGATCAGAAATAGCTGTTAAAATGCAGAGAGAGACTTACCTAGACTACAGCTGGTTTTACTAGATAGAAGAAAAGCTCTGCATGAAGGTCCAAGGGAGTTTTCCAGGTACATAAAAAGTTTTTGAAAAGAAAAGGGAAAAAATTGGTAAATTTGGAGAATCCTTAATACTTTTGTATTAAATACTCAATATTTCTGTGTTCTTTATAGAGAAAATCTTTATGAAAAATAAATAAAAATGACAGATTGTAGACACTATGCTTGTTGACACATTGGTGTTGCGTATTGATCCTGCCAATGTCTCAGAGCTATTTGTTTGCAATGAATGTTTTTTTTTTCACTGCTCACTCAATTCTTGTTAACAGAAAAGAGTGAGATCCATTAGACTTTTCAATTGCTAGTGACTGTCAGTGAAGAGTTCATTTTGACTTGGGCTGTCTCCAACTTTGGTAGATGAAATGAATACTCTTGAGGTCAGTGAATAGTTCAGAAGTGACTCGAAGCCCAACCAACAGCATCGACCTGAAGTTATTCAATGTCTCATGCAGAGCCATAATAACAAAAGTTAATTTAATAGTCAAATAAAGTATTGAAAGAATAATGCTTTTCTAAGAAATCTGTGTAACAGAGGTAGATTGGGAAGAGTCCTTTATCTTGTTTCTGACAAGRAAACACATGGCTCCCATGTGGAAAGGAGGAAGCATAAGATGGACACTAACACTGTCTTAAAGTCAAAAACAAACAAAACAAAAAAATTATATTTCAATATTTCTGTGTAAAATCTAGGCCTCACAGAATGTAAACAATCAATTAGAAAGCTGGTAGGTCAATTAAGTCACACTGAGCTATCAGTTAGATTCATTTATTTTCTGTTTCTACCATTATGATTATTACTGACACTGAAGGGTTAAAAAACTGAAATGGTAAATATCAAGAGCAGATTGGGACTCATCTTGGATTAACTGTGCAGGCTTTTATAATAAAGGACAGTATAAGTCCCAAACCACAACTGAAGCTGCATTGAACAGTTTCTATAGAAATGGATGTATGTATTAGAGAGTCATTCACAGCAAATTTGTCCTTATTCCTTTATAATTGAATTACTTTCTCCAGTTTCTCTGCGTCACAGAAAACATGTCAGGAGCCATAAGGTTAAGTGAAATGCTGTTTTTAAGTATTAGAAATGGTTTTATAGGTAAAACTCCATAATATTAAAAAAAAWTGTGCTTTGAGAAAATTTTAAATATACGCTCCTTGCTTTTTGCTTAGGTACACTTTGTGTGCTGCGGAGTAGCATGAAGCCTGTTATTATAAATAATACTTCTAGGCAATAAGGAAAATGAATTTTGGACCATTTTTATTGTTAGTTACTCCTTAGTTGCTTGTTGTGTTACATCAGTAAATATTATGTGTCTATCATTTCTAGGAAAATATACTTTTTCTATTATCTCAGCCTAAAAGCTAAAAGCAATGAAATATAACATGTTTTGGCATTGTGATTTATAGTATAGAAGTGAAAACAGGGGAAAAGGATATGAAATGAACCTAGCAAAATTAATGTGTTCTTTGGCAGCTCCCAGTTTAGAGGAAGGTTACATTAAGCAGTTTRTTGGTCTGGAAATATTTCCTGATTTTTCAACCCTCTGAAACTTTTCCAAATAGTTTATAGGTTCAGTCTATCACCAATATGTAAGTCAAAACATTCACAGTATTACTGAGAAATGAAGATAGTTTTTTTGACAACTTCATGCATGAATTACTGAAAGATTGACATTGTCACATAAATAACTGTTTCAGAAAATAAACTAAATGAAGCTTGAGGGGGGATAGGTTTTGTGTTCCAGAATTTTGTATCCACTAATCCTTAAATGATGGTAAAAATATGTATTTTACACTTATGAAGAAAGCTTTACATAAAGTAAAAAATGACAAAATTTCACAGTCAAAAAAAAAAAAAATCTTGTTGAATGGAGCTATGTATCTCAGCTTTGGGAGACTTTCTTTGGAACTAACAGCAATTCCAATAACTCTACTCTAAAGTAAACTTTGCAATGCAAAGGAAAACCATTGCTATTTGATTAGATTTACACAACAAATTCAGAATTTTTGCATTTTGTTCAGCTTAAGAACTGATGAAAGGTCATTAAAATGTGACCCTCTAGGGTTCCAATCATCTTCCATGAAGCGTGCCACAAATCCTCTTCTCCCAGTGACTTTGATGAGATTTGACTACTAGAATAATTTTTTAGGAAGTATAGCTTATTTTGCAAGTTCAGTTCCATTGTTGCATTTAAATTTCTATAATCTGCTCCTAAGGCTTTGTTCCCACCTAGCAACAATGTTGTTTGTTTGTAGGGTTTGTTTTTGGTTTTTATTGTTTGTTCATTTTATCAGTCCTGAGCCTTCAAGCACTTTGTAGGGAAAAAAAGGATGATAGCATTTATTACTAAGAAACAGGAAATCGCATTATGGTGCAGCCAATGAGCAGCATTTTTCTAGACTTAAAGAATGCTGATCTCATTTGCAAAACACATTACTTTGCTTCATATTATAAGAGGAATGCATTAATGTTTTTGAAAATGACATTTCATGATTAGCTAAGCATGACACCTACACAGTCATTTCAAATAARATTGCCTGTTCCCAGAATTGTTTTACTGTGTCAAAGGAAACAGTAGTCTTTCTTGCAAATCTGTTTAAAATCCAAAAACAATTGTTTAAATTTATTTTTGACTCACATGCCTGACTTCCAGTAAGGAAATAAGCTCATTTCTATATTTTCTTTTCTAATATTCTGTATTATATCTTATTTTGCAAAGACTTTTAACACTCCATGGATTTGGGAAGCTCTTTTCATTACTGTAAGAATTAATGTGTCTAGTGAAAAATGATTTAAGAACATTGAAACAGCTAATTGACCAGAGATTCACTTGAAATATTTTGTCTCCTACATTAAATACGAGTAGAATTTCAATGAATTAATACAGGCTGGAAAGAGATACCTTCTCAAGATTTCCTCTATGATGCTGTGACATTCAAAAATAAAAATAACTAAAGGGAGGGATGTTTCCATTGCAGCTCAGCATTTGAAGGATCCAGGCAGCAGGGTCCCACCGTTAAGAGTGGTGTCAAAAATGAATGGAGCATTACTAGTGATGAGGTGAGCTACGGGTTCAACAGGGTTCAAAAAGCCAATTTATTGGCCCAGGCCCTCACCTGAAGCAAATCAGCACAGCTCCAGCAGGTTTGATGAACGGGGCCACGGTGGTGGGGTGTTCACCTCAGCTCTACCATCTATTCAACTACAAGTGTTTGATCTCACGGACAGCAAGTGTCAGGCTGTCAGCAGAATGGCAGCCRTGATGCCAATTAAAGGTTCTGATTTCAGACACCCACTTCCCGGCTTTTGACGGTGACGGCACCTACCACAGGCTACAGCAGCACAGCRTGAAAATATTCTGAGTAACATTAATTAACTCCCTGGTAGGCTAGACTAACCTCATTTGCAATTGCATGTACTATTTTACACCAGCGTGTTTGAAAATATGTGTAAGGAACTAAAGGCAAGAAGTGCAGCTACACTTCCCCAAAGACAATGAATCTGGGAATACGTGCTGTAATATATCACTACAGCATAAGTTTCCAGAAACTAATATTTGGAATGACATTCTTTCTAATATTGTTTTGTCCAGCCATGGACAAAATTCAACCTTCAAGATCACTTTCTGAAATACATATTATATGTTTTTAAATAATATATATTGTATATATTATATGTATAAAATATACAACATATTTAAATTGATAAAATACCTCAAATATCTCCATCTGTATGTTCACCAATGATCAGGTGTAGTATTTTCTGCTTTGTGAAAAATATACAGCTGTAGCAGCCTGGGTTCTGTGTTTGTTTGTAATACCTAATTCTGTCACATGAGAGGTTCAGAAAAAGAAGATAAAAAAAAAAAAAAAGAAAAGAAACAGAATCCCCATTAAGCATGCTCTGATGAGCACAGAAAGGATTTCAAAGGCAGACTGCTCACTCTGCAGTGTCAGAAATTCATTTGTTTGTACGTTTCATCCTTCGGAGACCTTTGATCTGATTCCCACTTCCCATCTTGCAACCTCAATATATATAGTGTCGCTTCATTATTTTCTGACATCTTGCCTCATGGTGAGCAGGTGTAACTTGAAAAATAGCATCTAAAAGCAATCTCTAATGCTGTTTCTGACCCCTGAAAAAGAATCTTTTCCGCAACCACTCATTTGCATGAAAAAAACATGTTTTAGGACCTCAGTCTTGAAGTTTGGAACAACCTTCCATAGTTTGAGCAAAAAGTCCAAATAAAGCTTTCATAKGGCAGTTCTCAAAGCATCTAAAAGATTGCTTTATAATTTTGAACAAAAAGGCAGGTTTTTTGGTTGCTGTAATTTATTCCTGCTGTCTGAGTGCAGGGTTTGTTTACTACCTTACAAAATAGTCATTACTATTTTCCCATACAAAAATGAAAGGAATAAACAGATTAAATATCTTTTCCATTATTTCTTATGTCCTATTTTCACAAACTGAGCATTGTGAAAAGCTTAAACTATGTTAGTAGTTGCATGGCTGTAACAAAATTCACAGAGCTCAAGAAAGAGAATTAAATTTGTTAATCTTYATGGATTCAAATTAGAGAAACTGCAGCTGAAGATTTATTCAGAATCTGAAAGAAAAACTACTTTTTGCCTCTCAATTCGGTACTCTATTAATTGAATCAAAACTGTAAGAATGAACATAATGGGTGATAGAAAAGATCTATCTGATTCAGCGGCTTTTAGGAAAAAGTGCAAGAAACTAGATGAATATAAAATGAAATCCCCAGCTTCTGGCAATTGGTGATTGAAATCCTGTGTTAGAAGTTTTATCCTGACAAAAGATTTTGATAATCAGTGCTGTCTCTCTTTTCTGTGATCTTCTCAGTTCGTYTGGGAGCAGTTCCTTGCACTTACGACATCCTGTGACGAGGAGCGCTGCAATGTGTTCTTAGTAAAATAGCTCCTTGCGTTTGCTTTACACCTGGGTTTCCTCACTGACCCRAGGAACGATTCCCCTCTCCCTCCAACCAAACACTCATACTTTTAAAAGCTACTAATAAATCTTTTTTTTTTTTCCAAACAGATTAGTCCTACCTAGCCTGTTTGCTCTCTCCTCGTATCAAAGCCTTTCCATACTTTTGATTATCAATTTTCCTTTCACTTACTCTAACCTTTTCTAATCCCACCATATTGCTTTTGAGTTGGTGTGATCACAGCTGCGTGCAGTATTCGAMGTGGAGCAGCCTGGGGCTTTCTACAGTGGCAGGATTTTGTTCTCARTTCCTTTTCTAGTAATTTTGAGCAATCTACTTGGTTTTTTGACTCTTTCTGAACATGGTGCTGGTGGTTTTAAAGAAATATATACAATGATTCCAAGATTTTAGGCAGGGGGGTTATTTTAGGGAATAAATTTTGGAATTTATTTAGAGTCCTTGTGTYTATTTAAGGATTTTTTCCTATAATTTTCCTGGCTTGGTTTCTTAGTGTGAGATCAAATCTTTGATGCCTGGAAACCTGTAGTGATATGCAAGACCTTTGTAGCAGTGTTGGCCTCTGGAGAGGGAATCACACACACCTGCAAAGGACTTACCTCTGCCTYGGACTCGCATTGAAATGGTCCTCTGAGATCACGTTCCTCTCTGAGTAAGGACTTCAATGCTTGGAGGAGGAAACCGCATGTCTGACCACCTTATTCCAAACCTATTCTATACATGCATACATACRTACATACATATATATATATATAAATAAAGATAGAACAAATGGACTACAAAGATAATGAGAGAGTTGTAATAAAAGACAGTTAAAATGTCCTGTTAGTAAATGAAAGTAGAGCACATAGCAAAAAATAATTCCAATACACCTTAGACATATACATTGCTACATTATCTTACTTTTTACCTTATTTGGTAGTTTTATTTGGTTTATTTGAGCAGAAGTGTTGGCAGTGATAAGTAAGATAAGAAAGAATAAGAAGAGTTCACACTGTAGTTTATAAGAAGATTTACAGTGACCTTTTATCTGAGGTAAATGTGTAAGTATCACAAAGGATAGTCCACCCTTATGCATCAGGGTAAGGCCGTACACAGTCCCGATGTATTTTAAAACCAAAATAAAGCTAACGAGTAAAATAAATATGTGGCAAGAAAAAATGTGCGCATATGTAGATATAAGGTGAACAAGGACTATTGATTCTGGTTTTCTGTTTTATTCCCCTACATTTTCCTGTTTATTTCAGGCTTTTTAATATTGACATTTCCCCACAATTGTTTATAGGGCTCAGAAAGAAAGAACGAAYGAACAATCCTGTTTGAAACTAGGTCATGGATCATTATGACAACAAGAGCTGCTTCTCAGAAGTCGTAGCTTCTGAAATGGAAAATGTTTTGACAACTTTAATGTAGCAGATCTAAAGTACTGAAGCACTCTAAGATTATTAACCTCCAAATAAACTGTATCTTTTCTTCAAGAGGAGTCTTTGATCAAAGCACTCCTTTGTTTTCTTTGTTTTTTTCTAAGTCATATCTAGAATATATGAAGTATTTTGACCATCATTTTGCAAATAATAATTGAGAATACATGGTAAGGGTTTGGGGAGGGAGGGAGGTTTACTTTATTTGCTATACTTTGACCCCAAGAAACGTGAAGGAAGATAATGTTAGAGTGTTTAGGAATACTGGGAGATTTCTTTAAACTTTTTTTTTTTTTTTTTTTTTTTTGGTTAGGAAACTGAACTGGTTTCCCAAAATTGTAAATGAAGCAAGTCAGTCTAAGCTGGCATTCTGCCTGCAGTGCGTTTTGACCCTGCTAAAATGCCTGTTTTCCCTAAGTCAGAATACATGAAAGGACAAATGATGCTCAACATCATGTAGACAGTGCTGACATACACAGAATGTCTATGTGCATTACACTATATGCCTTAAGATACCAACATCACAGGTATACTTTTCATTTGGATTTAGTTGTTGTTTAGATAGAAAGTTCACAGCAAAGTCTAAAAAATAAATTCTGATGCTTGCTTTACTAAGATTCATTTTTTCATTTCTTCCTTTCTTTCCTTTCTTTGTAGTATATACAGCAATCACAGGTCATGCAACCAGAAGAGCAGTGCGGTTGCAGTAAGTGCTGTTAAAACAGTTCTCAAATACTTCATTCACCGAATGCTAGCACATTTTCAACTTTAAAGTAATTTACGGTCATCTTAAATTGAAATTTAAGGTAGTTTGATTTATTCAACCAGCTTTGTAAGATAATTACCCCAAATTCAGTGAACAAATTATTTTGTGATTTTTATGGTGCCACAGTTACACTCCAAGGATGTTACTTTATTAAAGTGAAATATTATCTTAAAACTTCTATTGTAGTTCAACAAGCACACACAGAAGTCCAGTTTTAAAAACACATTATTGGGGAGTATTTCAAAAGAGACAGCAACATTTTTTGCAGAATGAACCTTTTAGAAATTTTTATTAGAAATGTTTGATTTGAACATTTCAAATAACTTTTTAATATTTTAAATGTAAAATCATTCACTTAAGATTGATATTACATTACTTCCTTACCAGAGGCATTTCAGAATAGGTTGATGTGTTTTAAAGAAAAAAAACCCGTGACAAAATCAAAGCTTTTGCATGAAAAGAACTAATATTGAAAATAACTGTCAGAGATACAAGCAAATAAATATGATGATCTTATTAATCCAGCTTTCTTAGATAAYTTAAAAGAGATTTTGTCTTTAGTTATTTTTATTGCATACACATATAGAATGCCCACACAAGTGGTGATTGTTCTGCTGTACTCTGTGCAGAACTGAGTGTGCAGATAGTTAGATAGGCTGAAGCTGTGATGGGAAAGAGGGCCATAGAGTAGGTCTGTGGCCATATCTCAGCTGCAGCTGACAGAAAATCAGTAAAAAGAGGCATGTCTTYGTGGTGATCTAATTAAGGCAGGCTTGAACACAGCCATTTCACAAGAAAAAAGCAAGCAGAGAGCAAGGACATTGGGCAAGAACCACCCATTTTAGAAATGATGCACATTTTGTATTTCCTCCAGGCACTGATTGAGGCAGACTGAAGAGAAACTTTCCTAGAATCACAGAATCAGTAAGGTTGGAAGGAACCTGCGGAGATCATCTAGTCCAACCTCCCCGCTCAGCAGGGTCACCTAGAGCATGTTAGACAGGGTAGCAGCCAGGCGGGCCTTGAAGATCTCCAGGGAAGGAGACTCCACAACCTTTCTGGGCAGCCTGGTCCAGTGCTCTGTCACTCTCACAGGGAAGAAATTCCCCCTTCACGGTCAGGCGGAACTTCCTGTGCTTCAATTTCTGGCCATTGCCTCTTGTCCTGTCACACAGGACAACTGAAAAGAGTTTGTCCTTATCCCCTTGACACCCGCCCTTCAGGTACTTGTACACATTGATCAGATCCCCCCCTCAGTCTTCTCTTCCCCATGCTGAAGAGGCCCAGCTCTCGCAGCCGTTCCTCACAGGGCAGGTGCTCCAGCCCTCTGATCATCTTTGTAGCCCTATGCTGGACTCTCTCCAGTAGCTCCATGTCTCTCTTGTCCTGGGGAGAAGTAAAGGTAAAGRCAACTTTCAGGTAAAGTAAAGATAAAGACAACTTACTTTTCAGGTAAAGACAACTTTTTACAGTTGTTTTGGAGGCAATCATCTCTTGCATTTCCCTTTAATCATTTGGTAGCAGCCAATGACAGGACAAAAGTCTAAATGGACGACTGGTCTAATCAAGTGTGAACATTYCTGTATAGTTATATCTACTACTGCTAAGCACTTATCCAGAAAAGCCAAGAATTTAATAAATGTTGCCTGAACAGCTGGAAACTCATCTAAATCAGTGGGTATTATAACCACCTACCAAGTAAGTTTGAGAATCTGATTTTCTACAGATAGGGCGGCAATTGGAAAGGCTAATTACACTAATTATAATAAGTGTTTCGTAAATGTTTCATCAAAAACACTGACCCACTCTGCATAGCAGGTGCTCATTAAATGTGGAAGATCTGCTATTAATAATCATTTACCCCTTGTGGAAACTACACACTGCATGCAATAAAGAAAACGTTTAACTTYCCCAGATAGTTACCCAAGAAAAAAACATTTCCATGAAACTGAGTTGAAACTCTTTTGTTATTTCTTAACATTTAATGAATAGGGGAAAGAATAGAGCAGCTTTATACCCTGTTGATTCTTCAGAAGTAAAATACTATTTCTCGATAAAACATATTCAGTAGTAAAATATATTCAGCAAATACAGACGCTAGTAGACAATGCTGTAACCTACATCCACTTTCAGTACTGCTGTGAGTACATAGCAATGTGCATGTTAAAGAAAAACACAATGCACACATCAGTTTAGGCAATTTGGCTAGTTCTCTAGTAGTTTCAGGAGGACAAGTTATGTAAGGAGGCAATTTTGTAGCATGAGGAAGGTGCTGTACACTGGTAAAATTTCAGACTACAGAGRGCTTACCTGTAGCAGTGAAATGTCTGCACTGTTTGTCACCCAAACATGGCAAAATAATATCACATATGGGATGGGACTGGGCTTATTCCAGTATTTTTAAAATTAAGTGTTTTAGCAGGTGATAATCAACAAGYATTATCAAGACCTAAATTCATCTGAGAACTCATATCCTCTCAGATTTTTCCTTGGTTAATTTCCCCCCCCCCCTTACTCATCTACTTTGTGTGTCTTCACATTGTTAAATACATCTTTTTACTTCTAAAAGTTTTTACTTTAGCATAGGATTCCCATCAAACCTGTGACTCTGCACCACTGCTTTACAGAACAATCTCTTTCTATAGGTGAAGGATACAAAATAAAATCAAGCTTCTGTGTAGGAGGAGTTTTATCTCTTATAATATACCGTCCAATATTTTTAGCATTTTAACATTGTGGAAACAAAAATAAAACTTACAGAAGAAACAGACAGTAGYGAGCACTAGTGAGCACAGGGCAGTCATACAGAGCAGTACAGACCTCTCTTTAAGTTGGGACCATTCAAGCAAAATGAGATTATCTGAATACAGTCAAATCTATGGGCATACACCCAGGGACACAAAATACAAGTCATGACTACTGAATGTGCCTCCTGTACCCTGGACAGGAACAACACTGAAAGAGAGAGAGGAGATTAATGAGATTCAGTCAGATAAATTCAGATTGAAAAGAGTCACTTTTATTTTTTGTGGGTAAGGGTGGCTAATCACTTGAAACAAATTAACAAAGAAMGTGGCAAACTCTTCACTCTTTTTATGTTAAAATCAAGATAGGGTATTTTACAGAAATATAATCTTTACTACTCAAATGCAAATTATTGGATTCAYTATATGGTTAACAGGCAGTATCATGCGGGTCAGACTGGATGATCTGATAATCTCATTTAGCTTTATAATCCATCRATCTATAATTACAACATGAATTTATATGAATATTTACATGAATTTACAACAAGTAATTGATTTAAAGCCCATTCTACCTGCTTTAGGTAGGATTATGTTAGAAACAGTGTTAAGTATTCTAGTAGAGATTTAATATGTAGTAGACTTGTTTACATTGTGTTGGCCTTTATTTTTTTAGCTTGCAAGGTCTTTTTGCCTCCATTTGACTTTTTTTCTTGTTTGTTTATAAATATTTGAACCAGTCCTCTCTCAACTGATTTAAATGGAAGACCTGCGAATCCTAAGTCAAAAAGCTTTTGTCCAGGATCAATTAACTCGCATACAAACCCCAGTTTTCTGCTTTCCCAGTAAAACAAGTCTTTCCATGACTCTTCTCAGCTGCTTTTAACTGTTAACCAAGAACAGACCTTAACCCAAAGCCCTATTTCTCAGAAGACAGCTATGGCTGCAGTATGCTTAACTCCAGCCATAAAATGGAAAGGCAACAGCTCATGCAAGGTGAACTTCCTTGTGTTCGCATTATGAGTAAGCACTAGTCTCCAACTATAAGAACTACTAAACYTAAGGATCCCGAAAAAAAATGACAAATTATAGTGCAGTGAAAATGTTTTTCCTTTTGCCTGTCTAGCTGGAAATGTTCTCTCTGTATCAGAGGAGGTATTACCGTGGCAGGAGAAAAGAGGTACTGTCTGGATCTATTTCCTGCAGCATATAAATAYTAGTGCTCATATTTCCTAGGAATCATTCTATTGCTGGAGTAACTTGAGACCAGGTCAAAGTGAGTAAACTGAGTTTTCATTCTTGCAGACTCACACTTGAAAAATGCATTTTTCTAACAAACATTTTCAAATAAATGTACTAACTTTCTTGAAATATATTTAATGTATTTTAAAAATACATCAGAAATACTCTCATAAACCCAGGTAGCTAATGCAGCTAACAGATGTGAGCATTTTGTCTGGGGATCACACAGAATACAGTTTACTAAATTGTGTCACATGGCAGATGGGCAGAAGCTCGGTGGAATATTCAGATGATTACTCCATGGTTTCTGCAGTCAGCAGGAAAGCCCCAACCTGCATCCTTTGCATACCCTCAGCTCCTCGGGATGCCAGTTTGCATTTGTTACAGAAGCAAGACTGAAACTAAACACCTCAGGTCTTTTCCAAATGTACTTTTTCAGTATCGGTTAAATCCAAACATTGCCTTTTTCCATCCAGAAAAGAAATGTAACATGGACAAACCTTTTAGGCTAGACAGTGTCTTCCTCTGGCAACTGTAGTTTTTAGATCTCACTATTGCATCTACTCTACCTAAATATCCCTTTAAACTTTCTCTGTTATGTTACAATAGTTATGTGAAGACTTGGAGAATGCTTTGTTTTTTTCTTTTTAAAACAATTTCCACCATGAACTGAAAAAATTCTCACAGCTCTGTTTTCTCATTTTTAGTTTACAAAGGTTCCTGTGCTGCTTGGTGACTCATAATCTTCCGATGAGTTGCAGCAGTCAAGAGATAGAGAAAGTAGCTTTATGTTGATCCAGCAAAACAGTTATCTTAAAAAATAGCCTGAATTATCCCTTCAACACAAATTTTCTGCATTGATGCAGACATATTAATATGTATGAAAYGAAAGGATATGACAGGAAATGGGAATCAGCAAAAGCCTAGACCCTGAATACCAAAAATGGCAAAAAACTATCATAACTTAAAATGCTATCATGACTATGGATACTATTGATTTTAGCCTCAAATGTTATGCAAGTTGTCATCGAGGGTCAAATAGGAAATATCCAGAAAATGTGAACAATTTGCAATCCTTGATAATTTGTTTAATTATTTAATTTATTATTACTATAAAATGATGAAAATTTAGGTAATATTTTTCTCATTCATTACTGTAGTCATATAGCAGATGGCACATTACAAATGGAGATAGTAAGAATATGCGTATAATAATGGTTGTCATCTAACACTTTCTCTCCAAGATCCTGCGTTCAATTACCTATCAGTTTGTCAAATTTCAGCTGTTGTAGCTAAAATTTTCAATGTCAGCAAGTTCACTTCAGGCGGTACTTCTTTTGAAAAGTTTTTGAAAAGAAAGTTTCCCTTAAAAAATTGTTCTCTCTGTTCCAGCAATGACAGTGAGGACTWATAATTGGTTTGTTTATGTAATGCTGAGACCRACRGACTCTGGAATGAGCCTTGCAATTTACTACTACTTTTAGCTCAGGAAAGTAGCTGTTTCATTGAATGCCTACCAAAATAACCCGTGAGAAATGTCCTGGTGTCTTTCACAAGTTTCTGGCATTCCTCTCTCTGAAGTAAGAAACTGGCACTCGGAGTTGAAGACAGAGGACCCTCCAGAGAGGTCACTGGCAGACTGGAGAGGGATGAGCTAAAAGGATGGGGGAAGCGTGGGCAGGAGAAGGGGGAGGCATCTTGCTAAGTGCAGAAAAGGACCTCCACGTTGCTGAGTCCCATTGGTCTCCTGAGGTCAGCCCCAAGCTTGGAAATCCCCTGCAAAGGTGTGGATCTCACCCTGCACTAATATTGGTTCATAYAGAGAGTAAGAACATGGCTGGCTGTTCCACCAGCTGCGCCTTCACCCTGGGTGGCAGTGCTCTGTGTTTGAAGATTCAAACCCTGTGCATGTGTGGCTCAATACGTGTATGGTTTTGTTTTCTTTCATTAACTTTATCTCACTGCCCTTCAGGTCTTAATTAGCAAAAGGGGAATAGTACACCCTCTCATCTCACAGGCAGATTGGATGATGYTGTTTTTTTCTGCCTTCCAAGCAGGATTTGAACAGTTGGCAGTAAATAAAGCAGAAGACCGCMGTTTGACGGTGAGGCTGTCGGGAAAAAAGAGCATACTGACACAGCCTGTTCAGTGCACCAAATGAGGCAGGAACCCTGTGAAAGACAAAGTAGGTGATTATTCAGTAAAGTGCTGTATGAGAGGAGAAGGGTATTTGCAAAGGCTGTCTTTAGCACTGGGGATTTTATCTTCCTAGCTGATCAGCTTCCTAGCTAGTCAGCTAGCTCCTTTGGGAGACTGGAAGTCTTAAAGTTGGCTCTTACTCTAGATTTGCTTTACAGAAAAGTTTGCCTGTCTCCCTCAGCTGAAGAGGTAGCGAGGGAAAGTAGCACCTCTAAAGCAGAGTTATGTTTTGTGTATTTTCCTCGGTGCCATGTAATGTAAGTGTATAAAATAGTTATGGAGGAAAAATCATCAATTATTAAAAACTGGAGAAAAAAAGCACTAGTAATATTGAAATAAATCTTTAAATGGTTCTTCTACCATAAATGCTCTGTGAATTTTAATGATACAGCAAATTTTAAGAGCTATCTCAAACTTTGTTTCTGAACTCAGCTGGGACAAGAGCATGAAAAAGCGTGATAATCTCCTAGAGGATTGATTTACAGCTGAAACACTAATTAACTATCTGCAAAATAAATCTAGTGCTTGCTGAAGCTTTGGGTAGAACAGTGGCATTCTTTCTACATAAGGGTGTTTGAATCTTTTTTAGATACAAATCAATCTTCTTGAAATACAATTTTGAAGTAGTATTTTGAGAACCAACAGTGGAAGCTTTCTGGATGTATTGGAACAACRTCATGGAAGGAGTGGGAAGTGTCAGCCTGACAGTTTTCTACCTGAAAACATTTTTCCACACGCCACTTTGCAGAGAAACTGGACACATACTTGAGACAAAAACAGACAAACAGGAAGTCAAAGGTGGGCTTGACTAGCTGAATAGGGGCTAATTCTGTTATAAGACAGGTGGTGAAAACAAAACCACAGCTCTATGGTTCATGGCAAAGTGTTTGCAGTAGATAAGGTGTTAGAGAGGAAGCTAGTGGAGCGGTTTCAAAGGCACTGATGCAGTCAGATTGATAAATCCACATAGGTTGCAATAGGAATTACATAGCATACAATACTTATTTTTCACTGATTTTTACATGTGTAGAGCAAGAACTCTTCAGACAATGAATCTCTGTYGATGTGTTTAATATGATGCTGCTGAAAGGACTGTATCAGTAATGTTCTATGCCAAAAATTGTCAGCATGTGAATCTGTAAAAGAATCTTTTGAATTATTTTTAATACGGTTACCGGAAGCATAAAGATTGTTCACTTAAATTACCTAATGCAAAGTAAAGTTGATGCTCTCAGACACTGAATGTGAAATTGCTGTATGAGTGCTGCGGGGATGGATGTGAAAAGCAGCTAATTGAAGTTTTCTTGCTTACAGATTCAGCACTGAGATGTGGATTGTTTGAGTGAAGATATTTAGGCTTTGTGCAAATACAGGCATGGAAGTACTACAAAGCCACCTTGCTGGGTTCCCTAACTGCTAGCCCTTTTATGGGCAAACTCAATGGCAAGGGTCTTCAGCAGGGATGGTGTGGAGGGGAGCTTTGTCCAGRGACTGCTTCTCTCCAAGGCAATTGTGAGGAGGGATATTTCACAGACTGAACTACAGGAATAGCTGAAAAATTTTAAGAAGAGGGTTGTTGTTCTAATTCTCTGTGAGGCTCAACTCCTCATCACTACATGAGTAGGAAATAGCTCAGCCTGTACAACGCGCAGTTCTGGAGAATGAGCAGCAAGGCTCATATATATGAAGCTCCCCATTAACTCTTATTTCACCCCCTGTCGTTGCTGGTTTGGCATTGACTGAACCAGCTCTGCAGGTTTTAACCTTTTCCATCAACAGAATCAGAAAGGAACAGTAGTAAACTCAGCTATGGATGCACTGCCAAGGACTTGCCATATGGTGTTTTTGTTTCACACAAGGGGAAAGATTGCTTTAAAGACCAAGGGCCAAATTCATCCCTGGCCTAAGACTATTAAATTCAGTGAAGTAAGATCAAGCATGAATTCAACAACAAACTAATTCTAGGTGATGAGGAACAGAAGTCTTTTTTTTTTTTTTTTTTTTTTTTAACAGCCTGAGGATGTCTGTAAGGTAAACCCAGTTGAGCCAAGCGTATTTTAATGTCTAACTGACATCTGTTTGCTGAAAGCCTGCAGCACACTGGAACAGTTTCCCAACCTTTTCCCCTTCTACAACCACCATGGACGTTCTGTAGCAGCCAGAGATGGTGAAAAGACATGCTTCATATGAAAATGGGCACCACAAGTGAGCTAGTCAATGTTACTCTTCTAACACACCCTGCTACTGCTTCGATGAGTCTACATTCCAGGGAGAAATATGTCAAAAAAACTTTCCAACAACCTGTTGTGAATTTTTGTTAAAGTACTTTGATTTATTAACATTGACAGCAGATGAGTTTTAGCCATTGCTGTCACTATGCACAGTAAAGAAATGACACCAGGGACAACAGACTGTGTGCTAGCCAGGCTACTGACAGTCTAAGCCCTCTTTTATGTTTTAGAGCATTTGATGTGTATATCTATTAGAGCGGTTTTTTCGAGTCATCTTCCATAGCACAGCAGCTATGACATGCAGAACCCCCATAATGCGCACATTCAGTAAAGTGCACGCTGGTACACTTTTATCTGTACAGCATGCTATCTCGTTTTTACTGGGAGAGGTTGCTAGAATGGATTGCTTGAAATGTAAAATGTAAATGAGGAAACTGGCTTTTAAACTTGATGAGTTATTAAATACCTGGGAACAGAAATTGGTTGCTAGCATGAGAAGTTAGCTAGCTCGACCTCTGCTGTAGGTTAAGCTAGCAATAATACCTGAGATAGATTTTAGAGGAGCTTCTTCAAGTCCAAGATAATGGCTGGTGAAGCTGTGCTCACAGTAATGTAAAACAGCACTAATTCAACAGCAGTCAGTAAGGTTAAACAGTTATAAATCCAATAAAAATGTGATCAGAATTAGGCCCAGTACATTGGTTAACCAGTAACATTGGTTAATATAAAAGGAGATATTATACAGGTAAATTACAAGTGAATTCAGGAAGAAAAAGTGTGAAGTAAATAATTAAATTAGCAAATCCCCCTACAACCTCAATAAGGATAAGACCTGTCTGCAGAATCAATTTTTGACTTAGAGAGCACAGATAGTTGAAAAAAATGTTTAAAGAAAAGTAGGTTGTCTTGTGACTCCTGGCTGCTGCTAAATATTCTCAGAGTGGCTCTACAAAGCTCGATTTATAAAATGGTTTCATCACTCTCACAAACTCCTATAAGAGACCAAGAGCAGTCCTGATGTGTATAAATTATTCATGTTTTAGTCATATTATTGATTCTGGCCCTAAACTYGGTGTAGCCAGAAGAGAGCGGAGAAGTGAAAGGAGACCTACTGAAGGTGCAGAGGCAGTGATGATCTGATAGAGCAGGACATGCAGCTCTGTGTGTGAATCATGAGGCCAAAGGGTACAAGGAGGAACCAGGGTTTGTAAAAACCCTATCCCTCCATTATTCTGCTGCAAGACCAGAGAAGCACAAAGCATTTTAGCTGTTAGTGGTTGCTTCGTAGCTGCAGGAGATCTCATTCTAACTCTAATTCCAGCTGACCATCCAGAAGAACAAGAGGTCAGAAGAGCTGCCTGTCTCTGAAGCACATGTATTCTCTAACACCTATCTTAGCAAGTGAAAATTTTATGCCAGTAGTCCTTAAAAGTCTTTACATACAATTTAAATATTTATACTTACTGGACCTAATAATTCATCTATTGAACATTGTTTAATTAGGTAGGGGTGCTCTACACTAACTTATGGGACTCCCAGCAGCACTGGCTATGCTGTAGTCAATAGAGCAATAGAGTCAATAGAGTTCATTTTGTCTAGTTGTTTCATCTCCTGGAGCTCTTTTGCCTCAGTTTGCCACCAGTGCTGCAGAATCTCTTGACTATGAGACCCCAAAATAGCACAACCGCTGTCCCCTGTTTTGTACCTGAGAAGTTGTGACGTTTTCCTTCCTGGTGTCTGTCAATCTGGATGAGCTTTTGTAAGAGTGTTGCTGTTGGAACTGCTCTTTTCTCCTGGAGGGTTATTTCCATGAGATTGCCGTGGCTCCCAGGACTGACTGCTTTCCTGTGAAGTCCAGTTTTTCCTGTGCCTCCATCACAAAACAGTTTGGTTGGCATATGCAATCAGCCTTGCCACATTTCTTAATGTTGCCGCTCACCCGCAGCCAGTATAGAACATCACCTTTCTTTTATATTTTCTAMGTCTTTGGCTGACACTGTTTCACCTTAAGAAATACCAGTGAGATGCAGAATTGCATCAGGGAGCTCACACTGTCTTCCTAATGAGACTTAAAGACAAGTTCTTGCAGTAGCCTTATGCTAACTGTTGTCAGTCTCTGTTAGCAGGTCCTTCTTCYGAGCAGCCATTGTGGCAATGAGTCCATATTTTGTCTGATTCAAGGACAAGTGATTTTAATCAGACTGACGTGTTCTGCACTTTGTTCAAATACTCTTCTGCCAAATACTCTAACAAGTATGTCTGCAACCAGTAACTTGCTTCCAGGCTTGCACTCAATTTACAAACAGTACATTCACAGTTGAAATATTATCTCTATATTATGGGGAGGTAATGAATATATTTAGCAGRCACCTAAAGGCACTATAAATAAAGATATTAGATTTCTTTCACACTCAAGGACTTAGACAACCCCCTTTCTGTCTGACCTTTTAACAATGTGCTTTTGTTAGAACCTGTAAAACACAAGATTGCAGGAAACAAGGTCAAACAAGCATATCAGAGATGGCTTCACTTTGCTGGGACCTACCTGTGTTTTTTTCTGTATTAAGTTTTCTCCTAGAGATGTTATTTTCCTTCCAAGAAATTTTTATTTTTATCTGTCTAGCTCTACTTCTGAATCTTTCCCAAAGCCTCTGGATGCTCTGGCCATGTCCTTCTCCTCTTTTTCCTCCCATTAGTATGTTTTGTATGTACCTTCTGTGTCATAAAATCTGTTAGAGTACTGATAAATCATCTCAGGTATTGCACACAACCTAGATAGCACTCTGAGGAACAGTTTCTAAACAGGGTAGCTGAGAGCAATGGGAAAAGAGGAAATGAAGCAAAGGATTTGGGACTGCTGAACAAATAAAATGTGTGCTCTGCTTTCTTGATTGCATCTGTTGAGACATAAAAAGAATAGAAAACTATGGAAAAAATTCTATGCACATATAAAACCATTAAGTTTTAAAGTGATGATTTTCAGAGCCTACAAGGGGAAAAAGAGGAAACAATTAAAGTAAAATCATTATATAGCCTTTAGTGTGTGCTGACACATATCTCTCCTYCCCACACCCTTACTGTAACCCAATAACATAGTGCACAACACTAAAGATAACTACCAGAGATCCACTCCATCTTTCCCAGAAAAAAGAATCATTAATAGTTTGGACCAAATGTTTTATTTCCAGGGTGCATATGCAGACAAGTGGCTCCARCTACCCAGTGACTTGTCCGGAAGAATAAGAATACATGGGGAGAGTAATGAACAAAATTGGTCTTAGGCAACACTTGCACATCTTCAAAACTGTAGTGCAAGCTAGCTAATTCCCATAAAATAGCTGGAAGTTTCCTAGGTTGGGCRGGGAACATTGAGTCTCAGAAAAGTCCCCATAGAAGTTCCTCCAAGAAAAAAATAACAAATGCTCCATCCATTGCAAATTTAAGACATGACTAACTATGTCCTTTTACACTTACTGAAGTAAAAATCATTCAGCCATGCTATTTTCATTGAACATCTCTAAAATAAATGTATAGTGGCTGTGGAATCAGATATCCTCATAGTTAACTGAGGAACTGAGCTTTTTTTCATAGGTTTGCATCTGCTGATAGTTGCTTCTGGTACTGGAGCATTTAATCATGACCTAAATCTTTTTTAGCTTCTTAGCTCTGGTTAGAGAACAAACATTCATTACCAAAGAGAAAAGAAAGAGGGGAAAAAAATAAGAGAAATCAAGACAGGAGATTATAGAAAGTGTATGATGGAATTAGGGAACTATTCTCTAATGCAAATGAGTTTGATCTATACCCTCAGCATCTTATTTTAAAATTTTTTCCTCTGTTTTGTTTCGTCCTTTCTATCTTTGCTTTTATTCCTACACTTGTAAACTAGGTGCTGGCTGAAGAAAAAAATAACTGCCACGTATCCACACATTCAATATTTGTTCTTTGTTTCATCAGTTATTTTTTAAAAAGTGATGAAAGTTCTGCTTCAGAGGATCAGACTGATTTAAACAGTATTTCTTTAAACAGAAATTTGGAAGAAGAAACAACATTGATATACCTCTGAGCAGAGGAATAAATAGATAACTTCTCTCAGTCTTTGCTTCATTTGTTTTATAAACAGTTGTGGCTGCTGTGACTTTTGTGCTACACAAATAGTGAATTTTGTCTCCAGTATCTGATTTAAGGCATATTTTGTAGAGATGTTTGACAGAAAATGCTTTTCCTTTTTCTTTCTCTACCCTTTCTTTTGTCTTCAATCTTAATATTTGCAAGCCTGTTATGTGACATGAGCTGTGGAACAAAAACTCATAATACTGCAGAAATGTTAACCTCAGTAAGTTCAAACTATTAAGAAAGAAAATAAGCAACATTTATTACAATATTACCAAGCTGAGTAATGCTCACTTTCAGATTCAAGTGAACTGTATATCACTCCCACATCACAGTCTACAGTAAACTATAGCTTTTTATCTCCATTACTTGATAGCTCTATCATTTTAGTCGCGATTTTTTCACTACCAGCTATGAATCTTGCCTCCATTAACACCTGTTTCAACCTTAAGCTGAATTTCCATTGTCTATTTTCTTCTCATTATGAGCAGTTTGCATATATTTACTACTAAACAGCGTTTACTGTAAATAGTGTTTTCTCCCTTATACTCTTTAAGGTCCAAAGTCCAGAGAAGCTTTGTCTTCATTACAGTGTGCAGCACCTTGAATCTTTCCTGTTTCAAATCAATGAAATCTCAGGCTTTGGAAAACAAATTTCTCTATTGTATTTCTTGCCACGAGCACCATTTTTATGTACATGTAAGACTATAAACTTGTCTGAGTGAAAGCATTTTTTAAAGAAATGCTATTTAAAATGCTTAATTGTTCACATTTATACTGTCCTCATTTGCAGTGCTACTTCAGCTCCCATGTCCTACTAGTCTAATGACATAAAATTTGGAAGACAACAGGAAATTCTGCTGCAGCTACTTGTCTCAAAGCAATCAGATTAAAACACTGTCTCAGCGCTAACGGCCTAGAAGTTCGCTGAGCGTGTGCATGTCTGCCTGTGTGTATGTGTATGTGATAGATCATTTAGCATGGCCAGCTCATTAGCTGTATATTTTATTTGACGCAACGATAGTACAGCCTTTTCTCTGTATTGGTCGTTGCAAGCAGAGACACCATGAAAAATTCACGGATTCTCCATTTTGTTTGCATTGATTAGACTTTTAAATAGGGCAAGGCAAGAAGACTGAATGACTGTTTAGATATATCCACCTTCCTATCTCTATACTCAGTATATACTGTTTTAATATTTGTGTATATATGCACACACATACATATATATTTGTATGTATGTATGTAAATATTTAGACACATATATATTTGTGTATATGTGTTACATACGACAAAAATGATATCCTAATTTTCTTTCATCTTTCTACAATGCCTTCCCTACAGCACTAGGAGTTAATAGAATTGAATGTTTYCCCAAAACAGATAGTAAAAATACATCCGAGAAATACTTGCAATGAACTAGGAAATGTAGTATCTACATACAGGTTTGATTTGTTACCAGTATGAGATGAGTTAAATGTCTTTTTGTTTTGCTGTGGGTTGCCTTTTCAGACCAGAATAAGACATGAAGACAACTATCTCAAAAAAATCAGATATTTTGCTTAAGCAATAGGGCTTTCTGCTTTTAGACCCAAGGTTTTCGGATTTGGTTCCTGTTCATGACTTGAGAGGGGACAGCGTTCAAAGTGGTAAGATATATTCACAAATGGGTCTTATATGAATCTGTGATGGATATCCTGGTGTTGAGTGTATTTTAAAGAGCACAGAAGTAAATGAGACCCAAAGTGTATCTTATCTCTAGTTTTTCAAGACCTCTTGGTCTTGGTGGAGGTGAGAAGAGGAAATGACTTCATAATCTCACAACCTGCTTTGGAGAAATTACTTCAAAGCAAATTTATTTCATTTCTTGGCTTATTTATACATGAGTACAATTGTTAACTCAATATGATTCCATAAATCCCCCTTTTATTCCTGGGTTGTAGTGTATTGTTCTAAACCATCAAAAGCACAATGCTAGGATGTTACCTAGTTATCAAAAGATTTAGCCCTTTATGTCTAGGTTAAGAAGGACTTTAAGGTATCTTACTGCATAAAAGGCAAGCTGAAATACAAGGTTAATAATACCTTCTTTTTTACTGTCAAAGATTAGCACTTATATTTTCAAAATTATTTTAATAAATTGTATAATTCACACTTTATATAGCATTGCGAAGGTATAATTTAATGTTAAGAATATCTATAGACTCCCATGTTCAGTCTTCTTTGGAATATTCTATAGTGTTGTTGCTTTAATTGATCTTCAACCCGCTTTTTCCAGTAGAATTATGAGACAAAGAGTTCATCTTCTTGGTAAATGTGTCCTGAATGATTCTTGATGGAACTATAAAGCCTCTGCTTCTCCTAATCCTACTTTAAAACTAAGGAGAAAACAAAAATCATAARATTATGAAATGAAAGTCAGCAAATRGATATTTTCTGTATGACCCATAAAGTTTATAAAATATCTACTTTTACAWACCTAACCTGTGACCTGATCACTTCAGAAGAAATATCTACAAATGAAAATTGAATTTTCAGCATTCTACTACAAAGCAAGGCTATTAAGGAACTCCAAAGGTAGTATAACCCGGGCAGAGAGAGACTTAATAGTTCCATATGGTATATTATAGATGGACGCTTCAAATTGTGTCAAATTTATCACTAGGTAATATGCCTTTAGAGCACTGAATGGAGAAAATAAACTACTGATTCCATTAAATCATTTAAAGTTCATGCAGGCAACCGCATTTTGTAATTCTGTGCAAAAGTTTTATTTCCTTATGTGACTTAATACGTTTTCTGACTGATTAAGGACTGCTTGCCAAATTACATATTAATTTATTGTACAGCTTACCTTGTAAAACTGCATACAAGCCAAAAATTCCTGCGTCACTTTCCAGGCTACTAGGTCAACATGCTGCAAAAATGATTCTCTGCAGGGGGTCTGTCAAGCAGCAATGAAAATGGGCGAGTAAGCTCAGAAAATGAAGGAAAGTTTGCTAAAACCAAAAACGTTTTTTTGAGAAACACTAAGCAAATCTGGAATGAGTATTGATCCACAGCAATTTTCTAAAAGTCAAAATTGTATGGCAAGCATAGCAAAATGCAATAGTATTAGAAAATATCTAAATACTCACAGGCAGCCTGCAATTGGTATGTTACTTTCACATTAATTGCCGAGTATATACTGTTATATACACTGCTACTTCCAGCACAGATTGGATTTTGCTACAAACCCATCCTGCCATCTGTTGAGTATGCATGTACGTATCTACATTTATTCTTCACACATAACACTCTCACATCACTTCAGCTGTATTAACAAATGGCTGAACCAGCAGTACTGACTACCAAAAACTTTATCACGGGTAAAAGTCAATGCTCCTAATATCTAAATAACCTATTATTAACAACAATTTCCATGACAATTGATAACAGTGGGTTGGGCTTTCCTGTAACGCTGGCCAAACAAATCTGGTGAGAAAATAGCTACATTTCTTCTGTTACTAATGCTTGTTCTTTGCAGAGTAAAATTTCTCAACTCTCCAGCATTTTGCAAGGCTGCAATTCTGTTCATTACTCTATTCTCCAAGCCTCAGACATCTCTAAGTTGTGTGTGCTCATTTCTGACAAATTTGCTTATCATCCTTTCAGAAATTGTACTGTATATCATTTACATATATATAAATGAAAGGTTGATGAATTATGAAGAGTCTTGCAGGGAGATGAGCTTAATAATACAGATGCTTTGCTTCTTTTACTTTGCATGGGTTTTTTTTATTTCAAAAAAAAATAGATTAGTTACCTGCATCAGTTTTTCACTGCTGTGTACACACATTTATTGTTAATTATTTTTTATTATGTAATCCCAGAACCATGGTTTTCACAGAGCCTACTGCTACCTACCTTTATTAATTATTTCAAAGAATTCCGTTTAATTAATTAATTATCTTTTTGAATATTAATGGAGCTGCACAGTAAAACAGAATTTTTTACATTTTCATCTTATTTCCCTTTGGCATGACAAAGATCTGCATAAAATTCTATTTCAAACTGCATCTTTCCAACCTATTTTCCTTTCACATCTCTATAGAACCCATTTACTATAAAGCTCTACCACTGGCACAGACTACATTTCAAGAAATGGTTAAAGGTTTTTGTATATAGTTTCCAAATATTTGGATTTAGCTTAAGGTGACGTTAGATCTCCTTTACCTCCTCCTTGTAAGTGATATAGAAGTGAAAGGGTCTCATCAAGTCCTGATCTGCTTAAAATACTATCAACAGTCTAATTCACGTAAGACTTCACAAATTGCTGATGCTGAGATTAAAGCAGACCAGTCTACTCAACAACACACTCTGTCTGCCATAGGATTTTAGGAGTACAAGCCATACGTCTCCAGACATGCATTATAAAATCTGTATCAAAACAAAATTTACATATCTCCTGAACAAAATTCCTTGGCTGCCTTGTATCTGGCACTACTGCTGTCTGGAGGAATGCTGCACTCATGAGCAAGCACACTGATGAAGGAGTTCTGGGGGGAGAACRCAGTAAGAATTGTTTTAAGCAAAGTTTTACAGAAAAAATATATTTCTTCATTCACCAAAGGGACTGATGCTAGAGTTCTGAAGCATGTATCAGTAATGGCCCACCTTTCCCTTATACCAGCTTAACCATGTGGGTATTTCAGTCTGTTTATTCATACAATATACTGGTGAGAGTACAAAATCAATGAGCATTATTTAATCACATAAACCCTGTTCAAGCAGGGTCAGATAGAGCAGATTGCCCAGGATCCTGTCCAATTGGGTTTTGAATATCTCCAGGGACGGAGACTTCACGACTTCTCTGGACAACCTTTTCCAGCGCTTAGCCAACCTCACAGCAAAGTGTTTTCTTATGTTCAGATAGACATGCTCCCTATTTTAGTCTGTGCCCGTTGCCTCTTGTCCCACCAGTGGGCACTATTGAGAAGAGTCTGGCTAGTCAGATATTTAAACACATCGATAATATCCCCCCTTCTCTTYCCACCTTCTCTTCTCCAGGCTAAACAGTCCCAGCTCTCACAGCCTCTCCCTGTATCTCAGATACTCCAATCCCTTAATCGTCTTTGTGACTCTTCGTAAGACTTGTTGCAGTATTTCCGTGTCTTTTTTGCACTGGGGAGACTCGATATTCTTTTTCAGATGAATGGTTAAGAGTCACACTGATTCTTTCTTCATACTTTTATAACAAACCTAAATAAAAGGATTTTCTCTTAATTGATCCCATTACTTGCTGAAGTGAGATTAAGGGACTGTATCTAAAAGCCTCATTTTATTAAAGGTTGAATTCTGGACGGGTTAGTATCTACATGACTTACTAGAAATTTGATAAAGTTTTCATATCTTTTGGATTTAATTCTGTTAGGAACATCACTATCCTGTTGTTAGCTTGGGTTCCTGATGAAAAAATGGCTTAATCAATTCATCTAGAGAGAGATGTATTTACAGGTTGACTCAAATTTTTGTGCAGCAAGTTTGATGACTTTTGGACACATTTAATTGAAGGTAGATGTCTCAAGGGTAGCAGTTTCCTACAAGCTAGGGAATAAGTGCCTAGACAAAAGAGCAAGACTTTATTAATGATCTCACTGAAGTTCAGGTTGAGAACTCAGATGTTATTAGGCACCAGGGAATCCATATTAGTGAGGTTCACTAAGAATGCCATAAATGGAAAAAAAGGCTATACATGGCATTTACAGGGCAATCCAGGCATAAGACACGTATCTATAGGAAGCAAAGGTTCATTAGGTACACTGCTCACAAAAATAATTGAATTTTAGCATTTAGGGAAAATGTGGGTAAATTGCTGAATTGCTGATTGGGCAGGTAATTTAGTGACAGTGGGCGTACAAAGCTGAGTTATTTGATGCCTTCTTTGCTTCAGTCTTCACAAACAAAGTGATCTATGGCTTTGTGAAAGGGTTCAGGGAGAATAATTATCAGTAATAGAGGAGGACTGAATCAGGTTCTTGGAAGAACCTGACCTACATTAGCCCATGGCACCCAATGGACTGCATCCAAGGATGCTCAGAGAGCTGACTGGTACCTTTGCAAGACCCATCTCTATCATCTTGGAAATACTGTGGGGAATAGGAGAGGTCCCTGATGACTGTTGCATTCATCTTCAAAAAAGTTCAAAAATTCAACACAGGGAACTGCAAGCTGGTCAGGTTCACTTTGGTCCCAGGGAAAATTATGGAGTGAGTGGTCCTAGAACATGTTTCTAGGCACAAGAAGGAGAAGAAAGTGATTGGGAACAGTCAGCATGGATTTAACAAGAGTAAATGGCACCTCATCAATCTGATTGTCTTCCTGGCAAAAATGACTGAATTTGTGGGTATGTGGAGAAGAGCTCATGTCATTATCTTGACTTTAGCAAAGTTTTCAATAATGTCTCCCACAATACTCTTGTTTCAAAGTTGGGATGTTCTGATTTGGATGCGTGGGCAACTAGATGAATAAAAAGCTGTCTGCATGGGCAAGATCAAAGCGTAGTGTTTAATCAGTGACCTGAAGGAGGTGACGAAGTGCACTGTGATTAAGTGTGCAGATGACACCAGGTATGGGGAGAAGTCAAGGGCAGGGCCACCATTCAGAGGCTTCTAGACAGTTTGGAGGAGTGGGTGGATGGGAATCTTATGAAATTCAAGAAGACCAAATGTCAAATTCTGCACCTAGGAATCCAGCACCTCCTGTAACATTACAGACTGAGGACTGAATGGCTGAAGAGTAGCTCTGCTGTAAAGGACCTAGGGGTCTTGGTAGAGAGTAAGCTGGGCATGAGCCATAAACATGCCCTGGCAGCATAGAAGATCAGCAGCCTTCTGGGCTGCATGGGAGCTGTACTTATCTTTCTGTGATTAGTCAAGCATGCCAAGAGGAACTAAAAAGGTACCGGGAAATGTTGCTCCTCAAAAGCATCCTCATGGTCCCACCAATAAACTGATAACTTACCAGTTCATGGTAGGACCATGTCTCTCAGTGCAACAATAGATCTCAATTTCGAGTGCAAGCCAGGCACTGAGGGACTTCACTGCTTCTAGACATACCTCTCAGCATGTTCTGATATCAATTTCTGGCTCGCATCAATACACACCGTTAAAATTGTATCTTAAAAGAAAGGTTTCCTTAGAAACTTGTATATATTTCTCTAATGGGATGAACTTGTAAATTGTAGTAGAAATTGCTTCGTAGTAAGTCAAATCTTTCTAATTTGTATACATTTTAACATTGATTTAGGAATAATGTGACTGTGATGTAGCTACTGGAATTCAACTTTCACTTGAAAACTGTTATTGTATCATAGCTTTTTAATATGTTGTCATTACTAAGAATTTTCTATGGTCACATAAAAAATATCAGTAGTTTCAGTATTTGTTATTGCTTATATGCAAGTACAATAGTTTATGAAAGTTATCAAACTATATCAGTTTAAGGCAATATTTTCTACAGATGCAACATTTTCTATAGTCCTTATATTTTCTAGATTCTTTTCTATTCTTGGTGAGAATAATCTTTGTTTGCTATACAGGACATGAAGAGGCTTAGGGGTTTTGGAACAGGGATTATAGCAGCTAGCATGATAGGATCTGACAGAAGCCAGCTAAAACAGGTAGATGGGAATGAAAAAGAGTTTTTAAGAACTTGAAGATGAGAGGTTTAGGAACCTGTGACAGATTAGGATTCACTGACCAAAGCGGTCTCCTTTGTTCCTTCCAAAGAGGAACTAATTCAGTCCTCTTTTTGGTGCCACTGCCTCTTTGTGCAAAAGTTTGCTATGGTTTGCTAAGTGCTATGGTGATAGCAGAACATAGTTCGGGATTAAATTGGGTCATACATAGGAATCTCAATGTGTTAGACCAAAGATTATGGCATTCAGCTGGAGGAGGAAAAGCTGAGATTAGATATTCTAACGCTATGTCTGATCAACTGGCTTATTTGTAGATTTAATCCTGGAAGTGCCTAGTTGAAGACTCTTTATGTTAAGCTTAGTTATAACCTAGCTCTATTAAGATGGTGGGACATTCAAACAGAACTGTAGATACCAAAGGAGCTCATCTGGTAAAAACTGTAGTAATTATGAGTGGAAGTCTGTGGATTGTTCTCTTGAACTAAGGTACCTAAATTCCACTCAAGTTCCATCTCCACAGTATAAAACTTCAGTTACTTCTGATCCCTGATTAGCCTTCTGCTTTTAGAAGTTAGTTTTATCTGCAGTGAAGTTTTGATTCCTTTATTCTCTCCACATAACTTGCAACCCTGCATAAAATTATTTAAAGGGAAGCACCTTGGGGAGGGTGGGCTGTATTTTTCTAAAAATCCTTATCTTTCTAAAAATCCAATGCATTAGGAAACACTTTCCTTATTAAAGGAAAAGGTTTCCTTTAGTTTCAAAGTAGAAGAAAGCAAACTGCTATGTTTTGTTGTTTTGTTGTCTGTAATCTGTAGACAGCAACCAGAAGCCATCACTTACTGACTGTCTACATATTTTACAGGCGCTTGTTCTGTTTGGCACCATGTCGATCTGCTTTGCTGTCTTGCTCGGAATTGGTGGTGGCATTCTACAATAAATACAGGTGTTTGCTGACATTTCTGGTGACCAGTCACGAGCCAATATTTAATTACTGATTCTGGCCCATTATCATTATGTGCATTATGCAATGTAGCACTGTAACACAGGCAGCTCCYGCTGAAGACATTGAAGAATGTATACACAACACTAATATTGCTTCAGAAATATATCCTCTTCCACTCCTCCTCTGCCAGCCAAAATGGTGCTGTTTAAAAKTTGCCTATGAGATAATTTCACCTTCTGTTCTTAAAGTAAATTGAAATCCAAATATAGAAGAGTAAGTCCATTTTGACTAATATCATTAATAWACACTTCAAAACAAAGACATTTCTGGTATTGTACAATTGTGTGTCTGTGCAACTTTTTCACTGACATAGTAATCAGTGTCAAAAACTGTTATATTTTATGTATAGATATGAAGTACACCGAGGGYGAATAGAGTTTATGTAAGTGTTAGTGTTCAGAAAATTGTGTATTCTTTTGATTTTCCTCTGAAAAATTCAATGAGCATGAGTAGAGATCAGCTTGGATTTACATAGCAGAAGCCAGACAGCTCCAAGACAGCTGCAAATATCAAACAGAATATAATTAGGGTGAATTAAATCGTTCTAGGGTGATATTACTACATTCCCCCAATGAAGGAACAGAAATTATTTTAAAATAGTTCCTCTAATTAGTTATTTTTCTATACTACTTCTTAAAGATGCCTATTTGGGGACCATTTATGTTGCAACGTGCTATGCAGTGCTCTACCCAGAAATCATTTTAAACACTTTGTATTTCTCTGATGAACCTATTTGCTGGATCAATAGAAGATACTTTAACAGGTAAGAGTTTTTACAGTTGCTATTTTCTTTTCTTTTTATACGAAGACTATTATAGGGACTTCTCTTGGGATACACAGTTTAAAAATTACAGGAAGAGAATAATATTTTAGCTCCAGCTCTGTTTTGGTTTATATAGTTTACAGTTATTTAGGGCAAAAAGTTGAAAAGGTTTGYTGAGTTCTAAATAACTAAAGAGAGGTTTGCAAATCTTTGCAATGATAATGAAATATGGGTTCCAGCAAACCGGTTCCAAAAAGCAGCATGGAGAAATAAGAGACAGACTGAGGAAACAGTAAAAAGGCTGTCCCTCATGACCAATGTAATATAATTTTTATTATATACCATGTGGATGTTGTTCAAGACATAACTTCTGTATAGCTAAATTCTCTATGGCTTGTTACAGTTTTATAAGAGGAGATATTTGACCTGACATGCCCAGGTCAAATCATATGATATCCTCAGATCTTTCATCGCTTCTCACTCTCTTTTAAAACATAAGCTGTATCTGCCCTACAGGGTGAGCAAARGGTACCTTTGAGAGCAGACTGAAGCCACGCTGACTCTCTCACCAGCATATTCTTATCCCACATTGCTGACTGGCTGCAGCTCTGATTCAAGGTGTCTCCTTGAACTTAGAGCTTGGGATACGTGCTAGTGAGCTGGGTTATAGATCAATCTGTCCCATCACTGCCAGCTCACAGTTAGCAGATGTCCAGCCCAAAGGCAAGCCAAGCACCAAAAGCTTCAGTTTTTCTCCTCTTAGTGCATGATGCTTGGCTTAAGTCCACAAACATCTGCCCAGGCTTTGATCCACGCTTAGCGACCATGCAGAAAAACTGCTTCTTCATGCATCAACCTGTCCCCTAGGATCTGATTTAGCCTTGTTTCTCCCAGCATCTCAACTGACTAGAGCACTGGCATGATTTGTAGTCTGCGTGAGGTTTTCCATCGTTCAAGTGAGGAGGGCCGTTTCCTAGCACATAGGATTCTCAGAAAGAGAGCAACACAGCCCAGCGCTCCCTCGGGCGCCGCTAAAAAAGACCAAGCTTCAGTACTRGGTCAGAATATCTAGCCTTCACACTCTCAGTTGCCTCTTTTGCCTATTCATTCCCTGTAGCTGGAACACTAAGAGAGATTAAAATATTTCTCTGGTACTGGTAATATAGAAACAGATATTCCTAGAAAAAAAGAACGCTTAAAGCAGCTTGTCAGAGATCACTCTTGAAAATACAATAATCTGAAAAGAGAACTGACTTGAGGGCTTTTTGTTTTGTTTTTGCTTTCTTTCGATCAAATGATTTTGTGTTAGGCAGGAGAGGTGACAGTTATGGATTAATCTCTTTTTATAGGAGTTGATCACTTTTCAGTTATTACTGCTACTGCTAAATTGCCATAATATTTAAGTCCTTTTCTCTGACAGATTCCTAAAATGCTTCTACATTTTTTTCAGGTTATCACAACTTCTTTCCCAGCATTCTTCAGTTTCATTTATGTTGGAGGTGAATTCAGATTACTTTAGCTTTCCCTCACATTTTTCTGTGCACTCAAAATGTAACACCAAACAGCAGTAGATCACCATTTATTGCTCCTGTCACTGCAGGATGCTCCAAGGATTCAGATCAGCCATGGTCTCATAGGAGAATCCCATAAGTGTTTGTACATTTAAACATGTTGAAGCTATGCTGTTTTACAAGATTATTATTTAGGAATTATTTTGCTTTAAAAATTATGACTTTCATGACAGCAATTTTATTCCTTTGATTCCTCCTACTTGCTTCCTCCTCCATAAGATAGAGGTCTCACTAGACTACTCACAAAAACAAATGAGAGGCAGTTTCACTGTATGCTTGCTGTAGAACAGAAAACTGACTCTGCTTGGCCAAAATTAGCTGTTCCACAGCTGGGAGGAGAGGCCAAAAATCTATTCAGGCTCAAGTTAGCAATAGTCTGATCCATCTGTGAATCAAACTTATTGCTTGGGTTTATACAAATYCTGCCTCTCAGGACAGACTAATCTGTATGATCCTCACACTTTGGGTATGTCTCTTCACGTGTTGCTGTATGTGTTTTTGGCCTGTCCTCATTCACCAAAATCCACTAGAATTTAAATAATTCAAATTAAGAGGAAAAAATAAAAAAATCACATATGTATTTCTAACCATGGAAAATGCTCTAAGCTTTACTTTATTTGAGTGATTAAGAGGGTGGAAGAATCCACTGACTTGAAGCTACTGTCTCTTCTCYTTTTTCTTAGAAAAATATTGCTGTAGTGGTGGCTGGTTGATGAGCATAAATGCCACAAAGAGCTGTAGAACATTTCTCATCCTCAGAAATGCCCATTTTTGTCTAATTACACTGATGATACCCATRTGCTGTGGTAGGTGCACTTCACAGAATACGTTATATCACATCATGTTACACAACCTGACCAGAGACATTTGTGATTCATCTGCACCTATTGATATTCCCACTTTATGCTGATTTTCCTTGAATAAGTGTGACATTTTCATGGCTATAGTATAAGCCGATAGATTATTTCCTGTATCATTGCTAGAATATTGCTGTATTTGAAGGTAAGTACCTAACTCAGTAAACCTACAAAGCACAACTCAAGGTGCAGTGGGAAATGACGGGGTAAGACAATAAAAGCTTGCATCTGCAGACACATAACTGTGACTGATACGCAAGTTTTCAAAGGGATTTTTCATCCTGTGACTTCACTGAATGAAAATGACAGTCTGAAAACCAAAGAGCTGGAAAAAGAAAGATTTTCGCATTTCTTGAGGGAAGCGACCCCAGAAATGATACACGTTTGTGCTCAGTTTCCACGCAGTCAATATTATTAAGTGAAGTATTTTGTTTAAGGATATGAGTGACATCTAGCTTCCACAGAAGGCATTAAGAGCAGAGGGAAAAGGTGAAAGGCCAACAAGTCTGATATAAATGGCCAAGAAAGGGGTTAGGAGGTTTCTCCAAAGGGAAAAGGCTGTTTGTTTTGTACATAAGTTCATCACAATGAAAAGGGACAGTGAATGGCTAATGACTAATTTTGAGGACATAAATTTTATCCACGCAAAAGTCAGTACTGTGTTTCAGATGTGAAATAATTGTGAACAGCTAGTGAAGCGTAAAACAGAAAACAAAACTTAGGCATATATATGTATAAACACAAATATACAGRCATACTTAAGAGTAAACAAGGCAGAGAGACAAGAGTTATACTTGCACAAACAGAATATAGATATTAGGCCTTCATTATACTCCTATTTTCCAACTTTGTCACAGCAAGATATACATCCAGACTGTCAGACTGCCTTAGAAGTCAGCTGAGTAAAAAATTCACTCAAAATTCACTGCACCAGTGGAGAAATGGTGAAGTAAACTAAGAATCCAAAAAGCAGCAGGTGAGAGCCTAAAGTGTCCTTGTCTCAGAACCATCTATCTACTTAACCCAGTTCAGCACATGTGTWCTGAAATGTTCCTGCAATTCCTGTGTCGGCAGCACATTGACTGCTCCTCTCTGAGTTCTCCGCTCTTTCCTTCTGCCTTCTCCAGCTGCTCCCCTTCCCTCTTACCTATTCACTGCTGACGGGTACCAGCAGCACATCTTCAGCGACAGCAACCTAAAAATACTTTCTGTTCTATAGTCTTTAAGCAAAGGAAAAAAAAAAAAAGTATTTTGTAACCACTCAACTATTCTATGAAGAGTTTAGCTACTTTTTCTCCCACTATATGCCATGTTTTGTGAAAAGACCCATCCTATCACTGTGTTAGCTGTGTTCTGAGAGAACCTATTGCCTCAAGCTCAAGAAAAGCTATTTTTGGTGTTAAGCACTGAAATTTCTCCTGATTCCGTCTTTAGGTTCATTTGACTTTTTTTTAAAGGAAAACTGGTATTGACTGAAGAAACTTTCACATGTCCTGGTGGAGATAATTGTTTAATTGGAGTGATGATGGAGGAAAATCACTTGTCATTAATATGTGAGGGGAGCAGATTTGAGCATATCTCTTCCAGGTGAAGATTAAAATGAAGTAAAGTCAGTAGTGCCTGCCTATCCACTCAACTATCTTGTACGATGAATAAATAGTATTAGAAAATACTTAAGGCTACATAATTGTTCTAATAAGAATTGAGGAGTTAGGTCAAATCTACTGAATGCCCACATTCTTTTCAGCATTAGTAATTTGTTATTTGTTATAGAAGGAAAGGTGTGCTAGCTGTGTACAGCCTGATTAGAGACCAGTACTCAAATTAGCACTCAGTGAAGATAAGGCCTACCTCTTTGCTCTGTTTTCAGTGTAATCTTTTAGGTTCTTGTATCAGCTCATTATGCCAGGGTCAGACCTGAACAAAAACAGTGTTGTTAAAGAGCATAGTTTTGTTCCTAGATCTAAATTTCCAAGTCTTTTTTTTTAATTTCTATTSTTTCTTCTTTTTCCTTTCTCTTGTTCTGAGACTACTGACAAAAGCTTAGGTATAAAGATGGAAGTATTTCTGTTATGCTTATAAATTAGTTATTATCCTCAGCTGGTCTGACTTCATTTTATCTGTTCTAGCAGCTTCCTGAATGTAGTATACTGSGAAGTCTATCGCATTTGACTTTTAGAAATGCCACAGGGAGTCTATGTTTCAGTAATCATCTGACTTGTTTCTTTAACTTTAACCAGGTGAAACTCAGTATATTTTTGCTTTTCATAACTGAAGAGAGATAAAGAAGTAACTTAAAGCACAGATAAATTAGGATGTAACACTCAATTTCATGAATGCCTTGACACAGTGTGCTATGAATTTTATTTATGATGAATTTGATTTAGTAATATGACCATTGAGAATGTAAAATAGAGAAATATTTTTGAAGGCAAGAAGGTTGAGTCCACTTTGTACGATATAACAGAAAATCAAGCATTGTCCTTTCCATAAAAGCCAGTTTAACTAAAAATCAAAGACTGGAAGGACTTTTAATGCATCATCTTCTGCAGAGAAGGACCTGGGAGTGCTGGTGGATGACAACTTGACCATGAGCCAGCAATGTGCCCTTGTGGCCAGGAAGGCCAATGGTCTCCTGGGGTGCATTAGGAAGGGTGTTGCCAGCAGGTCGAGGGAGGTGATCCTGCCCCTCTACTCAGCCCTGGGGAGGCCTCATCTCGACTACTGTGTCTAGTTCTGGGCTCCCCAGTACAAGGGAGACATGGAGCTACTGGAGAGAGTCCAGCGTAGGGCTACGAAGATGATCAGAGGGCTGGAGCACCTGCCCTGTGAGGAATGGCTACGAGAGCTGGGCCTCTTCAGCCTGGGGAAGAGAAGACTGAGGGGGATCTTATCAATGTGTACAAGTACCTGAAGGGAGCGTGTCAAGGGGACGAGGACAAACTCTTTTCAGTTGTCCTGTGTGACAGGACAAGAGGCAATGGGCAGAAATTGAAGCACAGGCAGTTCCGCCTGACTGTGAGGGGGAATTTCTTCCCTGTGAGAGTGACGGAGCACTGGACCAGGTTGCCCAGATAGGCTGTGGGGTCTCCTTCTCTGGAGATATTAAAAATCTACCTGGTTTATGTCCAACATGCTCTAGGTGACCCTGCTTGAGCACAGGGATTAGACTATATGAGGACCCAGAGGTCCCTTCCAACCTCAACCATTCTGTGATCTATCCCTGTCCTAGCCAGCAAGACAGGATTGACTATACTCATGGCATTCCTCACAGATGTTTCTTTAAGTTGTTCCTAAAGACCTCTCTTAACAGAAATGAGTAGATGTGGTTTCTTTACCCTGTGTATTCACATACATGTTGGTGAAATGCACTATATTGCCAAGATGTTGCAAGAGCTAGGCATAGCCTGTTAGGCAGAATGAATAGATTAAAAATGGTGTGAATGACTGACCATGACAAGTGTTGCTACAATACATAGATTTTTATGAAAGTTCCAACTCAGGAGTTTTATGCTTCTGGATATTTCATCCAAAGCTGCTTAACCAAGAGGACATCCTGGTAGGAGATATTGTCACACATGGTTGAATTAAAACAGAAAAATAGATTTTTTTTTTTCAGAAAAGTAAACGCTTTTCTGTGTGACTGAGCTGTCTTTTGTGGAAAAAAAGATTTTAATCTGGAAATCAACTGTAAGATTTCCAACATAAAATAGCACTACACTAGCCATTCTGAAAATTGAAGTTAACATTTCTAACAGAAAGAAATATTATACCTAATGCACTGAAGGTATTTTTGACATTGAAGAAATGACTAGAGAAAAATTAATCTTTGTGTTATTGGCTTTTTGTCTTATGATTGGCATGAACTCATTGCCAATATTCTGTCTCTTTAGTGACAGCCATAAGTACTTCAAGAGAACTTAATCGTGAACATTAAGAAAATTTTAAATCAAACTGTCTGAGACAAGAAAAAAATAATAATAATCAAAATTGGGAACCTTTAGGAAGAGTTTATTAGATGACCAGAAACCCTGTCTTCTGCATGGGAACATGTTTGGCTGAAAGTACTTCCTGTCTGACAACAAGGTGAAGGCAATGATTTGAAACATAAAAGCAATAAATGCGAGAAGGGGGAAGGCAAAATCAGCCACGATTTAAAAGCKGTGAAGACCAAAAAAAAAATCACAAAAGGAACCAGAAGCACTGAGAAAAGAAAAAAAAAAATAGGTAGGTAGGTTAGAGATGGAACGATAAAAGCATTTTAGAAATAAGAATTAGATAAAAAAAAAGAATTCTGCTTAATAACAGTCTGTTCCTTGATTGTAGCACTATTCATAACGATGTGGAAACATTCAGTAGTATTGTATGCAGTATATTTGAATTGATAATCTCAAAGCTTTTCCAGTTGTAATTGAGAAGGATTTATAAGGAACGAACATTTTAAAATCACCACCTGATTGTGCTGAAATTGTGGACAGAGGAGATCTCTGACCTATTTATCATGCCAAGGCTTAATTAAAATTACTGAGAAATTACAAATGAATAAAGATTACCAATGCAAATATTCAAACAGGCTGTGCTTGATAACCCACTTGACTATCGGAAGGTTAGCTAGACATCAACCCTGCAGAAAATAATGAGAGCTGATACAGGATTCAGGAAATAATGAATATAGAGGACTATAATTTATATAAGACAAAGAACAGAAACATAATCAATGCTTTCCTAGAAAATTCATCTTGTCAAACAGTTTAATTATTTGAGAAAATTATAGGTTTGATTATTAGAGGTAATGGCATAAGGTATTTGACTTAGTAGCATCCAATATTCTGATAATAAAAATAGCACCATATTTCAGATTTTAAAAAGCTGATGTCAGAAGGAATTATCACAGAATATGGCCAAGGTTCCACCAAGACCCAATAGTTTTCAACACATTCATTTATTATCCAGAGTAAATACGAAATGAAGCTCATTTTAAAGTATAAAATGGATAGATAATACTGCAAGAGTAATAAATGATCAGTAGTTGAGGGCAGACATACAAAGAATTTAAATCCTTTAGTAATCTGTGTCTGTCAAGCTAAATGTGTGTATAATGTAGTCAGCTGCAAACTTGTATGTCTAGAAAAACATGATAGCTACAGGATAGGAGACTGCGAGACTCCGAGGGAAATAGATGAATCTAATATAGATTAACAAATCACAGTGGCTAGAGAAGCAAACATGAGCTTCCAAGATGTGGAATGGGCAAAAATGGCACAAGCAGTTGTTCCCTGTACCAGTAAGTCACGGTGAACAGAAGCAGAAAAGCAATTCATAAGCATGTTATAAAAAAGAGGGAACAGTTCTAATGTTATATTTTAAAAACACTTTTACAGATAAAAAGAGAAGCCCCCCCAAAATTCCTGAAACGTAGTTTAAGACTGCACCACAAAAAAGTCACTACAAATGTGATGAAGTACATGAACAATACAGAAAAGTAAATAATGGATTMACAATTCCATATCTTATTCAAATGAATCACTTGTGTCATTCACAAGTGACAAGTTAACATCAYTGAAAAGCTTATGGTCTGAGTGATACAAGAGACCAGACTAGACAAGCTCAGGTTTCTTCTTGACTTAAATTAGATGAATAAATACATAAAAAGAGCCTCATTGATTGGACCTAGCAAAATGCAATTATTCATAGACATTAAATTAATTTTAGAAAGAAACTATAATCCTCTTAGCAGGAAAGAAAATGAAATAGAGATAGTATAATTGAAATGACAGAAACAAAATCCATAGCTTAGTGAATAGCTGAAGAAATATATTAGCAATGGATGTTGTGCCTTTTTTGTTGCTATTACTTTGATTCTTTTGTTATTTTTATCTAGAATTTTCAGTATACTAACATGGATTATAATCTTACAAAATTTTAAGATACAGCAATTTAAACAATGCTGACTTCTGCAAAATGGTTATTCATAAGCCAAGTATATTATTCCTAGATGTAGAGGGAAAGCTCAGTCCAAGATAAGTAGCATTCATCTCTTCATCCTACTTTGTTCTAAGACTAGTTTCTAATAAGGAAAGAAAGAATCTGCCTGCCTCTCCTTTGCTAGTGCTTCTTTTACCGCATGGATGAGGCAGGTTTTCCTGTCCAAGACTACTGAATTAAAAGATTTACTATTTGTTGTGAATATTTTTTGACATCACTAAAACGTAAGGACCATGACTCTAAGCAAGCCACTAAATAAGCGTTCAGGATTATTCATTTAAAATGGTGTGCTATTGAATGTAGTAGTAATAAACAGATTCACAATATCTCTCTGGGCTGTCCAACAAGATATGAATAATTGGCTATTTGTGCCTTGCTGGCTCTCCTGAGCACATCACTGTGGTGCTTTCAACTACATTTTCATTTTCATGTCACTCCAAAACGAAGATGCTCCTAGATGCAGAATTGAGAATTGCTGGGACAGAGCTACCCCCAGCCTACCTTATTCGAGGAGCTGACCTCCTTTCAAGTGCAAGAACAAGATCTGGTGATGGGTAAGTGCTCTTACCCTGAGCAGATGAATGATAATCGCAGTGGCAGCTGAGCACCTTCTTAAAAGCTACTTGAAACATACTCAGGCTGTTTCTACAATGGTTTACTTTTTGGTATTTGTTCATCATTCCTCTCTTTCTGGTGTATTTTGCTCCTTTTTTCGCCTTCTTCTTCTTTCAGTAGTACAATATCACACTCACAGATGCCAAAAAGAAAAATGTGCTGCAAGAGAGCAGGGAAARGAGTAAATTTAGGCTGTTGCAAATAGTAAATAGTATCTACTATGCACTCTTCTTGGCAAAATGATTCAATTTCTTGGCAAGATTGTAGGTGCCACTTCTTATTGGCTTTGTCTGTCTTAAGAAAGAGCCAGAAAAGAAGAAATGTTTCCAAAGAAGGAAAGGCATTTCTGTTCTTTGTGATCGTGGAATAAGAGCCATTACACAATTTCTTATAGCTTACTTCCACTGGTTCTTAGCCTTAATATCAATTTCAGAGTAAATTAGCTAAAAGGTCTGAGCACGGTTGAGGAACTGAAGAATCAATGAATTTGTTAAATTATTACACAGTGCCAATTTAGACACAGATGCTGTTCATAGAGCACTAATGTGAGATAAAAAGAGTGCTTTCATCTTTAGCCGCTTTTTAATTAAGAAGCTTACATTTTTGTTTAAAAAGTTTGAATGTAGAAGATGAAGTACTGAAGCAAAATGAAGACAGCGTGAAATAGAAGGGATATTAGCGGGCTCAAGGTCAGAAATATCCCTTACCATAAAATCCTTGGCATGCTAGGAAATAGTGTATAAGAACAGCCATTTTTGTTCCTGAGGGTATCTTACTCTTTCATGCTGTTTCAGCTATCACCTTACTACTGATGAAAATGTTGCTACTGTTAATGCCTCCCAAACCATCTTATTTTATATCTGGTAAATGCAAATCTAACTTTCGGTTTACATTTTACTTATTACAAAGACAAAATGGCATTCTTTCTTCACTGTTTGTCTATAGCATCAACAACTCCCATGTCTCTTAGGGCTCATAAAGTGGTGAAAAATCTTAGTATTACATTTTTCCACATATTCATATTATATTTTTATCCAAAACTTGCACTTTCTTCAATATTAACATGCAAAATGCATAACTATTTTCATTAACAATAGAAAAAGTGAATCTTCCAATTCAGTATTCTTGATAGGATGCCTTTAAGAGTGTAAAGTCAAACTGATCTGTAATAAWTGCATATTAAGCTATTTTACTTTCTATAAATGTTCATGTTATTCAAGGTAGCCAAAATATAAAGGTTTATCTCCAGTCAGGTAGCTTACAATACCCCTTAGGCCAAAACTTTACCACCTCTAAATACCAAGGGAAATATTATTTTAGAACCCTAGAAATGAAGACAGAGGAGGCTCATCAGCTGTGTTCAAAAGTCACATCTCACGAATTTTTTTAGATGGGCAAAATCTCTCCAGATTTTTATCACTTTATCATTTTTTGTCCAAAAAAATCTCWAGATTTCACTGTTAATTGAGGATATTGTATAGATACAAGGAAATAACATTCAATAGTTTTAATTACTTAAAAGCTGCTTAAAAAATTATTAAAAATCTGAGAAGCTCAATAAATCTATATAATTACATCTATTAGATTCTCCTAACTGTCAGGAGTTTCCGCCTCCTATGGACTGTATTGTCTCTCAGGTCCTGAGCTCAGAAATCCAAATGGCTGCTTGAGGCATATAGCTGCTCCTTTTTTTAATAGATATTCATTATCAGATGCAAAATACTTTATAAAATCAAGTAAAAAAGCAATTTTTGTCATAGTTGGCTTTTTCAGAGTTTCTGAAAATTCTACAAAGACAAATATTTAAATATTTATATTAGTTTTTATAATACATGAGGTAACTGATATAGCACCTATTTGACATTCCTGCAAATATGCCCGATATCAACAAATATCTCTGCCAGACTGATTATGGGTGAGGACATCCTGTAGGAAACGGAAAATTGGAAGCAGTTCACTTTTAAACTGAAGAAATAATGATAAATTATTAATTAGGCAAGATAATGGGGTTTTTTTCATAGTTAATATGTTTACACGTAAAGTCTATGGGCTACAAACAGAGAGAAAATACAGGGCCATGTTCAGAATCAAATCTTATGAATAAAATAGTCAGTATTATTTCACAGAATAATAAAATGAAAYGCTCTTAATAGCCAAGGAATATCATCTACTTTCATGTATGTAGAGTACAAATGTCTGAAYAGTCCAAAGTAGTAACCCCTTTCTTTACCAGAATTTCTGATGGAAGGATTAGGAAGATGAAATAGACTGAGGAGCCTTGATCCAGACCAGATCAGTGGAAGCTGCTCTCTACCTCTGACCTCCATTCTTGCTTTTCTCTGTACCTTTTAAAATTGTACTATATCTTCTTTAGCTAGGTGTAGAAGTGCATGTGATATTAAAGATAATGGGCATATCAGAGACTTATACAGTGTTTTTTTTTTCTCTAGTCTTTTCTTAAAATATTCTATTCTCTTTCTATAACTTCTAAGGACTGAGATAATGTTTTTATTATCCATTTCAAGTTGACTTAAAGATCTTTAAGAGTTGCAATAGTTAATTTAAAGCCCTTCATGATATATGTATAGTTTGGTTTATTCTTCTGTGAGAGAATTCAACATTTATCGGTGTTGAATTTCATCTGCTGCTTTATCACCTAGTCACTTGTATCACGAGATGAATCAATGTCTCATGAATTTAATGACTTATAATAAAGTGTAGTGAAAAGCTCAATCTAATTAGCATAAAAGACCTTGTGAAAATTACTTGACAACTCCTCTGAAGCAGGATGAATCTTTTTCTCTACGTAGTGGCATTTCACATGAAGAACAATTAGCTGTGCATTCGAATTTCAATAAAGTTTTATGATATAAAGAGATTATTTTAGAAGTATCCCCATCCTCTCAGTTTGTATTTTAATGGAAAAGATGATGTTGGCTGGGATATTTCAGCAGCAATTCCTGGGCTTGAAAGTGGGGAAACATGTGGCAGGACTCCTGAGATGTCTCATTTTCTCTTTGCTTTGGTAGAAGCTATGTGCTGGGCCTCAAGACAAGTCCTAATCTTGCTTTKCTGACTATGGCAGACTCTGCAGCCATGGCAAAAATCTGTTAGGACAGATCCTTTGATAATTACAGAAGTTTCTTAAATTTCTCTTTTCTTTCACATAATCTCGCCATTCAATCTGTCTTGTCTTATGATATGATATAGAAATAAAGCACAAATAATAATTATGCCCTAAATAAAATAATACTCTAGTAACAATCAAATCCAGATTCTCTGCAGGGTAATTTTGACTCCTAGAAGTTTGTCCATAAGTATGAAGGAAGCTTAAGATGGTCCAGAAAAAGAAATTAGTGCTTCTGAGAGCAGCGCTCTGTAACCACAGAACTATCCTCTCCCTGTGTAATTTTAGTACTTTAAAAGTATGCTTTGAATATTGACTTTATTACAGATGAGTCACAAATCCATAATGTATATGTTTCTAAGATCTGAGGCTTTTTCTTAGGTCCGGTAGGAACTGGAGGCTCTCAGTATCTCTCATGAGGCTCTTAGCAATTCATAAAATCAAGGCCTCGTGACCTTAGAGAAGCTGCTTGATTTTTCTTTCCGAAAACTGATCTGTAAAATTAGCATTCAACACTGCTGCCATTGCATGGACGAGAGGGGAAAAAGAAAGAAACATGAGAAGAAAAAGGCATTCAGTGATCAACAGTCTCTATCTTTCTAAATCTCCTTTAGGAAGATTGTATTTTTGCTAACCTTGTACTCTGCAGGTTAGGAGAAAGGCACTTTTCTGATAAAATGCACATGGCATATGATTCCCCAGGCATATCCTGTAACTCCTAATGATTGCTAACTTAGCTAGCAGACAGGTGCTACACATTCAAAGCCATTGAAAAAAAAAGTATGAATACATTTTCTGTAAAAATCTTAAGGGCATGGAAGAAAAGCAGGATGTCATTTCAAGTAAAAGAAGCAATTTCAATATTTTATGTTATAAAATCCAAGGTCAGCAGCATCATAGCAGTGAATAATCCTTGATTATGTAACTCATAGGATTTAAACTAAAAACTTGTAATTCAGCTTACAATGTACAGTAAGGWAACAGCCCTTCTTAATCAATCCATTATGGTGAATTCAAATCTGAATCAATTAAGCAAATAGTCACAACGATAGTGGTTTTAAAGTCTGCTTTGCAGATAAAATCCTGGCTTAGTTCACATAAACAGCAGAGGATGAAAAATAAATGTGAAGAACAGAACAGAACAGCTGGACTAGGTCAGTGAAAGCTCTCTGCTCTACCRCTTACTTCTGTTTCCCAAAGGTGTACTTGCACATCGTAGGCACATAAAATCTTGCCTGGAAAATGCAGAAAGGCAGGAGGGACCTGGGCCCTGCTATACACAATTGTGCTGCCTTTACTTGTGAAATATTGAAAGCCAAAGTGCTCTATAGTGCCCGTAATGACAGAGGAGTTTTACTAATGAACAAAATAAGAATAATAAGAATAAAACYAATGTATATCGGCAATATTACTTTCTAACAATAGCCTGATCTTTTCTGTTGTATAGGTAGTGACGAAAAACAAGTGCAAAATAAAATAGCTAGGTCAATAATATAAAAAGTTTTCAGTATCAAAGCATCTTAAAAGGACATTTCCTGCAACTTTGCAAAGCAAGTTTAAGAAAATGTCCTTTCCAAAACACAAACTAATATTCGTGAAGGCGTATGTTAATCAAAACTGAAAGCTTTGACAGCATAACAAGTTCAAAATTCTGAGATAAATGGAGACCTAGGAAAAAAAGCAGAGCTCTTTGAAAACACAAAATAAATTGGAATATTTTTAATGGTTCTTCTTGGTAATCATTTCAGTGCTTTCAAAATGTTATTTGATTTGAAAAAAGGCTGGTGATGCAAATTTAATATCAGAGCTCTTGCATAGTCTGTTATAAAACTTTATAACAGATATTGAATGTCATATAAATATTTCCAATAATCATTTGTCAGATGTCAATGAAAATTGCATTAAAATCCTGCAAGGAAGTGTGAAAACAACTTGTGCCATCAAACTGTCTTAAGGAATACCAACTTTATATGCTAAGCTCTGTTCTGAGCTTGTTTATATATTTTCCTATATTATACTTATCACTGTAGCATATGAGCATATTTTGTTTGTGTGTTAAACAACATGTGCAATGCTATCCAAGTGCTATTAATTTTCTTAGCCTTTTTTYTGAGGAAATGTCATACATAGTAGTTATATGTGATTTTACATACATGTGGTTTTAAATCTATTAGCTAGGTAAAGCAGAGAAAACATTTTTTACAGAGATTCATGGCAGTTCTTTCCTCCTACAGGCTTTTCTTTCTTCCTGAAGACGGTCCCAGGTGTGAGTACCTCCTGAAATACTTCTCTTTGCTGGCAGCCTAACGGCAGAGATACATTAAGAAAAAATAAATTGGTCAGAAAACAGCTGCCCAGATGCTCTTTGTTATTAAACTCTCTTTGCTAAGAAATAGAAATATAGATGACTTGGAAAGCACATCAGATGCAGAGAAAGAGTTTTCGGGCACTTTCTTTCTGTTATTTGCCAATACAGAGGGAGTCTCCATGCTGGCCTGGGTTAGGGGTGGAAACATACCCTTGACATAGCCACGATCCTCTCTGGCTTACAGTTCTCTTTGAGAACCACAGAGAGATAATCTTGCTAAGCAGTTTGAGACAGTTTCTTCATGAACTGATTGCTTCAAATAAAAGCATATGCTCGGACCGAACCCGAGCGTGGAGTGTCGTTTTTTCACCAGTTGTTACGAGTGGGTTTCATTCAGGCTTCCAGCAGACATGAATCGTCCCTGTGCTTTTAGTCCTGAAAACATGTTTAGTGTGAATCAGACGAAGCCTGCACGTGCTGACTTCTTAATTCGCTGGGTTGTGGGCTGGAGTTCAGTACTCTTCTGGCACCACACCTGGGGACACACGGCACAGGCAGGGTTCACTTTGCCAAGTACTGTGCAAATGTTATCCTTGCTTCTTTGCTCATAAAACTGATGCAGTTTACAGAATGCAGAGGGAATTGTTTCTCCACGAAGCTCCACTTGATAAGATTATCTGTTAAAGGGCTGCCCAGCGTATGCCACTGAGATATTGGAAAAAATAACAATAATTTTGGTTTGCTGAATAAGGCTATTTGAAAAATTGTCATTACTATCCTTTTTTCTTATTTTCATTCCAATACTTTTTTGCATTGTCTTTTCATCCTGCATTCACAGTTCTAAGTCCCACACAATTTTTTTTTCATTGCCTTTTTCATTTCTATGAAGTATATTCCCATTTTTTTCTCCAAATCCCCTTCCTCCCTCCCTCTCTCTTTCACATTCGGTTTCAAATTTCAGCTTGGTTCCCACACAGCCAGATTTCACTAATGCTGAAATAAACCTTTTCAAATATCCCACATCACCAGATTCTCTTTGGGTGCTACAAGAACGTTTGTAACCTCAGTCCAGTAGAAATGTGCAGTCCACCAGCAAGGAAGTAAGACAAGATGTTAGTAGGGCAGTTATATCAAATTTCAGATGCTTAKAGCTGTCAGAGTCAATTAAAAAGAAAAAAAAAAAGTAAAGAAGAAAATGGGAGCATTCTTGAGAGCACATTCCACTCCCTGCTGGAGCTGCACCCTCTCAGATGCTCCCAGTAATGCCCTCCTCCCGCGGGAACCTGCGGGAGCTCATTTGYGTCACGCTCCGGAGGTCAGCATACTATGCCAATTTTGGAAAGTGGCCAAAGAGTCGTTTCACAGATATGTCCTCTCAGGAAAAGCATTTAACCATCAGACCTTATGCAAAATGAAGAGAGTCTAGTTGGAGCKTTCTGCTATCGCTGCCTTGTCTTGAGGAGAAGGCTCATCTGTCAGGGTGAAAATGTCTTTCATTTCCTTCCTCCTTTTAACAAGAAAGTGGCCAAAAATATAGAAAGCGTGCATAAAATAACTAGTGTTTGTCATGTTCCTAGTAAACAAACTAAAGGGCTCATAAAGCAGCTCTGGCTCATTAGATCATACATAAGAGATATAAACAACTTGCAAAACAGAGAGCCAAAAGTCTCCCAGTGTCAACAGTGTGAACAGTAACATCAATTACACCACAAATTCTTTAGCTCTGAAATCAGTCAAATTACACTAATGTATATAAATGAAGGATCTGCCTTGTGGTATTTCCAAAACATTTTATACAGGAAAATGTTTATATAGGATTATTTAGATGGCTAAAATATGAAGGCAGAGTTCAATAGTATCAATAGAATCATATGTGAAAATTCCTAGTGCCACCTCTTGGTGGAGAGTATGAATTTTAGTTAACGCATTATGCTTCCTGCATTATACTTTCTTATGAGGCTAGAAAAAATAAACGTTTGCTTTGCATTTTTAAAGTAATCTTCCTGATTAGAATTAAACTCTTAAGAGGCACACATTTAAATGTTCATTTTTGACTAATGTATTTACTTCCCAAGCACTCGTACCCATGAAATGGATGCAGTGGTAGAAAACACCATTAACGATCAACCTGAAATGAGCAGCTCAGCACTCTGAGAGGACTTTTGAGACATGCTTGAGAACAAGGCATTTTGTATGGTAAATAAAATCCCTTTCTTTTTCCTGAGGTAATTCATAAATGAAGAGGTTTAATGAAGCCTTGAAAAACATACAGGCCTTGCCAGAAACTAATTTACTCTGAATCCTTTAAAGGTCTCTGCTGATTGTTTGCTTTTTCATGACAATGTATTTAAATAATCATAATGTTTTAGTTTAGTCTATTACAATCTGTTTACCTCAATATTTTGATATTTGAACAGGAACATTCCTGTTTATTCTTTCATTCCTTAGTAGATAAAGGAAGCAATTGTACCTTATTAGTGTTTATCTACTCAGGACAAGAATATAGAGTAATAAATTATGAAAAGGAAAAGCATTTAACTATAGCCAAGATTTTCCCCGAAATCTGCTGGTGTGTAAGAGGGAGACCAGACAACTGTGGGGGCAAATCACACTGCCTAGGACATGCACGAGTCCTTGCCTTGGCTTGAGAGGATGATGGAGCAAGTATGATGCTCACGGTACACAAGGGAGACAGAGCCTTGTGAGTTTGGTCGCTACGATCCACAAAAAGTCTACTTCGCACACACACAAAATCTCCCTGCAGTTTCACTCTTGAAAACACCAGGAATGAATATTTCTTGTAATTCAGTCCAGAACAACAATTCATAATCCAGACAGTACAGGGAAAGACAGATGAGCAGAGCTTGTGTGTCAAAGGGTAGGGAGTCTCTGAAGCAGCTATTCCCCTGAGCAGTCACGGGAGAGCACGTGAGCATCCCCGGGGCACAGCAAGCGCCCAAAAGGAAAGCTGTGTTTTGGAACTTCTTTGAAAGTTGTGAAAGTATTTTCATCCTACCAGTCCAGTCTATCCATTTTCTTTTTTTTAGTCACTCTTACTAAAGGTTTCCATTAAAAATGCAAACAGCAGTTTGCAATTACAGAAGTTAAATCAAAATGATTTTGTGAATATTTCATTCAGAAAAAACTACTTTTCAAGAAAGCCAATGTTTTTTCAGTAAATGTATCCATTTCTAAGKATCATATAATTTAATAGTAGTTCAAGACTTAGACAAATCAATTATTAAACTAAGCAAAAAATTAATTGTGGAAAAGGTGCTGTAACTGAATTCAATAAATGTTCAAAAATACAGTACAGTATATTTTAAGATTGTGTCATAAAATTACTGCAATATTTTCAAAGATGTTAATGTGAAATAGACATATATACTTTTCTGTCTAAAGATGTTTGAAGACATTTCTATTTCTGTGCTTATTAGAATGAGATTTAGTATCTTTAGACTTCCATGTAGTTTTATGAAACAAACCTTCAGTACTGTAGGGAAAGAAAAGTTAGGACTAGAAAATAAACACAAAAATAATAGCTAATCTGAAGAGACTTTTCAATATAGAYTCCAAAAGTCTGCAAAAACTGCAATTCATATAAAATGTTCGTTAATAAATATTTACATGACAATTCATTTTATTTGTAAAATATATTAGCAAGAAAAGTATATCTATTTAAGAGAAACTTCACAAAATGAAGTCTTTAATGTGAACTTCATCCATTATGCRTGTTTACTCTGCATTTAACCTGTTGGACAGCTGAAAATAGTCTTTCAGTACAGCCTTGAGGCTAATGTGARTGCACTTACCATTTTTACAGAATAGGATTTTAATGAAAATCAAATTAGAGATYCATTTAGTATTTTTCTAGACTTGTRTTAGTTTCCAAAGCAAATCTAAAGCAAAAAATAATGGGAAAGTATAGAGTTTGTGGGGCCTGCAGAACAGAGATAAAATATGGATGTTAAAAGTTTGAAATCCTTTATTTATCCCATCAGAAAAATTTGCAGGTACGTATATCAAAACATCTATTGATAGACCATACATGTCATGAATAYGTTTCTTCTGAATACCGTGGGAAATTGCTATGGTTGTACATTTATCTGAGATGCATAAGTACTGAATACCCATAAAACAGTCTCAATAACCATGCACATTCAGCAGTCTCAAGGTATTAACAAACTTCGAAGGTAGCTGCAYGTAGGACCATGTTCACAGCATCCTCAGAGGTGTCATTTCCAAWCTGTAGGGGCTGAGACCTGTTGGGCTTTAATACAAAATGCCAAATATAATTATTCATTTARTTCTCAACAATTGAAATTTATAAATAACATTTTGAAGTGTGACTATAATCTTTACTGTTCTTGCCTTTCATTAACAGAACTTTTCATACAAAAGAACTAAGATGGAGAAATCTAACCTGCTGGTATGGTACMTGAAAAATATAGTTCACCGATATAGCTGTGGGTATTAGTATATTTTTCCTAAGTACTGCCTGGTCATATATGCAGTCATGAAAATATCCAGTTAAAGAAGTCTGCCTGCCTAGGAATATAAGAACAGCTCCTGCTGGGTTTTTGTCTATTTTTTTTTTCTGGGATTCTTACCTCTACTATCATCAATAACAAGAAAGCTTGTTCCAGGATCTATTCTTTCAAATTTGAAATAAACTGTAGATTTTTCATGTTGATGATTAAAACAAATGTGGAAAAAAAATCTTCATTTGACAGATCATTAGTATGGACCRATTATTTTTTAGGGGGAAGGGGAAAGATAAAACTGGATAACCTGGCTGTTACAATTCTTGCTATAGCTAAGAGTTTCTCAACAACAGCCTCAACCACAGACAATCTCCTGTGGGAAGGAYAGCAAGGCCTCTGTTAGAATTGTAGGTTGAATTGAACTAGATATTTTCACCAGTTTGGAAAAAAAAAGGGGGGGGCAAGACTAATTTGGAGAGAATCTAACATGTTCATTTGATCTGAAGAAAAATATTGGTATGGGGTTATTCCTTTTTTTAAGAAAATTTCCTCAGTCTTTTTAACGGGGACACACCTGACCTTCAACACCCCTGTTTAGGTAGGGAAATGCCTTATGCAAATGCCTTATGCAAATGCCTTATGCACTGGTATGTTTATCATATTTGTGTGCGAGAGTGTGTGTGTGTATGCATATATACATTTCATTATGCACACTGCATTACAGACAGATACAAAAGATAGCCCTGAATGAAGTGTTTGGGGTACTGACCGCGGCGTAGCTGCGTGAGAGCAATGCTTCACCTGGGGCTCCTTGCTTCACTGAGAATAGGTGATGGACTCCAACACCTAACTCCTGCGAGCAGCCTGTGTAGGACTGTACTCTGCTGGGCTGCCCTGTTATCCCTGCAATTTCTGTTATCTCTACGTCTGTTTTCATGCTTTAAATCAGTAATTTCTTCCCACTTTATCATTTATGTTTCATACGATCATTTCTTTTTTTYCTACTATCATTTTCCAAGGCAAATTAGGCACATGAAGTTTGCCACCTATCTGTCCTCTGCTCCCATTAGTATGTCTGTTGTTTAACCTTTTGACTTTCCTGCATTGGTTTTTCTAGCTCAGCTGGTTAGAGCACGGTGTAATAATAATGCCAAAGTCACAGGTTTGATCCCTGTATAGGCCACTCGTTTGAGGGTTGGGCTAGATGACCTCCAGAGGTCCCTTCCAACCTTAACAATTCTATGATTATATACAATTAAACTCTATGATTTTCTCACCTTTGCTTGGTTTCCTTCTTCCTATCTAACTGCAAAATGCAGAATTAACTGTGCAATTTCAGGAATGTTTAGCCCATATGCACTAAGAGTGTCTTTTTTTCACTCTTCTGTTACCAGAGGATTCTCAAACACGAGCAGTTGACCYGTAAGTTTCTAGTTTAATATATATCATCAAATGAGCATTGGCTTTGACGTACATAGCACAAAACCGAGAACTAAAACAAACTGAATAGAACCGTTAAGGAGAAGATGATCTAGTTATATATCAATCACTCTAGTATTACTCTTTCAAAAAAATTCTGATGAATCTTACTATTTACAGACAAAGTGTAAATGATAGCTTTTCCTCCCTCCTATTTATACGTCACAGACATATTCAAGTTTTTCATTTTTGATGAAAATGTTTTAGGAAGGCTTTTCCTGGCATTTTAGGTGTTTTGGAAAGCTTACAGGCTCAYCTGCAGCTTTTCTTCACAGTGGCATTTGGCATCACTGATACTACTTCCAGACCATCAGCCAGGACTCATATTGGATAGAGATAAGCACTGCTCAAAATCACAAGCAACCTTGATGGGCTGTGACACAAACAAATGATTATAGAGTGTATGTAAATAACTTGTAGTGAAGGAGTTCTGAGAAAAAAGGAAACATTGTCTGCCAAGAGAACTTCTACGTCATTAAATCAAAGACCAAGGATGCTTGTCCTTGAATGNAAAAAAAAAAAAAGGAAAAAAAATAGTGTTGATCATGAATCACAAATGAGATTTGTGATCTCAAATGAGTCATGAATCCACTAAATAGATTTTCCCAAGTGCTCAAAGGGAAATTCAAACTTAGACTTGATGACCTACCATTCAAACTTAGACTTGATGACCTACCAATAAGAAAAGGGTTGTAGATTAATAGAAAGGTGTGTTGTTAGCCAGAGAGAATATAAATAGAAAAGTTACAAAATAGGGAGTTTTGCTGAGCCAGGAAGAATAGAAAACATAGAAAGTATTGGCTGAGTGTGAGTAGGTGGGCTTCATCTTTGTATGATGTACAGGAGTACCTCTTTTGCACTTACTCTGTCAAAATCTGCAGTTTTTAGGAGGAATTCTCGCTGGTATTTAGTTTACACTGTTCTTGATGCTCATTTAGGTTTAAAATAAAAATTAATAATTAAAGATTACATTTTATCATATTTCATAATTGAAATGAAAATTTTAACAGGAGCTCAGATTTTAGAAATTTAATTCTAAGTAACAGCAAAAATCAATATTTGCAAAATTACTAGCAAAGAAAAAAGTCATTTGACCCATTGAAACAAAAAAAGGGGAGGAAGATTTTTATTCTGATACACCATTACATTGATGAATTGTATTCCTTTTTTTTTTTTACAAAATGTTTTGAATGATGATAGAAATATTTCCTTTGGTGGAGACTTTTTTCTGTTTAAAAGTTCCTAGCCAGGTCTGGTGTTTATCTGATGTATTTTGACAAAGAATATGTTTTATTATAAATAATTTCAAGAAGTTACGTTACGGATGAAGTTTAATTTAGGGAATTTCTTTTCTCAGTCTCGGTCACACTTTTACTTTCAGATGTCGATTTCTCAGCATATTTTTTGCCATGGTAATGTCAACTGCCAAAAGCAGAACAGCAGCAGTGCTTTTCAGGTTATTATGTCTGCAAATGTTTAATGAATAGTTCACAATTTCAATATATTTTTGATTATATACACAGAAAAGTGAAGGTATGACCTAGCATAAAATGCATCTCAGTCAGATCACTGGTAATTAAAGCAAGAAATCGCCTCACTTGAATACAAAAATTGCCTAATTTTTTCAGAGAATCCATACTAGGATTAAGCTTTCTAAATGTTCACATTGTAGATACTACGACCCTWTTTTTTTATTATTTTACCTGAGGACTTTTGTGCTCCTGTTCGTTGCCGTGTCCACTGGCAGCAAAAACATCTCTTGTTGCTGAGTAAGGACAGCTAATGCTTGGGTTTCAATAGCAAGTTTTTAATGCCACTGGAGAGTCAGGAGACTGGCAGACACGAAGAGGGTAGTTAGCTGTTGTACCATGTTAATGCTTGTGCATGGGCATGTTATTATTATTCACAAAAAGTGTTTCTRTTTGTAAAGGAGTGTACATGCCAATTGCAGTCAATGAAAGCCATCATAAGAGCACAGTCCGTGATAGCTGTATTAATCTCTGATAGCCAAATTATGATGGTGAGCTGGCTCTGACCAGTGGTCTGCTGACTTTAAAAGTGTTTTTCTAATAGGTCAAAGTCCTTATTTTCCTCCCAGCTTTACCTAAGCATCCATTCACCCTTTGTGGTAGGTGCAACAAGCAAAAGCAATAATTTTTACTGCTTGGCTAAAGAATAAAGCAGTGAATTGCACCTTCAGCCCCTGGTATACAGACCCACTCTTCCCCAAGCCCTAAGCCCTGCAGCTGCTGCTCTTCCCAGCGACTGTCTCAGCACCACACAGAGATGCTCACACCCTGCTCAGAGCTGCATTTTCCAAAGTTCTTCCTACTTCTGTATTTTCCAGGAATTAGACTCACTCTGCTTTTTAAACTTTCGTTAACAGTAGATCTGGTTCTTACAGCTTGTCACCTTGTAGTATATATCTATCATGCRCTTTTTGAGCTAATTAATTCTCTACACTAAGTATTTATATAGATAATTAGCATTATTAGCAAATCCTATTTCATGTAATACCAAACCATTGTATTTTATGTAGATTCTCACACAATGTCCTCCAACTTGCTCAGGAAATCCTACYTGTTAGTCTGTTATCTAGTTGTTTATAAGTCATGCTTATAGGWCTCCATTACCTGTCTGGCACTGCTGCAGAAAGAAGACTTAGGTTTCTTTACGTAGACCTTGTTGTGATTGACATCTAATCCCAATTTCCCCTATTATCCACAAAAGTCCGCTCCACCATGTGACATTCCTCAGACCAGACAAACTATTGATCACTCATCTTTCATTATTAACTCGAACTCAGCTTAATTGTTCATCTTCTACAAAGCTAAAGCCTCAGAGATGAGACCATCTAATAAAACGTAAATGCAGTCGAAATGAATGCCTTTAATAATTCAGATAATGTTTTGGATMTGTTCTCTCATATTTGCTCTTTGCTTTCCATGTGTTTACTCCTCTCCTGAATTTACAGACAGCAGTTATACCCACTATGAGATTTCCTTTTGTTAGGTTGAACAAATCRTGCCTTTTGCACCTCCTGTCACCTCTCAAGCTCTCCAGTCACTTAGCATCTTAGCAGTCTCTCTGCACCTGCTTGTTTCCTCAACACATGAGGACAAAATTGTACCACATGTGTAACAAGTCTGTTGTGCCATAACATCAATAGTTGATTATCTTTAGTGGGAATAACCATTATTTTATATTGTGAATAACTCTTCTTAAAACCTAATCTGCCTAGCACRTGGCCACTTTGTATTGGTGGACTGTATATATTCTGTACAACCCGCATAATGAGGTCCTTCTCTTCAAATGTTTGAATTTTGGCATCTACTTGCTACTTCATCAAAAAGCCCCACAGGTTACTTTGCATAGTGTGCCGCTATTTGTGCCATTTCCCCAAGCTCTTACGCTATTTTTCCTGGCTTTGAGGGCACCCAGCTCTTCCTGTATGATATCACAGWCTTCATTTTGACACCGTTTTTCAGCTCAGTGTCTCTAGCAGCTTTTTAGCGTGCTCTTGCTGCTTGTGATGAAGTCATTAATACTAATTGCATACTTTCCATGGGAGAACAGATTTATTATGCAACCACTGTTCTCTAAATAGAATGCACAGTACTCTTGATATTAACAACAACCTGCAGCCAACATTCACAATCGATAACAATTTGCAGATAAAAATCAATCAGCCATACTTGCCTGAGATATATAACTGCCCTACCATGCTTAACTAGGCTTGTAAAATCACAGCTCATCCAAAATTCCTGCTSCTTTTATTTACATAATATTTTCTGCTCTCTTTTTACGAGTGATTTTCATATGCATTAAAGTGAGTAATTTGTTAAGATTGAAACTAATCTTCTATTATATGTTAAATTTTCAGTTGTTATCTTTAAAGGAAAAAACATTGAAAAATGTGTGTAACATTTCATTTCAGGAAAGGACGCTTCTGAGACTTTCCAAATAGTTTGAAAACTATTATGAAAAGACTAATCTAATTTTATTTTAAAAATGCATTATCAATAACTYTCTGATTATTTTACTAAATTATTTTATGTGCTTGAAATGCATCATAGCTTCGAAATGCATACCTGGGCTTGAATTGGACTCTGCTTATTCAATAAGAAGAAATACGTTTTAGAGCTTTATTTCTGGAGTAAGGCAGCTGGTACTGTAAAAAATCTATGTAATCAATCATGCAATCTTTGTAAAAGCACTTTGAGATACCCTGGTGAAAACAGCTGTATAACAGTTAAGTAAGGTTATATAAAACCCGTGCTACAGCAGAGGGAGAAGATATTAATTTAACATTTTTGTTAGAATAAAGAGATAGAGCAGATGCATGTAAAAAGCAGACAAGAGGCTCTGACTACAAAGAAGACTGATCAGCTTTTCYAAGCTCCATCAAGTAATCCGGAACRYCATTCATCCTGCATCTTCTTGGTTAAGGCCTGCTTACAYACTTTTACCTTTCTATATGTGCTTTGTAGAGCAAGTCAAAAAGGTAATAATCTTATTTTCTTCTGTGCCGTGTCACTAGGGGAATGGGCTGTGTTCACTCTGTTCTCCCGCAGGTGAATGAATATGTTCTACCASTCCTTTTATTTCTCCTCTTCTGGAGTTACCTCCAGATCAAGAGGTAACACTTGTGCAGGAAATAAAACAGCAAAAAWGTATGAAGTTAAGTATATGTTAAAGTATCCTGTTGGATATGAGTCAGAATATGCAACACTTTGCAGGATGGAATATTTAAGAGACTATTTTTGGAGGATAAGTACCACTGCAGGGGAATGCTGTGCCATCTGAGCCTTATTTCTCACTCTACCAGCAAACTAGGAATTTATTCTGCTCTCATTCTGGGCTCCTCAGCTGATTGTACAGGCAGAGCCTTTGCCCCGCTAGAAGAGCTGAATAGCATATAGCTCTTTCAATACTGTGTCTCTAAGAATATACTATAATTAATGTTTCAGAGGAAAGTATAATGCATAATAATACCGTGTATCTTGGGAGCAATTATTTTTACTTACTAAGGGAAGCTAGGAGTTAATATCCTAAACAGTAGGGAAGAATGGTATCTACCACAGTGATTTTTGCAGGTTAATTGAGCTTTATATAAAAAATATTCCCTTGAACCATTTCAAATATATTACCCTTACCATCTATGAATACTTTACCTCATTTGTATTATGGGAAGGGCGCCTGACTATCCTTCCTTTTAGCATTTCTAATTTAATATATATCTTTACCATAGAACTTTTAGTGCTCTTAAAAAAAAAAAAACTTAAAAACTAATTAGTCTTACTCCTTTTAATCTTGCCTTGTAGGAAAGTTCTTCCTCTTCTTGACTTTAATATTTTTATTGTTCTTCTTAAGACTTTTTYTATATCTGAAAAATTTTAAATTGGTCCCTCTGATATACAATATTTCACATTTCTCTATGTTGAATTTCATTTGCTGTTACATGGCCTAGTTGCAGGATAGCTTTCAAAAGTCTTTCCTTTTTCCACCCAAATCTTGTCAAAACTAAATAATTTAATCTTTATCAAGCCTCACACAGGGCTGTTTCTTTTTGATCAATGAGAAACACTAGCAAATTAAAAGGCAGACCATCTCATTGATCACAGAGTAGAAAATAATCAGAGAGTAATCATTTGTATTTATTATTTTACTGCACAAGAATATGTGAAAACACATATGAAGTATGTGTAGGTAGTGCAAGCTCACAGTAGAAGAAAGGGATTCCCCTTGCAACAAAAAAATAGAAGAATAAGTCCATTGTTATAAAACTTCATTGCAATATGTGATAGTAGAAGTTTCTAAAACTTTTATCCATGTTCCTCCAATGACCACACTAAAAATGAAAACATTGTATACATATATATGTGTGTGTGTGTCTATATATATAAAAATAGATCTAGATAAAACCTTATTTATATAAACACATACATGCATACATACACACATACACAGGAGAGGGAAAGATAATTAATTTATCTACATCAGTGTTACAAGGCAATCTACAGTAGCTGTCAAAAGATTCAGTTCTCTTCGTGTTTTGATGAACTTCTCAGACTAGTGAAAATATTTTGAGTGCATGACATACCTCCTAACTGGCTGAAACAAAGACATTTTTCAATTAAAATATTTAGACAGGTTTATTAATTTCAGAAATAAGTGACAGTGTCTCTATATTGTATCAGAAACCTTTTCTGGGACTTGTCATCTAAGACGATCAGTGTGTATATTGGCAGTGTATTTTAAGGATAGGCCTGGCATTTTATTCGGCTGTAAGTACACAACCTGATGGCAAACTTATTGATCAGTTCTGCCTTGAAATTCAAGGCTAGTTGGAGGGCTCTCTCTTCAAACACAATTCGCAGGAAAGCAATTCACTGACTTACATTTTGATTGCTATAGCTTTTACTACAGAAGCTTGGAGAGCTTAGTGACACATYCACAAACTGCTACTGAATATTGGTAATTTGATTTGAAATTAGGGACTTATCTCAGCCAGCATTATCCCTCAAATGCTTAAAGGCTTCGAGAAAAGTGAAATTCCTTAGCAACAACTAACATAAACAAATTCAGTATAATTTGTCAACTTCTGTAAACAAGTCAAACCAGTAAAACTATTCCTCTTCACTTAGAGGGGGGCAGCCAAGAATTATATATATAATTTTGTATGTGATTCTATAGACTCCTGGAAATATCAGCATTTTTCTATTAAAAATTCCAACTGCGACAATCATTGATAACATGTAGAAATTGTTCCTGTCACTGTAATTACTTTCCATCCTCTTTCCCCATTGAAAAAGATTCTTTATTATCCAGTATATATTCAGAAATACTTCCAGTTCAGGATCAGCTTTTATTTAAATTCTAAATCTGTGTTCCAGAAATCTGGGTGAGGAATGATTTCTTCAACAATTTTAATTTCACCTTCAGTTGTTGCATGGTTTATATTTCTATTGGCACCAGCTACGTAATGATTCTTTTACAGTAAAGCTATGAAAACTAATCCAAGCCTATTAGAGAAAGGCCATTTAAAGAAGGCCAACTCAGAACCAAATCACTTGGAAGTTTGATATTCGGCTTTACTGTATTTTTTCTGGTTTACGTATACAAAAGCTGTGTATAAGGGGGAAACATTATAAATCCCTTTTACTTTGAATTGGAATCTCACCCAGTTCAATGTCCACAACAAATACAATTTAAAACTCTGTGTTTATGTTRTATGCATCACATCACGTCAATGTGTCATATGCTAGGGTCACAATTTGCAGCAGGTGAAATTCTGATGGAAAGTAAGGGGGAAAAGTCAAAATGAGAGTGATTGAGTGATTGAGCACTGAAACAAGCTACCAAGCAAAGTTTTGGTATCTCTTCCTCTTGAGTTTTTTACATGGCAACTGGGCCAAGCACTGAGCAACCTGCTGAGCAACTTTGAACGTAGCCTTGCTTTTACCAGTATGGATTTTCTGATCATCAGAGCTCCCTTCCCAGCAAATTAGATTGTGATTCTAAGCTGTCACAAATTTTAGTTGATCATGAAAAGGTAGGAAAGCAGTAAATCTTGCTGAAAATTTTTGAAGTTTTATTTTAAAGAGTAAAACCCGGTTAATTAATGATGACTTAGAATATAAATTTGGACTGCTGGGGTATTTCCATTTTGACACACAGTGCAATTCTAATACTTTTATCACATGGTGTTTGGCGGGCGCAGTGCAGGTGCACTGAGTTCGGATTTGCCTGCCTGGTTGCTGTATCCACCAGGCTGGAGACCCCAGAGGACTTAGGCTCTGCTATATGTAGAGCCAGTTTCCTGATGAGGCTTATGTGATACCTGACAGCTCAGGTTAAGCCATTCCTGGGGCTGCAAAACAGCAGGGACCTAAAAGCAGAACTTTCAGACACAAAGAATAATAATCTCCCTCACTAAACAACTACTAACAGGCAGTGTTTTGGGATTGCTCTTGTCGACTTGGATGCCTAAGAGCTTTTTTGGTCTAGAAATTGGTTTTCGTAATAAAATTCAAAGGCATAAATTGGAAAGTGTTGTGATGATCTGATATATTTAAATGTATTGCATTTTGGTTGCCCTCTTATTTTCATGGCAGTGCATATTACAGACATAAATGCAATTCCAATATGAGTGATCATTGCCTATTCTACATTGTGAGACACTGAAAGACTTTAAGATCAGTAAAATTTGCCACTAAAATTATATATTAGAGAATTCCTGTCTCTATTTWCAGAGAATATATTGCAATAGTACTTAAACACATTCTTACATGAGTGGCTGATAAGAAGATTGCAGAAAAACTTAGACTATGCTTTAATTTATTAAACTGATGAATTCCATATTCATTATCAGGAAAGACTTATGTTTTTATCATTTCCTCAGAAACAGAGGCATCCCTTAGTTCAAAAACTGTGAATAGTGACATGGCTGATACATAGGAATTTGATTATATTTCCATAAAATTTTATATGTTAGTTGCTACRATATATACTTTTCCTTTGTCTATATATTTTTTTGCTCTTCTTAGTTTATAATGTGCAATGGAAATATTATATTCTCCTAATCATAAAAGAAGTTTTATTGGTCTATGTCAAGGARATGATCTAATCTTGACATTTTGAAAAATACAAACTCATATCTGTTGAAAGGATCAAAGCATGTTCGAGTTTTGGCGTTTCCATACCTTATTCCAGCACTCTGGTTTTGTAATATTCAACTCATTCTGTTTGCTTCCCAATAGACTTTCAGCACCTATGTGGAATAGTTTTCTTGTGAAAATGCCTCTTATAAAGCAAAAGGGGAATTTTGGAGGACAGACTAGAGTATCTTACTTGGATGTCAGGAGATGAAGCCTTTAGAGGAAGCAGAATAACGGCAAGACTGGTAATAGGCATTTATTTAGATTACTTGGGAATCTCAATCAAGGATTAAGTGTTTTACTGACAATAGCTACATGTATACACAAGATTTGGCTTCTGATCTTGCAGATAGTCTCTTTTTCTACAATAAAATTGCCTTTATCCCTTGAAGTTCCTGTGGGTTTGATGACGGATGTATCCTCTCCTGGTGCCTGCCCTTTCAGATGTTTGAGGAGGTATTTACAGGCGATGGCTGTGTCTGAACTGCTAATCAGAAAAGAGCTGCTGAAAAAGATTGTCACTGAAGTAGAACAAGGGCAGCAGATGGAGCAGGTCTGGGCTTTTCTAAGAATATTCCTGATATACAATCTATAGGTCATTATAGGAAATATCTCAGAGAAAAGGCTCGGCAGCAAGGAAAGTCCATACAAGAGAATACTGCAGAAGAAAGAGACGGAAAAGAGGGAATTGTTCTTCCCTGCTCAAAACAGAGTTCCTGAGCTGGATGTCAGAGTGCGTCACCAAGTTTTTCCCAGGAAATAAAAGGGGAAGCTGGGACTGGGGGCTGGAGGAGCCCAGACTGTACTTGCAGGCCTCCAGGATCAGGGGCATAACACTGAACGTTCTTATTTTAATGAGAGTTGGCCCCAAAGAGCAAGGCTGGATAGTATATTCTGAAGAGGTACAAGTTAATGCTTTTTTGCGTTTGGTCTTCTCAGACTAGCATCATTCATACATTAGGAAAGAAGATTGAGTGTTTAGCAGCTATGTCGTGCAGAAACATTTCTGGTGTCTGAACGTAGTAGCCCAGCTTTCGCATTATGCAGTTCTTACTGAGGCTACTGCAAAGGCACGCATTACTGAGACCTCCATAAAAGGCTTGTCTGTTAACCAAATAAATACTTTTCTTTTTTCAGGACATCAGTTAAGATGCCCAAAGATGCAAAATATTATTTCGCAGAAAGGATCATGCCATGTGCTGTCCTGGACTAATTTGTATTTATTCATGTGGTAAATATTTCTAAAGATCAGATCTTATATCTGGAAAGTTGGGACCACATTTACACTTGAGGTACCACTTTTGATTTTAGTCTTGAAAATATATGTACAGTGTAAGAATATGTTGAAAAAGAAGGCTATGTATTAAAAGGTTTATTTACTAAAGTAGGCTGCTAAATAGCTGTCTCTGTCTCTAGACTTTCCCCTTCCTTTCCCTTCTCACAGCCACGTGAAGGGACTTTTGTTTAGGCCTATGCCTAAACATTACTTTCTGATTTCAGGCTATTTTTTATCTATCTAAATGCTGTCCTTTGAAAATTTTGGCTTTGGAAACTGTTTCCTAGCAACAGTGTATTTATCCTTCTCAGGCAATGCAATGACATATTGTCATTTAGATGCACTAATTGTGATTTTTTTTCAGACAGGGAAATAGCATACACTCCAGCAACATTAAATTAGAAGAAACAGAGCTAAAAACGAGTAATGGCAAACAACTGGAAAAAAAGCTAATTATATTTATTTGCATATGATGATAGAGTTTCTTCCCAGCAAGGCTGATATTGGCATGTCAAAACAAATTAATAGTTCCCAGCCACCTAAAATTGACAAGTATTCATTATGTTTGAAACGCAAGGAGAGAGAATAAAATAGATTAAATAAAGGATCTTTACCATAACTCTGAAGATGTTTTGTAAGGTAAGTATGCTTCATTTTCCTTTGTGAACATCAGCTCCATGTYCTCAGCTTGTATCTGATGCACATGCTGACAAGAGCTACTCGTGTTACCACCTAGTGACTACAGGTCTTTAATTCCAGCAATAGGTGTGATAGAGTAGCTCTCAGAGATCAACCTGTCGGCAGCCTCCTGTGGGCAGTCATTAGGATGGCATCTTGTCAGGTTTTGCTCCAAGCAATACATTCATTCTTAAATAATTTCTCAGCCTGAACTTCAGCAGAACTTAATGAAACAGATTTTTAAAATATTTGGAATTATTCTTCACATTTTATTATTAATCAGCTGAAAGAATATTATAACTTTGCCTTATCTCGAAACCAGATYTTTTTTCCCCCTCACAATAACTGAGGATGCTAAGCAGGGCTGTGGTCCTAAGTGGTTTTGCACAATTCTATTTATGTAAATAGCTGTGTGTAAATACTATCTCCAGAAATAGTGGATAACAATTCCTCTTGTTATTTGCTAGAATAACAATTCTAGCAAAAATACTGCTAGAGTCAATAGCATTATAAGAATGTTCATTCAGAAATCTATGGATTGGTATGGTTTTATACTTTATATTATATTTTCCTGTGTATTGGTGTCAGACTGGAGAGAACATTACTCAAAATCATTTGATCTTAAGTAATCAACTGTGTCTAACTGGACTTTGAAGTTTGTTTTTTCCTTTCTTTCCCAGAGTTTCCCTGTCTATTTAGTGATCGATGAGGCAGTGAATTTAAGCATGTAGGCATTAGAAGGCACAATGCAGTGTGGGACTAGTAGGAGGGGAAAAAATGATTTTAAATGAGAAGACAAGAATCATTATTGATGGAAATACTAATATTATTTTTATATTTCCCTTTACTTACCTGAATCATCACTTACAAACTGTGCTTAGAATATTAATTTGACTGCTTCATTACCAGATAATTGGGTAAGACTTGTTAAACAATTTCCATTTAAGAGTGAAATTTTRTATCTAAAATCATTCATAAGGATTCTCATCAGCTTCCTTTTGTCACTGTGTTTTCAATCAGGGACATAGAAAGGAAATGAAAGAAGAAGTCAGCTGTGAATTTTGAACCCTGAGAGATGTGCCATCTGTGAATAGTCCAATTAAAAAATCAGTACAGAGAAAATACTTATCGTAGGTTTAAAATCTAGATCAGCTTTGCAACATATGGAAAGTATTTGACAATAGAAGTGCAAAAATCTCCTCTATTTTGACCTTGATATTGAAGAATTAAATAATAGCTATATTTGCCTGTGAGTGTCTAGTGCTGCTTTTAGAATATTTTCACAGTTTTATTGGCTGGGAAGCAGCAGTGCCTAAAAAATAATCCATTATTGATAATAAGAAGACAMATTAATATTGTGAAAGACAACTCTAGATACTCAAATAGAATTTTTCTGGAAATCTGTAAAAACTCACTAACATCAAACTATTTTTTTGTGTTCCAAAACCTACAACAGCAGCAAGACACAACTTATTTTTGGCCTAGGAGGATTCCACAGTCCTCAAAATAAYGCTGTACCCAAGGGCTCCTGAACATGGTGAGTAGGGGAGAACGGGGAGGATACCACTGCTCAGCACTGGTAGTATCATTAGTCTGTGGGCTCAAAACTCTTTGTGTGGGCAGACTTCACTTTGTGCAGTTTGTTACATCGTTTTGCATTTTTAATTGCCACTTCTACTGCAAAAGAACAATAAGATTATTCACAAGTCTCTTGCTTCATGGCCTCACATCCACATATTTTCCCCTCTATCTATTTGTACTTTTTCAGCCATATTCTCACAAAAAGAAATTTACTAATTTTGTGCACACTATGAGGATGAAAAAAAAACCAAACAAACAAAAAAAAMCCAAAAAACAAAGATCCTCATGCCTGTAACTTCTTGTCACAAGTCACCTCTCTGCTTTGGATTGCACTGGAGTTTCAACAACAAGTTTCCCAAAAGAGATAATAGGAAGAGATCTCAAGACTGGTGGCACATCTGTTCAAATAAATACTAAATTAAAAATTATATTGTATGCTTTATTCAGTATATTTCTCTCATATTCAACATTGTTAATCAATAATTCAAACAGATGACTCACATCCTGTATATGTTCRACATATAATCTCTGTATATGAAATTGGAGCTGTTTTCGCAACGTCCCATGACGTGCTTCAATTCCCTGACTGCATACGTTAACTTTTAGTGTCAGGTTTCTAATTCATATGCTTAAAATTGCAATTTTGAAATCACACAGAACCACAGAATCACAGAATGGTTGAAGTTGRAAGGGACCTCTGGAGATCATATAGTCCAACCCCAATCTCCCTTGCTCAAGCAGGGTCACCTAGTGTGTGTCGACTAGGATCGCATCCAGGCGGGCCTTGAGTATCTCCAGAGAAGGAGACTCCACAACCTCTCTGGGCAACCTGGTCCAGTGCTCCATCACTCTCACAGGGAAGAAATTCCCCCTCACGGTCAGGCAGAAATTCCTGTCGKTCAGTTTTTGCCCGTTGCTTCTTGTCTTGTCACACGGGACAACTGAAAAGAGTTTGTCCTCGTCGCCTTGACACCCTCCCTTCAGATATCTGTACACATTGATAAGATCACACCTCAGTCTTCCCCAGGCTAAACAGGCCCAGGTCTTGGAGCCTTTCCTCATSGGAGAGATTCTCCAGTCCCCTAATCATCTCCACAGCCCTGCGCTGATCCATTACCTATCCAGGGATGGAGGTGAGGCTGGCTGGCCTATAGTTGCCTGGTTTCTCCTTCTCACCCTTTTTGAAGACTGGAGTGCCACTGGCTTTCTTCCAGTCCTCAGGCACCTCTCCTGTTCTCCATGACCAGAAAGATGATGAAAAATGACCTAGCAATAACATCACCAGCTCCCTCAGCACTCATGGGTGCATCMCATCAAGGCCTATGGATTTGTGGGTGTCAAGTTTGCCTAAATGAGCTCTGTAATCACTTTGCAGTGCTGCTAACAGCTTGTTCTTTTGACAAACATTATTTCATTGATGTTTATCTGTTAGAAAATTCATGGTAAAGGAAAAGCCTGAACACAGCCAGAGTAAATATTTAAGAACTTTTTACAGAACATGTTTACRTAACATGTTCTGCACTGCTCCCACATCTTCACCTGAGAAGTTACTTTAGTATTTCAGGGTGTTGTTAGATGGTATTGTTCAAGGAAAAGAGAATTGATTGAAAGAGACGTGAAAACTAAATAAAACAAAGGGAATTTTGAATTTTTATTATTCTGTAGCAATGTTACAAGTGAGCTGATGGTCCGGTAAAAGAAAGACTTTTCAGAAAAAAAGCTTGTGCTATCTAAGAAAAGACAGCATTGAARTTTTGACATGACATAGAAACTGCCACATAATAAGCAATTCAGCTCATAAAAGGGTATACGAACCCAGTAAATTAATAAAAGTGGGTACATCGCAAGTTACAAATCACTTAACATCGGATTTGTGCTTTTATATGTGAAGTGAGAAAAACAGTGGTTACATAAAATAAGTTGTTTATGTAATTGAATGATCTCCACAAGTATGCATGTGGAGACGGAAGGGAACTTAAAGAAATGTTAATAGAARTTGCAATCTTTACAATCCTAGGTGATTGCTAAGTGAATAAGATCAACCAGGATGAAACTAGAATGAAAAAGGACTTGGCAGAATTTAACCTGTCAAGGRTTTAACCGGCTTTAACGCCACTGCAGAATTCTGCACAGAATGCCAGTGGTTTCTTGGAGCTGATGCCAAAGCTGTACTTTTTTATAGCTACTGTATTGTTGTATAAATATACTACTCGATATTACCAAGTTCTATTTAAGTAGTTTTTTCTTTCCTTTTGAAAGATATAAGAATATTRAGCTTGACTTTCCAAGATGTTCTGATTGTTAATTCAGCGGACTTACACTARTTTAAAATTGGAATATTGACTTTAAAAATGCATCTGGTCCTTTTAGCTTTTTTTTGTTCTTGGTGACAGTTGCCTTTGGTTTTCTTTATACCTATTGTAAACTTTGATATAAAAAATTTTCATGAATCAAGGCATCCAGAGTGCTTGCCTGTTGTCTGCTGATTCTACCAGAAATTAATGAGAGCTGCACATTTTATAAAACATTCTTTTAAATTAAATAAAGCAGGAAAGCAGGAATTTAAAAATAGCTGCAGGAGTAGTATAACTGCATTCTGGTGGAACTGTGTCGTCTTAAGTTAACTGCATGTATTTCCATGCTCTGGGAGCCTTAGTCTCCCACCTGCAGGAAGCTTAGCATTTGTTAAGAGGGGTCAGAAATCAATCTCAGGAAGGCTCCTCATGGAAGATAATCAAAATCTCTCAGGATGAAAATCCCCTAAAGACTACCAGTAGTAATTACAGGTCTCGAAGGGTGAAAGGGCCTCTTTGACAGCGTCTGCTGCAAGTCCTTATTAGGGTAGTAGGTATTAATTCCATGCCTTACAACATTTAAGACAAAATTAGTTGATTGGTCCCAATAGACTGGAAGCTATGGTTTTAGTCTGCAAAACTGCCTGCTCCCTTTCAGAAACAAAGCAGGAGCTGAACAAGTCAGGCAAGACTGAGCAGGAATATACAGAATTACACAGGTATGGACTGGCTGCCTTTTCACAAAAGAGTAATTGCCATTTGGGAAACTTCTATTTCTACATCACCTTCTGATTAGATCAGTTTTTAAAGTCTGTTCAGGAAATCAACTCAGATTTTTTCATTTTTCTGTTCAGTAACTTGCAAAAACATCATATTTCTAGTGCTACAGAGGCAAGGGTACATACATTTTGGGAGATTCACTGATAGCTTTCCAAAATATTGAGCAGTTTACAGRTGTGAGCACTCAAACCCAGCCACACAGTTTTTGCGTAATAATTAGGACTACAGCATACAAACTATGAATGCACCTGAAATGTTCCTACACATTAATGACCAAAGCTACCCTAAATTTGTCCAGGCTGACCCTTCTTTAGAAGGATTTTGAGACCTCAGCTTTCCAATACTTCTGCAAGTTCAGTRCTGGAGCTGGTAATCACTTTATTTCTGCAGTGATGTCTTTCAAAGGAATAYATGCAGCACATTGCAAAATAAAAGCTTCACACAAGTCTTCCATACATTTTTTCTCCTTTTGTTGGGGACTTAGAAGAACCTTAATTTTCCACAAGTTATGAATGTTGTATGCCACAAGCATGCAGATGGCAGCATCAAGAAAATTAGCTTCATCTGCATTTGGCCAAGAAACTTTAGGTATTTTTCTTCCTGGCTATGCTCTCTACAGAATTCTYTTGGAGAATATGTTTTCATGTCAATATGAGAAAGAATCTATTTCCTTTTAGCTGTTTATTCAGTCTGTAAAATTTTAAATACTTTAGGCTCTAGGCAATTTAAAKTTTTTTTTTTTTTAACAAACAAAATGACTGAATTAACAGAAACTGGCTGAGGGAGAAAATTGAGTTGTGCAGAGTAGAAAAACACATTAGATCCCCCAGTAGATAATTTTTAACCCTAAACTACAGTCAGGAGCAGCTTTACAGCTATACAAAAGAGACCTTTTATTCTTTATGGGTGGGAGATATACATCTTAAAGAGGAAGAGAAACAGACAGCTAAACATCATTCAGAATGGAGCATTAAGTTGAATTCTGGGACAYTAAAAGGAAATGAAATATACATATGCAGAGGAAAGCCTCTAATGCAGAACCAGAGAAGCCCTTGCAAATATCAATTAATGCCAACATAGAGAAATATCACCACTTAAGAAACCACCTTTCTGATGCTGAAATTAGTGGCCAGTGAAGGCCAGTGAAGGCTAATGGTAAGCAAGAGCTAATGACTCTTGCAAAGAGTAAAAAGAGACTTCAGAAAAAAAATAGTGAGGACAAACTGTGGGTATGCCTAAGCACTGCTGGTCTAGCGATCCAGGGAATAGCATTAACATTTCAATTGAGTTTTTGTATACATTTACACATATGTGTGTGTGTGTGTGTGTGTGCATACATATACGCTTGTTACTGTAAGTAACATCAGTTATACGTCTCTGATGTCCACAGTAAGTCGTCACATGAAAACTTCTGTCATAACTGTGATTTGAAGTTACATCTGAAGTTCTAATAAATCCAGACTCCATGTATGGCTCAATTGGATTTAAGGCACATTTTCTCTACAAAATGATAGAGCTCAGGAGACCTGGATTTTATTCAGCACAAAAGCAATAATAGGCCAAAAAAATTACTGAACATTTCTACTRTGACTCAACTATTCACAGCAGCAGAACATTCTATTTTTAATGAATACTTTTAATGTTCTTACTTTGGTACACAAGGGGTATACAAGTGTCATAGAAAGGGAGGAATTCAAAGAGATTTATCAAGAACATTAATGAGTTGGTGATAGAATTAGAAATGGGATCTCCTTACCCTGAGTGCTTCCTTCTGTATCATCTCTAATATTTATTATCAGAAAATAACAGGTTTTCCAATTATCTTCCAAATTAAAGATTACTAAACATCCCAAATTTAACAAGCACATGTGCTCTGCCACACAGCTTATTTCCTTGTAATTCAGCTTTGTCCTCCTTTTTTACATTGCGTGAATGAATCCACGTTTGAAATCTGGTTCTTGCATAACTTCTTGTAACAATTTAATAACATTATAAGTTACCTAAGCTAAACTCTGGAGCTMAAATCCTGCAGTAATGTAGATTACATTCATTTGTTACAAACTATTGCTCCCGTTACTGCACAAATCCTCCAGTAATCTCAACTGTTTATTGTTAATACAAGCTATTACTGCATTAAGAAAGTAATTTATTTAGATTCTTTTCTATTTGTCATGAAAAAGTGATTAATTGGTATTAGAGACAACGAATCAACATTATTTGACATAATCCGCTGTTTCTTGTGAGTCAAGTGTTAAGTAATTTTCATTTCCCTCTGAAAATTTAAGATTCGTTAGGGACTTGTTCTGCTGTTAACTCACATCTGAAATTATCTTCGGTGTTAATGGGAGTTGTACCTGCATATTAATGGACAAATAAGTATCCCCCTTAAAAATCTTAACATAATAACCTAAATATGCTTTCATGATGCTTGAAAAGGTCTATGTTTTGTATGCTATCTTTTCATATCACTGTATAATACAATACACTATTAAAAAGATCTCAGAGTAACTGAGATACTCGTATCTCGGAGTATCAGAGTAACTCGTACTGATACGAGTTACACAGCTTTCTGCTAGATGAGTCCTTCGTTTCCCCGTGTACTGTCAGGTCCCAGAACCCACCTTCACTGGTGTCGATCTTTAAATGTCTTGGGTAATAGGCGACATTTCTGCACGGAACTTACTTCTTTGGCTCTGCCCATGGAAGACCCATGCCACTCACCTAGACAAATATTTAGGGAGATTTTTTAAGAACTTTTTTGAGGAATTCCTTTCAGCATAGTCTTGTGCTCCATCTGCTATGTTGCTAGAGAATAAAGCCAATGTGCTGAGAAGTATACCTGTAACACACACACATTCTTTCTACAGAGATGTCAGCAGGCAACTAATGACATTTCAGGCAACAGGTTTGGARGTTTATTTTATTTATCAATGTTTAGGACATAGGTCATAATTTGTATCTTATGTCTTCCCTTTTTCTCYGAAAGCCATTGTTTTTAGGCCGAAAACTAGCAGGTAAATACCTCATGACATCTCTTCAGGACATTTTGTCATTGCAAATACTATACAAATATATCTTCATGAGAAGAGACTTGGAGATCTTAAAAATGCTTCTTAGCATGCTCTTTTTTATGTTGATTCAATAAAACAACGAGAAAAGAAGACGTGTAATTCATGACAGATGCAAGAACAAAAGCACCCGGATCAAATATTTTTCTTTGTACTCCTTGATGTAAGATTGCACATTTGTAATAAACTTTTAAGTCCACATTTATTAGTTTCTTCTAAAGCAATTGAAAGCAATCATCATCCCCAGTAAGGTACGAGGGCACTATTGTAGTAGACAATTTTCTAAAATTTTGTACAAGATTTTGTACGAGAAGTAAAATACTGGCTCTAGCAAGTCTACAATTAAAGCATACCAGCTTTCAATTTTGTAATATCTTCTTTTCCCCCGTGACTGCAAAAGAAAATATTGGTACTTATACGATATCATAGTGCTTATACAAAAAGATACATGAATCTTAAACTTTTTTAGTGTGCTTGGAAATGGTCTATTCAACACCGTGTGAGTAAACTCTGTGGAAAAGTTGTGTATAAGACGTTTAACACTGTTATGAATCAGGTCCCAGAGCACAAATATACTGAAGAACAGTATTAAATGACAGAAAGATACTGTTCACTCTGAAAACTATGAAAGAAGAGTCGAGTAAAGTCTGAGTGTTTCATCAACAGCCTAACATTGTTCGACTACAGGCCGATAAAAAGTACTTGATGTATTCTAAGTGTAATGGGAAAAGAAAGGTAGGATACCATTAAACCAACCAACCAACCAATCAGCACCACCACCAAGGACAAAAACCCAAAACAGTTCCAAGAGAAGGGTTAAATTAGCTAAAAAACAATGAGCAGGGTAAAGGACCTGGGCACAACAGTAAAATGAATTTATTATCATCTTTTAATATATCAGATTCTTAATGACCTCACYGTGAGCTCTGTTTAAAAAGTAGATCTAGACTGTTAAGGTTTTATTTTGTTTTTAAAGGCACTCAAGAATCTGCTGAGCTTGTTTCAGCCACATGAAGCATCAATTCACAGCATGAAAAAATTATATGTGACAGAGAATCTTTCAATTGGTTACTGTAGGCCTGGGAGCAAGCCCAGAGGTACATAATAAAGATAAAACCTTTAATACTTCCAAAGAGAAAGAACAAAAATAGCAACGCGTAATATTCTAATATCCAGTTTTCCAGTAAAGTTGAAAAAAACTTAGTTTTAATCTACCAGTAGAAGATATCGTAACAATAAAGTTCTACCAAGCAAAGAATTTTTTCTCCAAGAATCAAAATTGATAAAAAAGAATAGTATTCATATAATGTTTTCTAGAAAAGATTATATATTAAAAATCTTAATATAAAAAATATGAAAGATCTTTGTTCCTTAAAAAAATAAAAATACAAACAGTAAGAAATCAGTAACTAAACACTTTTCTTGATTTATTAATAAGAATTTCTTTTTATGTCCATTTGTGTATKCTGCAGTGATGTAAAGTCTTTGTGTTAATTAAATTTCTTCTTCTGCCGAGTAAAAAGTTAAATTTAAAACAAAGATAAAAGATATTTAAAATGAGCATTCCTAGTATGTATGGTGGTATATTGAAGCCTATTGAATCGCATTTGGGTTCAAATGTCACTTGACCCCCTTGTGACAAGGTACAGAATATTATTCTTTGATACTTAAGGCCATGTAGTATATTATAGATGATAGACTTTAAGCAAAAGTCAGCATGATCAAAAGAATGAGAACAAATTTTGTGCTTGACTGAAAACATTAAAAACATTTCAAAATGCACAGATTAAAATCAAATCTGTAAGCAGCACTCAGAAGCAGATCTTAGATGTAGTGCAGAGGAATATACTGATTCTAGAAATGTGCTAGTCATTTGTACTAGTCCAAAACCGAATTTTTATACGAATAATAAGTTAAAGAACTTCAGGCAAACCAAAGCATTTTAGTTTTTTTCCTTCAAAACTGAGATGCAAAAGATATTTTTTGAAAAAAAAGTCTCACAGGAGCTTTGATGAAAAATTTTCAATTAGCTCCAAAATCTGTGGGAGTCCCTAAAAGAGGGCTCGGTTTATTATAATACCTTGGCGTACGCTGTGATTTAAGTGCATGCACACTTCTGGCGGATCAGCTGACACATGCTAACTTCTTGGTGTGCCTAAGTCTGTGCGCCCAAACCTCACTGCATGATGCATTAGTTTTATTAGTGCGTGACTGTATTTAATTCATTCCATAGTGCTCAWATATAAGCAATAGAATTTCTGGTGAACTACACTGTGGAAAAAACTGTTTGTTTATACGCACTGTGAGACAAATAGCATTTTGTAGGATGGTGAGATGCTCCTACCGTACAGATATACATCATTATTATTAGTGGTCTAGAGCACATGAGATCTTTATTGCACTGCCAGCATCTGTTTTGTCATCCTCTTCTTCTTCTTTTTAATCTCTTTTCCACAGCAGTTCTTTGATCTGCACCATTAGTCAATGGAAGGAAAAAGGCTCCGCGGGCTCTGTTGCTCCAAGAGCTCTCTTGGGCTGAACAGCAGCCCAGCAGAGGAGAGGGTGAGCTAGAGGAAGACCAGAGGGGACCTTTCTCGTGTGAAACTGTGGTTGTAAGGCAGCAGACTTCTTCAAAATTAAAAGGCAAATTGTTTGCCAGGATAGATTCACCAATTTTTTACTCGATAATTGGATTAAAAGGGGAAGGTCGCCCAAAAGTGTGAAATCAGCTATTACGGATTTTGAAGTCACAGACTCAATTTCCTTGGGCAGCAGATAAATGAAACAAAGAGAAAATTTTAGTATACTCATAACCGGATTTGGGCAGGAGGGAGAAGTACTTTTTTAAAAATCAAAGCCAGAACTTGTACTGTGCAACAGAGCTGTTTTTCAAACCCTTGAAGAAAAGGACATTCTGAAGTCAAGATACAGATAATTTGCAAGCAGAAATATGAGTTCTACAAGCAGAAATATGTAACTAGAGTAAATACTGATGTACACAGAACATATATTGGTGCACTGGAGATACTTATTTGTTTTATCAAAAGTTTCTGCTAACTTTCCTTTTTTTTTATTCATAACTTTATGAAGGGAAGCCAATTTACTAATCAGTGATTACATTCATTCTTTTTACCAAATATATTTTCTCATTTCTTGTAATAGTGACAGGAGAATTCTGCCCACAAAGCTCCAGCTTTTTAGCCCAGGGCTCCAGAATTTGTTATTTAGCTGTGCGCTGCCCACTAAGGTAACAAATGAAGATAAAAACTCTTTTGGGGATAAAAACAATTCTCAGAGCTTGCAGAAAATTCATAAAGAGTTTTTTTAAAACAGCATTAGCAACATATTAACTGCTTTCATATAGTTTTCACAGCCCCAGTTCAAGTATACTTTTAAGTTGAAACTATTAATCTATCCATAAAAAWTATTAATATAGTCTTTCTTGTAGATGTTGCTGTCCTGGTTATACATTTCTCTGATGCTACTGGATACTCCAGAAGACCTCCCCTTGCTTTTTAGAACCCATTCATCTTGACATGGACCATTTTATGGGTCAGCATGTAAAAACTGAATATATGTGCCTGCATGTATGCTTATTTGGAGTCTGAGGCTGAGGTCAGAAAAGGTAGCTGCTGACTCCTCTGTATTACACTCAGAGTATGTGGGACTTGAGAGTCACATCTCAGCTCTCAAGTGGGATGATCTGAAGAGCTAGCTCAAACATTGCCACTAAGATGCAGTGTGGAACAGGAAGGCAGTGCTGCCGGTCTTCTATTTTCCTGTTTTCTATAATTTTCAAAATGAGATCATGAATCTCATGCATTGATGCAGGGGTTATAGCCTACTTCTTGCATAAGCACTGCTTGCAACTAAGCCATTAAGTTCTCAGAAACACAAGCCTGAACTTTTCGTGTTTTTAGCACAGAAAGGGTGAATTTTACTTCCTCACCGCAAGATGTGACCCCCGATGCTGTTGTAGATGGCAGCACAGGCAGCTTAGCTGAGCTCCAGCTCTTGCTCTTCTAAAGAGAGCAGACTGTGTCTTAAGTGTCCTGTGTCTTGGATACCTTTCYTCCCTTCTACAAAAGTTGTGTCACTTCAAAGGAAAACCAGAAGCAGAGCTGAAATGCTAAACTCACCATGAGCTAAGAAAGAGAAAGGAGAATTTTCTGTTCCTCTCACAACATCCTGTAACAGGTGTAGTCATCCCTGCTGCCCCTACCCTCTCCACTAAATCTGGACTGTGCACATATTCTTCCAGGACCTGACTCAAAGGCCGCTTTGGTTAGAAAGGATGCTCATTGACTGCACTGTGGCTGCAAACTGGCCCAAAATGAGCCGTCAGCTCTGAATTTGTGCAAAGGCACCTAGCATATATACATGAAACTATGAAACTATGGCTTGCCATGAAAGTTRTGTGTCATATGCCAATGATAGATCTTTTCTTTCTAGTAGAGCTGTCCACTGAAATAATAATAATAACAAAAATAATAAACTAATTAGCTCTGGAATGACAGTTTGAATTGTTTTTTGCTATATTCTCCAGTAAATTAACCTAGATCAAGATTATTTTCTCACAATTAATTACTAAATTTATATTCCTTTATCAGTTGCCAAATATTACCAGAACAATCATCAATCTCATCAGAGCACAAATCTCTGACAACAGATCAGTGGCTGTCAATACTCTGCAGACATCCTTCCAGCAGTTAGGTTTTGTGTTCTTTGTCTTATCTTTAATTATTACAGCCAGACTCCTTCAAAAATTGCAGACAAATTAAAAAAAATTAAACATGCTGTGTTTTTCAAGTGCCTGCACTGAAGACAGCTCTGGGCTAACATTTTTCCGTTACAACAACTTTCACTCTTGAAAGTCTCTCTTGCCTTTTTCTCGTTTGATGTAGTAAATCAGACACCCAGGAGACATGGGAGAACTAGGACAGGCTTTTCAAACGCAACAAACAGAGCAAATGGAGCTGGGTAGCCCAGTGGCAATTCTCAGTGCCCCAAGGATTAGAGAGCAATGCTTTCTGAACAGGCAGCGAAAGGAAGGAGAGAAAAATAAGGAAAAAATTAGAATATATAGCTGTAATTCCTTTGACTTCTCCTAAAGGTGTTGCCATGGGAACTCCTTGCAAAGCAAAAGGGATGCTAGTTTCTGAGAGCTGGTTCAGGCACAGCTGCTTGGGTGAACTCGTCCTGCTACTTGCAACATTTGAGGGGAGAATTAAAAGATAAGAAATGTTTTATTTAGTTTTGCTTCTGTATGAAAACTTCTTAAAGCTCCAAGCTGTCAGCGCTGCTCACCATGATGTCTATTATCTTCGCTTGTTATTACAAGATGGGGTGGAGAAATCACCAAAAGATGGACAGTCGCAGAAGCTCTTACGCTACTGTCCATTTCAAACGTATCAGATCTGATTTCTGAACAGCCAATAAATATTGGTATTCTTGAGAACTGGCACAAAGTCCTGCTATGACAGCTGTTAAATTGTCTGACAGACGATTTGACACTGCACGTTTCATATAATATAGCCTGTCAGAAATGAACTTGTGCATATTTTCTGAGCAATGATGGGAAAAATCTTACCACCATTCCCAAGGATATTCTGTAGTGATACATTGGCCCTGAATATAATCCAGTGAAAAATGCAAGCAGCAATACAGTTATTTGTGGTTCAGAGAGCATTCCTACCTCGCCATGTGAACTGAAGTGCTAGCAGAAGACTTGAAATTATTAATTCATAAGATCAATGGGAGATAAAGCCACTAACCATTAATACCAGATATTGTATTAGACCAGTCAGGCTTCAAAGTAAATTAAATATGTAACGAGAAAATTGCTTTGGTGAAAACTAGTATGGAAATATGACACTGAATATGATAAGTAATATCAGCTGCAGTTTGGAGAACAGGCTACTAAGCATACTAAGGGCAAAAAAGTTCTAGTAATTTTATAAAACACCTAACGATATCCTTACTACAAAGAAAGGAAGCCTATTCATTTACAGTGCTAACCTGACTGTTCCTCTACTCCTTCAGATTCATTTTTAAAACATAGTAGAATTGCTTCAGCGAAGGAGAAAAGTTTTCATCAAAGACTGTTTCGGCTGGTTGTTTTTCAATGTTAATAATTAACGTATCCTACTAAAAATTTTGTTAGTTTATTTAAAAAATCTTTGTATTTTTAATTAGTCTATTGCTGTTAATGATCTGGTGGTATATTTTGAAGTTTTATCCTTTACAGAAGATAGTCTGTATATTTGAGTTCTAAAACTTCAAAGGACGTTGAAAGTATCTCAAAATAGATTATAAATACTGATCTCACTTTTTCCCATTAGCTACTATATGAAATGATAACCTGGCACTCTTATTCCAGAAGATAAACTTGCAAGAAAATTGTTATAAACATTATAGAATGAAAGAAATTGCAGTGAATCCACAGATTCCATTTTTATATTTGTGRTGTTCACATCACGCAGGAGATGTAAGCAAATTTCTAATGAAAAAAAATTAGCCAGTCTAGTGTTTATCAGGTTTTCTTAGATTGGGAATTCTCAACTCTTCTGAATATTCCTATGCTTAAAAAAAAAAAAAAAATGACCTTTTTTTGCTCAAATTACCAATCTAGCGGTTTAATTGGAAGAAAACCAAAGAGAAAAAACATTTGCTTCTGCATCTATTTTTAAAACATATTCTGCTGCCAAATTGACATGTCTAAATATTCAATAGCAAGAACGACAATTAAGATTTTCTTTTTTATTAGATCTTCAGCTGACAATCTTTAACCTAACAGGTAACCTTTGTAACTCCTATTGTTATACAAAATATCTCATAATGTCAAAAAAAAAAAGAAAAGAAAAAGAAAAGAAAAAANAAAAAAAAAAAGCTCACCATGTTCTAGACTAACAGATTACTATTCCAATGACTTGATTTACTTATTTCAGATTTGTTTTCTGGTGACATACCTCCACAAATACAGTATTCACTACATAAAGGCCAACTTTGCAACAAGAAGTTAGGCCTCAAAATTTATCACAGATTTTACCAGTTCTATTTATAAAATATAGGTTGCATATCATATTCTACTGAAATGGATTTGTGAGCATATATCTATGACATTTCCTAATTATTATCATCAGTTAATCCAGCTGTACAACTCACAATAAAATATGATTTTCTCTGACTTTTGGAAGGATGGATATAAGAAGATACGAATCTAGCCTCTTGATTTTTATTTTCAATCCAGAACCAAGGTAGTCCTGCTCTATGGCAGCTGTCGGCTAGCCCTTACRTACTCCTACTTGCTCTCTCCTGTACTGGCATAAGATGTTCTGAGATTAGTGGTCAATGAACTTACATGGCAGAATTGATTGGCCAAAAAATGAGAGTAAATTAAATCCACCAGTGACAATCTCAACAGCTACCTCTTTGAATTCACATTGAACAAAAAATTCTGTACAAGGAACACACATTTTTCTAAGTATTTCACAGATGCAACCAGAAAAGACTAAAATAACCTTCCATGGAAAGCTGCGATATTTAGAGAAACAGCCTTAATGTCACCTGTGAGGTGGATACAAAAAAAGAACAAATGGAGATGCTTCTAAAAAAAAAGGAGAACACCTTTGAATTATTTAAAGGGAAAAGACTGACTCATGTGTCTTCTGCTACTGCACTAAGTCAGATGAGAACTTCCTTTACCCAAACCTCCAGCATCAGATAGAGCTTTTAAGAGTGGATGTTATTTATTATGACAACTAATTTCTTTAAAATCTTTTGTCTAAAGAACAATGTTACACTGAGTAGACACTGGAAGATTTTCTTTTCACCAGAGTAATGAGGTTGGTGATCTAATACGCTATTATAATTTCTAATGTCTCCACTGTTATTCTTACTTTGTCTCACACGTAATTCAGAATAACCTTATGAATTACTAACTACACAACTTTCTCCAATGAAATTCTGACATTTACAATTTGCCACTAGTTCTAAGAAATGTTTTTTGYCCATAGTTAATGCTAGAGGAAAAAAAAAACATATTTTTAAACTATCTCAGGTATAAAATGAAAAGAATGCTTTGGAAAATGACTTAAATATATATGGTGTCCTAAATAGATTAGAACATCTCAAATTAAAGCATATACCTACAAAATACACAAAATGTAAAAGATAAAAGCATTGTTTGAATTTCAAGTCTGTGAGATTAGTCTTATTTATAGTACTATACTTCCCTGATTTAGTTGTTTCAGATGTACATCAGTCCAGATGAGTGCACATTATCGTGGACATAAAGTGGGTATTGTTACAGACAGTTAAAAGGTTCTGAAAAATAAAATATTTTACATATAAAAGAATCAAAAATTTATATACATTAATTTTGGAAATGCAACTCCTCAAAAACAGGAAATCTCAGAATTTAGATTACTATTACTTGCCCTTTTTATCTGCACTGTGGCATAGCCTTCAGGTACATCATCACTATTTTTTCCCAGCTTCACCTATAAAAGCAAAAGTCTTATTCACAAAATACAAGCTGTTTTTATTGGGAGAGATCTATCTTTTTATTTATCATTAAAATTGATAGGGAATTTTTTTAAATCTAGTTTTCCCTCTTTAATCATAGCACATGGATTAATACCTGAATCTTCTGCATTCAGCTTTCCTGAATCAAGAATCAAGAATTTCATAAYTTTAAGACAGGTTTTTCTGGTTTGGAAAATAAGGCTGTCACAAGCCAGGTGATACACAATTCATGACAGACTATTCCAGCTATTCAGTAAGAGTCTGTAAAATACTCCATTCAGTGACTGAGCAYCAGATTTATTTTAATACACAAAGAAGTTATAATTTGTTCTGATTTTCTGAACAAAGCATTGCTTCAGTTTAGTTTAAAAATACGTATTAACGTATGCTGCAGAATTATTCTTACATAAATGGTGCCATTAAAATAGCAATCCATTTTAGAGTGCAATCYGAAATGCACTTTTTTAGGTGACAATCACAAATGCACTTGCCAGAAGTGCCATTCTGCAGCGCTCTATGAAGAAGAAGAATATTATCAAGCTCAACAGAAAGGACTTTGAGAAGAATTAAAAGGGAGAAATGCAAAGCAGAGGAAGGGCAGTGGCACCATTCCCTCTCCATTCTGCCTCATTTTCTTGAACAGCCTCAGATGAGCTTGCCCTTAGCCGACAGAGTTTGGGTACAAGACAAAATTGAATCATGGTCAAACTAGCAAGAAATATGGCAATTGTTCCCCAACTCGCAATATTTCCTTGCATTGACTGCAGTCCTTAATTCTGAAAGCTGGGTTTTTCTCAGGCCCTTTTACATTTATGGCGACAACAGGTAAAGGTGAACCTGGCTGCTTTTAGCTGGAAGTCTTCAGAGTCATATCTAATCAAGCATGACTATCCTGGGAATACTGTCTTACCTAAGCAAGCACTTTAGGAAGCTCATCGATCTCATTGCAGGAAGTGAAGGTCAGGAGGTAAAACCTGTGCGGGGAAGGATGTATTTTTACAAGTTTCTTCTGGACCTACTGAATGCTTCACGGACATGTRATTCTGTGATTATTTCTTTCTTTTGCTGTGTTCATACCAGATCATTTCTGGAACGTTCACAAACGCTTAGCTTTATATTCAGGGAAAATGCACATTCTGGATGAATTATGTTATAAACACGTCAAATCTCCCCATTCACCTGTTTGTCCTCATGCATTTCACACTTTCATTTCTAGACTGTGCCTATAAAAAGTCTTTCAAATCGCAGACATTGTTACCTGGTTTGACTGACTGAAAGCACATAGAACGTGCAGGAATCCATGAGGGATGGAAGAAATTCTACAAAATCAGGAATTTCTCAGAAAACTCTGATGTGACAGAACATGAGTCTTTATGAACCTAAACAAGAGGAAGAACCCTCTCCTGAGCTGTTCACCTGACCTTACCTGCATGCTGACAAGTCCCAACTACACTGCCAGAATCGATGTTAAGATGGAATATCCCCTTTCCATGCAAGATAAGGCTCATAACGGGATAAGATTTTTGTCCTCAGATCAGTTGAGCATACRTTGCCTAATCAGCTCCCTGTGGTGAGCAGACCTTCAGCTGTCACCTTCTGCTTGTGACTCACATGTCAGTCTCTCAAAATGAATCACTCTAACTGAGAAATACTTAGGCTTCTTCCTAGCTCTCTGGATGAAATTTAATATCTTGTGGCATAAGAGATCTAACCAGATCCCCAGGTTCATTCTAGCCTTAAGCACTAAGAAACAGTTTTCTGACATCAGATCTCAGAGGAAGAACAGGGATTTATCTCCAATATTTTAAAATTCTGTTAATGAGAGTTAGAATCATTTAAGAGCAACTGTCTCTAAATATGGCTAATGAACAGATATTGTCATCAATACAACACTTTACTGGCAGACTGTTGTTGCTCTTGTGGAACCAGCATGGAGGTAGACTCAGGAGATGGAAATAGAGTCTCTACCTTTTTCAGAGAAWATTGTTGCATCTCACATCAGAATTATCTATTTTCCTACTTCCCTCTACTAAGTTAGGTCTCCTTTTATGTAATTGCCCAATTCCTGGTTTTCCTGCTCTCTTGCTGTTGTGTTCTGAAAGTTAGATCAGTAAAGTCTTCTTCTTCCATTGCGAAATAAGTAAGGGCAAATTAACCACTATTTGGCAACCCTCCACACAGGGTGCCAGCTGAATTTCAGCCTGAAAACATTAAGAACAGGCAATTTAAAAAATGTATGGACAGTAAAAGAATAAAAGCAGTCAACACCTATATGAGCCAGAATAGTGGAAAAACATTTGACAATATCAGATACTTTCTCTTCTACAAAAAATCATTTTACACATAGAACATTGATATCATGCAAATTCTTGATAGGTAAAGAGACTCAACAGTGAAATCTCTAAGTAAAAAATATCTAGGGGAACAGAAATGTAATATCTTGTCTGATAAAAATTAGAATCAAAATAGACAAAACTTATTGCATATATTACCTTTTTATTTRTGATTTCAGATGTCATCTGATGGTCTTCTGAAGGCAATTATCACACAYACATCCGGATACTTTCCTTCACTTTACAAACCCATCCATATACATGAGCACCCACGCTAGGATGTCTATTGAAAAGTAGAAAGCATGTTTATAAAGCAAGGCAGCTCTCTAAACTTTACCCTGACCTGAACTGAGACATCATTACAGTGTTTACTATAGGATTGTGAAACAATATTTTTTTAATGAATTTTTTAAGTGCCAATACTAAAAAGTCCTACTTGTTAGATTAATATTACTCTGGTGTAAATTTTTGGCAACCCCATCTTTTTGAACTGATAGAATTCAGTAAGCTAAAAGTACATAAAATATATGCATAAGTACAAACCAGAAATGAGTTAATATTCATAACAGATATGATGGACTAACATTTGGCRAATCATTTATAAATAAATTTAGCTTGCTTGACAACTTAGCCACTTTCAATGTTCTCAAGTGCAACAATTTTTTTAATTGATGTTAGCAGGTAATTTATTCAGATTTCAGTATTTGAAATTTCAAAACTGGTTTATTTGGTATCTTTGATACCAGATACAATGAATAGGAAACATGATACAGTTGATAGTCTCTGATCCCATGACAACTATGCCAAGTCCTGGTGAGGTATTTGCATTACCTAATTCATAACTGTATCTCCTTATCTAACCTTTCATTTTTTATCACCAGCTAGCTCGGATAGATATGCAAGAATATTTTGGTGAATAAAATATAAAAAGATAGCAGATTTTAGGTGTGGGAAGATGTARGGGAATAATCCATAACCAGTAATTCCTATCTCCCACATGAGTGAGTRTGCCATGTTATAATTTCATCATCTGAAACACACTTACAGCTAAATCTGATGCCCGGGTTTGGTTAATTCACAGAGCTTATTTAGCTTTGAAATTCCTTCTCTGTAAGCTTGAATATCTATGGATACTGAGCTCCTGCAAAACAAAAATCTTTTTGCTCACAGCAGACAGACTGCAAAGCATTGAAACTGCAAATGGGAACCTGTGAGTGAAAGCTCTGAGCTTCTTGACACTGAATTTTATAATTCAGAGGTGTCAGTCTGAGTATTTCTCTTATTTTCAGACCAGTGAGTCTAGACCACAGCACGCATATTTTATGCTACATTTTTTTAAAATGGTTGCTTTTTTGGGGGGGCGCTATTCCCTATTAATAAATCATTTCAGAATATCACTCCCCTGACAGCTGGGTACAGGCAGCAGGTGTCCCACAATCCTTTTTTATTCATTTAGTCTTTTGTCAATATTATTTTTTATCTTACTCTCCCTAAAGTTTGTTCTTGACACGTCATTTAAAGAGGATGTTGCATTCTCCTTCAGCCTTTCTTCTCCCAGGTTAAACCAATCGTGCCTTTTTATTTTTGTCTCTCCATGCTATAGATCACCCTCCTGGTTTTCTTCAGCCCCTGTTCTTTTAATGAGCTCTGTCTTTCCTGGACTGCCACGGCCACATTTTCACGTGGTCTTCTCCAAAAGCTCTCTCTAGAGTTTTATGTGATTCCCTGCTGTTGTATGGTACGCCACGGAAAACGCAAGGCTGGATCCGGCCCCAGCGCAAATGAGAGGAAGTACCTTGTCTGCTCTATTCTCCTTTCACTTCTGCCTTTTTCACAGTCTTGCCATATCAGTAGGTCATGACAAATCAGACACAGTCATCTTGTAATTTTTCTCTGACATTTTCTGCCGGCAAACCCCAGTTTATAGCAGAAATTCGTCTTTGAATGCATGACCTTTTAATTGTGATATTCCATTTCTGTAATTCTAGCCCGCAAGGACATTCAATTCTTCCTGTATCAGCTTCTTTTGTCCTAGTCATACTGCCAATATTAGTTTTTAAGAACAATTTGGAGCCTTTTCCCACATTTTTTATGGTATTCCTTCATTCCCCTCCAGTTTCCACTAGCAGCAATCAAGCAGGATCTCCATCCATCCTTTGTTTTAGGAAACATCTTTTATTTCACAAATATGTTGAATTAGTAAAGGAAAAGCTGTATCAATTGCTCAAACTCAGCACCCCCAAATAGTGTGAATATTGGCTAAACATTATTTCTAGTGTAAATTTAGCCTAGTGTAAATTTAGTTTAGAGAAACATGATCTTTCAAGTAACCACAAATCTCAAAACTCCCACCCTTTTTCTGTTTTTCCAAAACTCTGCTACACAGCTAAAATAAAGCTGTGACTTCATGTCTGAGAATCTGTAAGTTAAAAGAAATTACAAGAGACTTATTTTCTTACATTTGTAACTCAGGTAATAAAAAACACTACAGAAAAGTTGTTATAGCTAGACTATGATTCTGTCATTCTACAYACACATTACAGGAATAAAAGAATTAACATTTTTACTGCTGGTTGCCCAGTTCATTTAGTGTGTAATACGGGAGATTGAGTAATAAAGATATTTCAATCTGATTTCCTCATCTGCAAACAGTGTTTCAGTGTCATAAGAGATATTTTAGTCTAATCATCCCAAATACATAGAAAGAGTGAGGCACGTACCCTAACTGATTTCTGTATCCTGCAGGTTATCTCCAGAGGTCTAAGCTTAAAAAGTCTTCTTTTCCAACCAGCAGCAATTTTTTGCCATTAATTTTGAACTTGGTGGCAAATTCCCCTTCTGCAAGATGCAAATCCTTTAAAGATGACAATGATAAAGAAACAGTCCAAGACGAAGCATGCTTATGGATTTTTTTTTAACTAAACACAAAGACTGTTTATGATATAGTCTTTGACACAGTCTTATTTTGCATAAATTAATCTTTTTGATATAATGCATTAATTGAAAGTAAATTGCCAAATTGATGATAAAGTATTTATTCATAAAGCAACTGATATAAAAGCTCAAAAGCACAGGTAGAGAAAATGGAGAATGGATTTCATTCAGAAATACACATGAACTCTCAACTCTTCACATCACATACTCATTCAGTGAAAAAAAAATTAATTTAGTGTAATCCATCTGCTTTCTTGTGAAAAAAATGTCTTTACAGACAGCCACAGTTATCACTGGGGACTGAAACAACAGAATTGATATGAATAGTTTCCGTAAGGAATATCATTTAATTCCTGCAAGAATGTGGATACTTCAGGAATCTTATGGTCTAATATTTCATCTTCAAACCTTATTTCTTTCAGGAACTTTAAACTACAGGAGCTTATTATATCTATCCCTATTTCAAATGAAAGTGTGAAAATAACATTTTCTTTATCTAAGAGATCAAGACAAGTTGTAGGAACATCTGAGATATGTCTTAAGTCTAAGCCTCAGATTAATTTCGCTTGAATATACAGTTTTATTAATGGATTTAAGAACAAAGATTATTGAAACATATTAAAACCAATTTACTCCTTTAAGTCTATTGAAAGTTCTGAAGATCAAATTGCGTTTGTGAAGGTGGTATAAGCTCATCTTTAAAAGAAAATTCAGATATTCTTAGAAACAATAAACTTCCTTAAACAACATTTATAAGCAAAACTATCACATTTTTATGTGATTGTCCCTTGTGCCTATCCAGGAAATGTAGTTGCTTTATATCCTCACCTCCAAGGAGATTAAGAGTCATTTTGCCAGGAGCTTCGCAGGTGGTGTGAGTTTCATCTTAATTTTCTGTGCAGTCTGACTTTTGGGAGTAAGTATAAATTCCAGTAAAGGGATAATTAGACTTCTTTTTTGGGGGGCTTATTTGCTCAATAGGAATTAAATATTTTATTTTCTGTTTCTTAAAYTGTTTGCACATCTCTGCTATCTCCTTCCGTAATCATTGGCATCTATCTCAGGGCCTTTGAAAACCTGATGAAGGCTAGATTAAGATGTAACTTGTCTGAATGAACATTCGTTTTTATAAATGCAATTTTAGGAAAGCAGTGGGCAATTTGGGTGATTTATTATGGTTAATATTTATGGCTCTGCCTTTCTTCTGAGTTTGTACTGGTACACTGTGGGTACTATTAGAGATTAATAAATGGTCGTAATAAATGTCCACCTGATATGAAGGAAAACAATCAGAAAGCCTTTAAAAATGTACCAGGCCAGGACATCAGTTCTTCAAGCACTATTTGCTTGGCATGAAATCACCAGAGCACAGAACTATTCAGATTTAATTGCAAAGTGCATTTTGAGTGAGTTCTTTTACCTTTGATTAGTCTCAGACAAAAAGAAATTCTACCATTATTGAGAAAGGCATAATTAAAAGCTCCTCCAATATAATTAAGAATTCTCATGCCTAGATTAAATGAAATTTATTTCCTGGTGAAAGCACTCAAATCTAGAAAGGGTCAAGGGAAAAGAACTCCACAGGGTTCTTTTTTCTTCAATCTGAATCATAATAAGGTTTTAGAAAACTAAGATCTTGAATAGGAACAGTAAATTTGTTATTGAGCATACTTGACTCCTTGTTTTCCCTTTTAAAAAGAAACTATATACACAATATTTTAAGTAACACAATTAAAATAATTAAGAAAATATTGAGTCTCAACYGTGCTTCTGCACCATCAGCTATAGTTTGTGAACATTTTTCTTTAGAAAAGATGCTTAATGGCTAGTACACTGAACACATTTGGGATCAATTCAAGGACTGATCCTGTGACCCTTGAGTGTACAGGATTTCCTCTAATTAYTGCTCCTGATAATCAGAATAAGTCCTTTTCTTCCCCAAATGGAAAGCAAGCCAATATGGTGGGGCAGTAGCTTCTCCTCTCTCCTCTCGAAATTCTTCTGTTAGTGAGGCCAAAAGCCAAAAACATCAAAAGGCAAGCTCAGTGCAAGCTCTCTCCCTCAGGCTGGCAAGTCTGTGTACTTTTATGCCCTAGTATTTTACCCAGAACATTTTACCCATCCTCCTTATATTTTATCTCGAATATAWTTTATATTTTGTTGAAGATAGCCAAGATCTTCAGTGTTCCAACACAGTAAGTGAAAGAAGGCCAGATCAAATTGGTATGTTTTCTTCTTACTACATTTTTTGCCAGAATCTTTGTTCTTATGCAGGGATGGTCAAAAACAGTTGTGTTTTTTATCCTCCCAGACTTTTACAGCCCTGGCAAAATAAAACCTTCAAGAATACACTATGAAATAGGGAAAATCACATTCAAAATATACAAGATGCTAAAAGCAGCTAGAGAAGATTTTGCTTTCTTTTTTTTTCTCATGTTCTACCTTCTCACTAGAGCACAAATTATATGCATTTTTCTCACAGTTACAGCAATTTGCACTTCAAAAATATTTCTGTTTCTTATGATTGTTGCTGTCTTCGAATGCTATTTGTTGAAATAAAAGCGAGGCTTCATGCCTTCCCACCAGTTTTATGGAGCGATCTGGAATATTGTGAATTTTCAGAGTCAATCACTTTTCTTATTAATAACTTTTCCCCTCTGACACATACATGTAACTCCTACACGTTTTACTGAGTGTTACAGGTAGTTGTGTATAGGGGCAGATTCGTGTCTACATGTCTACAGAAATATTCTGGGTTTTGACGCTTCTCATTTTTTAGCTTCAGTCAAATTTATTAGTGTCAGTTAAGCTTTTTCAGCTTCATTTAAATACGGTAACGCCGTCGCCAGTGCGCACATCTCAGGCTGCTCGGGGAGGTGATATAACTCTGGTGGGAGAGAGCAAACTGCTTTGGGGCTGTAGGAGAGGGAGGACGTCGAGGGTGGGACGAGGGAGCGCCGCGTGGCCGGGGATGCACGGCCACCTCGGTCCGGCCCTCTGCGTTCGGGTTGCCCCGGCGTCCCGGGATGTGAAGGGAGCCACTCAATCCCACCAGGTTAAATGCCTTCAGCAAAGCAGCGTGCGTTGCCCGGGCCCCAGACTGAAGTCGTTTGCTCGTTATTGCTGYGATCATGGCCTTGAACGGGACGTGGTAGAGTCTTACGCAGACTTAGGCATGCAAAGCAGAGTGCTTTCATTCCTCCTTCCAACATATGCCAAAAAGCATCCTATACCTTATTCAGCTTCTAACTTYTATGTTAGCAAAAAATGTTTAACTGTTATCTTCTACACTTCCGTGAGAGACCAAGAACAGAAACTTTCAATCCATAGAGCTTTTATTCAAAAAGTTATGACCCTCCCAGAATAATGCTTATTACAAAATATTTRGAGTTGAAACCACCTCCATGGGTTTCTACGCTTTGCTACAAATAAACTTTTTTCTATGCCACCAAAATTTTGCAGCCACAGAAGAAAATAATGTTCTTTCCACCTTCTCCTCCYTCCCCTTCCGTGGTAACATTTTATCATAAACTGAGTAAGAAATGAAAATGAGACAAGCAGACAAAATAATTAGAAAGGAAGCTGTTTGAGGTCCCTCTGTTTGCRGAGACAAACTCTCTGTAGCTAATTCAAATTACCTAAATTTCATAAATTCATGCCACAAGTGATTATCTGTTCCTGGAAGGAATATTAATTTACTTGGATTTGTGTTCCATTGTCTGAAAAATTGTTTGCAGTACTTTTTTTTGAAATTAAAGCTACTGATTTTGCACACCAAACAGAAAATACAGACAACAATAGTCTTATAAATATGCAATGCAAATACCTATGAAAATGTTTTGGATTATTAGCCTTCAGCTATCTCATTGTTTAGTATAATCTGGTGTACATTTATCTCTTAAGGACGTTCACTTATCTTCCTTCCATTGTGATAGGATGACTACTGTTATATTCCCAAGTGGAGCTACAAAGTACGTGGAGAATGAATAATTTCAAGGGGTGACCTGTTAAAAATATAAAAAGACATAGCCTAGTTGGGGAATGAATCATTATTTCAATTATTTATTTTTGTCTCTGGCTGTAGTAAAATGTTGTATATGTGCTTAGTAATAATATATTACAATATTATAAAAAATAAAATAAATATTGAAATATTAACATAGTTGTATATTTAAAGATTGAATGCTTCATTACTGACAGTGAAAATCTATTCCTAATTAACCCTTACCTTTAAATCCAGGTTGTGTCGATCAGTTCATTTCAGGCAACCTCCCTCCCCTCCCCCCAAAATAACAAGATASAATGTTTGCTCGTTTGCAAATAGGTTTTTCCACTGAAAATCTGGACAAATTCTCGATCCAGCTTTATCCGGATTGCGTGCGTATGAGCGGTCCGCTCCCGACCCGCTGGCTGCGCCCCATCCCGAGGCGCAGACTCCAGCCCACCTGCGGACGGGGTGGGCTTGCTTCCCSGTGGCCTGAGGTTCTCCCCAGACTCGCCCGCGAGCGCCCTCCGTGCGCCGCTGAACGAGGACGATTCAAACCCCGGCCCGCAAGAGAGTTTCATCCACCAAAAAAGCTCTTGGGGCTTCTTACGGTTTTGCTCCTCGCAGCAGTTTGGTAGGAGATGCTCTGTCCTGACTGGCAAGGAGAGGTAGCGTACGCGGTTTAACTAGACTGCAGCTTCACCAAGGTAATTCCCCAGGGAGCTACCGGCTATATCTCAGCCAGTGAGACGTCTTTCCTCGGCTTATTTTCATCTGACTTAGGGTTTCAGTTGTTTCTTAGCTGCTTCCCAGTTCTCTGCAGGAACTCTCAGCTCCCCACCGCGCATAAGAGTGGAAATGAGAAAAAAAAGTTGTATTGTTTGTTTTTTAGTCACTTCTAAGGTTTTTTTGATTGTATTTTGTGGCCAGCAAAAAGCAACTTGCCTCACTGGTGTGAGGTGTTTGCAACCTACCTACCTACCTCATTTTTCTAGCCCATGTCCGATTTTACAGGGGAAAAATAAACATCCCCTGCAAAGCCATTTCACCATGAGAATTAGCAAGAAAGCAAAAATTCTTTCTCAGACTAGATGCCAAATAATGAAGTATTCACGATGACCCCCAAACAGACTCCTATGCTTCTCCTAGCTCTAGGAGGCTAGAAGCTGATTAGGAGAGCAACCTTTACCTAGACAAGCCGTGATGGGTTGTTCATTACCACGTCTGACCCCTAGCAGCCTGCTTAGGGACTCAGGAGGTGTCTTCATGACTCCTGTCGTTCTGCCTTGTAGCCTTCAAAGACCCTCCTCTCTTTTTACTGCTAGTCCCAGGTGGATAATCAAACTTGCATTGGTTGCATTTTCTCTACTTACATCCTGACAAAACAAATGCTAAATCTGTGGCAATAATTTGCATTTCGATCTTTTTTTCTACTTGAAGATGAATGTATCAACATTTTCCAATAGCTAAGGTTTTATAAGAATTTATTTTGCCCCTGTAATCTTCTCATTTCTCTTAAACAATCTGATTTTTTTTTCTAGATATCCCTCATTATGAGCCTGGAACAGTTAAATTTGGGCAATGCATGCTATTCAGGCTGTACTGGCTATTTGATCAGTTATCAAACTTGAGAGCAGGCATTTTAAATTCAGTGTACCTACCACCAATGCTCTATAGCGTCAGCTCTGTGAAGCTTCCCGTATTCCCCATGTGGTGCAGAGAAGCTGTGACCTGTGCCATGACTCATCCCCTTCACAAGATCATTGAAAGGATTAATTAGTTGGTGCTTATAAAATGATGTATAAATGTAAGGTACTAAACCTTAGTATCACACTAAAGACAAACAGGGTTAGCAGAGTTGCTGTACTATATGGGCTCCTTGTGTAGATAATTATATACAGTAAGATTTTCATAATTATATCAATACTTGAAGTTATTCAGTCCACATTAGAAAATGCTCGTTGAACATCTCATTTCTACTATGAATGTCTTCTGTAAAGCTCCAGCTGTCTTGCGATCCATGAAAGGTAGGMTCCACCTGAGTTGGGAATATTTATAGTTTTAATTCAGACTAATGTTTGAAAAATGTATAKCTATAAAATTGAGACCCTCCATGCCCCCAAAAGAAACTTAGGTGAGGTGTGGCTTTACAAGTACCACTACTTGCAATTTGTAAGGTCTTTTTTCCAAGGAGTGAGAGTTTTAGATCAGTTATGCCCATCAATTCAACATATAGTCAATGAAGAAAACTATTTTAACAGGTATTCAGAGACACCAATAAACTAAGTTGAAAAGGGCAAGGTTACTGATAAGAAATGTCAAAGGGAGCTTCACTCTTTTCATTTTGTTTGAGTACTTTTACCCGTTGCTTTCTATATCACATTTCCAGGCAAGATTTTCTTTTATTATTTTGACTCGCAGCAGTCAACCTTTCAGGAAGCAATGCTACAGTTGTTTCACAGGAGTCTGCAGCAAAAGTAGAATGCAAAGATTAGGATGAGAACACCAATTTCTCTTCTGGTTTCAATTTGCTGTATGTTTATAAACTTCCAAACCTGCCACATGTTGGTTTGAAAACAGCAGCTTTTTTAACCAGTTTAGTAATTTTGAGTATGCATACAAAATATTTGGTTACTGAAATTAAACATAYATATATATCTACTGTAAAAAAGCAAAATGTATACTAAGCTTCTTTGAATTATTCATTTATTCAACCCAAATGTAAAGTTTACAATCTCTTCTTGGGAATTAAAACTATCATGTGGATACAATTCCCATCATAAACATCTTGTTCTCTTCCTGTATTAAAAACTGCTTTTTTAATTACAATGTTGTATTACTAGACTGCAGATCTTACAACAGTATGTGATGTGAAATATATAATCATCTGACACTTTTTAGGATATAGACAGTGTGTTTATATATATTGCTTTACAATTTCTACACCAACAACTCAAAGCACTTCTGTAAATGTTGGAAGCCCACGTTTACATGGAAGCATACATGAGTAACTGGAACAGGCAGGAAAGGATATGTTGAAGAGACTCTAGTTACAAAGCCTTATTTTCAGAAGTAGCGAGCACAGCCTATAGAAGCACAGATACTTGATCTCTGCCCATCATGAGATCAGAAGCCAAAGCAACTCAGCCTGAAAAAGCCCATCTCCTGAGCACAGGTTATTGAATTCAAGCCATGTAAAGTACAAAAGTTGTCAGAGTTGCTCCATAGCCTCTTTCTGGTAATTTTGCAACATTTTGTCATGTGGTACACAATATCAAATGATACAGAAGTTTTCTACAACTTTTATACTTGTGAAAAATATGATGTTGAAYGTAAAGTGTTTTAATCTGCTTTCCTAAAAACAAACAAACAAACAAATRCCTTCRATTATTTTGTCYGTCTATCTATTTRGGCAATCAACATATAAGAAGCAAAATTAGTTGYTCCTTGACAGGAAACAGCAGTGAGAAATACATTTAGGAAAATTTTCAGTATTGAATGTGTGTTAAGTTGATAGCTCACTGCACTAAGGTGACAATACATGGGCATATTCTCAAAATATGTGAATTGCCTCATGTTTTATAGGGTGAAACACCTAATACTACCTTTCTGGAGTATAACTKAGGTTATTACAGTGGTGTGTTTGACAAGTTTATGTGGGGATTTTCCAAAATACTCACTGGCTTAAATCTGCTTCTATGAAAGTCAAAGAGAACTTAAATATTTATTTCATGGGAAAGAGATTTAGTTTAATCCTGAACTATYCACAGAAATTCTACTTTTTAATTATAAAAAATTCAATGTAGAACAAAAATAAGCCTTCTAATCTTTAGCATGTTTAGTATTTCCCTGGGAAAGCAGAGTGAGGCAGCATCAGTCTCACAGCTATTGGCACTTTACCTTGAACACAGAAAGACTTTTGATAGCAAGAGCACTGACTTCATATCAGGAAGCAAGAACTAGCCACACAAGTGTGAATATATCTTTTTGGCATCCCAAAGGCACAGCTTCATTTTCCACATTCAGTTATTCTAAAAGTTCTTTAGCATTAGGCAGGCAGAAGTCACCCAACAGCAGAACATGTTTTGGGAGCATGCTCTGCTTATTCTTCATGCGTAAGAACTTTCTGTGTTATAATGACTGGGCAAAGGTTTTTTAAGTCCCATCACTGAGTTTTTCCTAGAAGGATGTAGAAAGGAAAAAAAAAATGCTTTTTCTTCATCCATTCTAATCCTGGATCAAAAACGATGATGAAAGGAAGCATTTCAGCTACAGGCAATTAACAGTTTAATTTTACCTACTTTCTTGAAGTGGCAGCATGATTCCTTAGCAGGGTTTTGCRATCAAAGAGACTGTAGTCCTAGAAGGAATTACAAGCATACCTTAGAAGACAGAGTTTGGGCYTCATATGAGCTTGAACGAAAAAGGATATACACATCTCTGCCACCAGCTGGGTCAAAGCCAAGATGCCTAAACAGTTCTCAAACCGTAGCAGCAGCAGTTCTCAAACAGTAGGTAAAGTGGGTCAGTGGGGGGAAGGGGGAGAGGRTCTCCCTCTCAAAGACATGGTACTTTTTTTGTTTTCTATTTTCTCTCTTGTTAAGTAGGAATTTAAAGGGAAAATATATATATATGTCTACATAAATCCCTGCATATATGTGTGTATATATATGTGTGGAATATATAACATGTCTATATGGAGGTACTGCATATATATAAAATAAAAATAAAATAAATAAATAAATGCACGCACACACACACGCGCACACACACACACACATTTGTACGTGGAATATATAAAAAGGCAATTTCTTTCCTCAAGGATGCTCTTGCATTTTTTGCTTCTTTTCTTGGTCTGCAAAAAAGTATGGGAGTTGAGAAATTATTAATCACCACCCAAAAATGAAATCAAAAAGGTTTTAATTGTGTTASGATCAGGGAAGGTTCTCTTTGGAATGCTGGTGAAAAAATGGCCTATTTTCAAATTATCCAGATACTTGGACAGTTAAATGACTGAAATTAATTTCTCAGATATCTAGCTTTTCATCTGATATCTTCATATTGTGTCAGAAATAAAGATATTCTTCTGTGGAAACCACAGCATTAGTGGGATTAGGCAACTATCGTAAATAGGGGAGGTGCTCCTTCAGAAAAAAGCATAAAAGAACAGGAATATATGCTGAAGGGAAAGAGATATTGAGCCAAGTTCTCTGGACTAGCTTTCCACTTGAGCCTGTTGTGACTTTGAGGAGTCTTCAAGCTTCTCTAAAGTTCCYCAACTGCCTGACGTTCCCAAAACACACGGGCTACTGGAGGAATATTGTCCCTACCACACTTATTTGGCCACTTATCCCTGATCCTAAGAGCTGAAGAGAAAATGGCTTTAGAACTGGCTATGCTTTTCTGAACATCATAAGATGTTCCCAAATAATGGGATTGACAAGTTTGACTTCAACTTTTTACTTTAGAAAAGATAAAATGTCTTATTAAAAATGTTGACTGCTGCCTACGATGCATTTTCCTTCCCCCAGCTTCTGTTCTTATAAGTTTCTGGGCCCAGAATAGATATATTTTTCTCATCTGAACATTACTAGTAATGTAGAATATTGCTTCTTTATTATTCCCAAAGATATATTTGCTGAGCTTTTCACACCATTAATTTGTGATTCATAAAAATTGCTGTGAAAAGAATTGATAGTTTGTTTGATCAACACTTTACAAAACAGTGTTCACTCTCCCTTTGGCCACTTTATCAAGAAGATATTTTACAAGTTCCTACAATGAGCATCAAGCAATATTTAGCATGCTGATGCTTTTAAAACCATGAGCATAATTTATTTCATAGTCTCTGTGAATGGAAGCCATAAAATCTACTGAACAAAAGCTGAGTAATATTAGAAGATGCTTCATCAGCATATTTCTAATTTTCTACTATAACCTCTAGATGAACAGCCACGATTAAAATCTCTAATATTACATGCTGTAGAAGTGGTCCAGTTTCATATTAATATTAATGTACTTACTGCTATTAACATCAAGAAAAATCAGATAAAATCTGTCAAGAAAATGTTACTCCTTAAAATTTGTACAGGAGTGATCATTAAAAAACTTGAGAAAGGTTTTGTAGAGTGGTATAAAAGTCTCCTAGCAAGAACTGAAGTATTGTCCTGCAGTTCTGCATCTACAGTTTTGTGCTGGTTAAAGTGATTAACTGCTGAATGGTATAGTGGGATTTTTTTCTATGTGAAAGTGACTCTAAAAACATAAAAACAGTATACAAGATTGATCTGCCTATAAAAAAAAAAGTGAAATTCAAGAACAGCTACTCTCTTTCATGTGCAGCACTCTTGCGTTTACAGCTCTGGGAGCTACAGCCTTCTCTATCTGCCTCTGCTCATCTGCCTACCAGATCTTTCCAATAGGCAGTATCTTGGATGCCTTCTCAGGCAATTGCATTTGTCATATTGCAGCTTTAGCAAAACTTAGCAAGCTCAAAGTAAGACCTAAGCCTTCTTCCTGGTCTTTGTTTTGAGACCAGATCTGAAAAGGGATACCAACATTCACAGATGTACAGAATTTTCCACAAAATGAGGAAAACTTATCCCCTTATTTGATGCAGAAAAAAATGCAATGGACTGTTGAAAAGTAGCACTGACAGCACAGTACAGCAATAGTTTAGTAGGGAAATGCTGCAAAATTATTCTGAAAGATGAGCACTGCTGAGGAGCTAGTCTTCCTTTTTGACTAGTAATGATTTAAGTCCTTAGCACAAATACTGTCATAGACCAACTTTTCTTTCCTGYAGGTAGAGCAGAAAATGAAGCACTCAAGACTCTAAGAAATGAAGTCATCAGATCTATGTTAGTAGGTGTCATGTTTAATCTCTTGACATGGAAGAGAGGATTGCTTTGCAGGCAAATTTAAAAGAAAAAAGTTGAAAAATATGGCTTGAGATATAAGATAGGAGAAGAAACTGTAATAGGATATAAACAAAGAGATAAGTAAGATTTTGGATAGAGAATTTGTGAAAGGCAGAACAACTGGGACTGAACTAGAAGAGAAACTAAAATATCCAAAGACTGAAAGACTGCAAGAAATGGTGGCAGAAAGTACTCATATTTTGCAGGCTGCCTTCTTTAAAATAAGGCTGGAAGACATCCAAGGAAAAGGCAATAAAGAGAAAGATCTAATAGACACCAAGCAAAATTCTGACATACAAATGCTTTGTATGGGCTAAAACTCTATATTCAAAATTATAGGATGATTTCTTTCTTAAGTCAAAATCTTTACATGACAAATCCTTGATTTCAGGACACAGAGGAGGAGAGAAAAAGGGAAAGAGAGATGCTCTGGACTAATATTGATAGAGCTAATGCCATTGTTTTGAAACTATGAAATTGAAAGTCACTGCTTTTTTATGGATTCAATTCTAAGAAAGTTTCTTAAAAGTTACAGTTAGTGTACCTCAATCCAGAATTCAGGATAAGGAATTGTTGAGCTGGAATCTTGAAACACGGATGATCAGACATAGGAAAATAAATAGGAAAGTAATGCCAGATTATGAATATCTTGAAGCAGCGATCAATAAAGAAATCTTTAAGTAAACCTCTGGCAGATAATTGTATCTCCCATTGAACTTAGGCTCAATAACATCAGCCAGGCAGTCAGTCATCATCTTCTTACTGTTGCAAGCAGATATTTTTTGTAGTTATAACATAGACAGAACTTTTTTATGGAAGTTGTCATTTTAAAGTGAATAGACACTGTCAACATCTCATGATCTGTAGCAACTTGGAGAGACCAACAACCATGTACTTACCAAGATTTTTAAGGGTCATATTTAGAGATATAATCTATAGAACTAAGATCAAAGATGTAGTGCAATCAGCAAAAAGATTCAGATTAGTCTCAAAAGGCTTTGAATTACCTTTGTACAGTTAGGTAAAACAAAAGATATTAACCACCCTGATAGGGTGAGAATCGCAATTGACCCCAGCCGTGAAACATCTCATGACTGTGACTTTGAAATCTGAGTTTGGGACCAGAAATTATTTTCAGCCTGTAGAAAAAGTTAGATGCTCCAGATTCAAAATAAAGATGACAGTGAACTAAACAAGGAGCTACTCTATACTTTACTGCCCTCTGAGGCTGAGGAAACTTGCTTGGCATTGCAGCTCTTACTGCTCTCTTAAAGAAAGATAAGAGAACATAGATGCCCAGAGAGATGCACATACAAATCATTATTTCTCTTAAATCATATGAGAAGGAAGAGAATGTGACACTGCTTCTTCCCATCCCTTTTTATAGCACTTACCTATTTTCAATTTCCTCTCGGTGACAGATCCATATTTCCAACAGCCTGGGGCAATACCCTGACCTGCATGTTCCTGTTGAAATTCTGACACAGTATTGGAAATAGTTCAAGATTTATGGGATAAAGAAGTGCTTGAAAGAACAAGATCTGGGGACCTCTCAATGAAGGCACTCACTGCAAAGAAAGTACTAAATTCTGGACCCTGTTTCTTAGGCTGTTTATCTATTTAGCATGAAATATTCATTAGATAAAGTACATGATATTGCTTTGTGGTTCTGTCAAAAAAATGACCTACTACTAGACCTTGTCCTAGTAGATCTGTGCAGACTCCTGCTGAATATATAAAGCACTTGGCCTTGTGAGACTAATGCATTTTTGAATTTTAATCACAACTAAGAGTTCTGACTATAAACCCTCCTCTCCAGGATACCAGTGGTGTATCTTAATACACACAAGTAGCTATAGATACACAAATAATTTAGTTTTAAAGAAGAAAAGTATGAAAATTTATCCCCAGCAATTTCCCTACAAATATTTTACCAAAAATCTTTGAATTCCAAATTTCCACCAGCTTCTAAAATTCAGAATGATAATGCCAACTAGGATTCCAGCAACCATTAAGACAAGGCACTGAAAATTATTTTCTGAGCTCCAAGAATTATATCAAAACACAAACTGAGCAGCTAGGGCATGATTATAATTTTAAAATGTCTCATATTCAAACCTCCTGTTTGGTTTAGAGGCATATTAAAGATGAGTTTTTCTGAACAGTAGGTCTCTTGTAAGGCAATGTGTTTATCAGGAAACAACTAGCTTTAAGGAGAAGTTAATATTAATATTGCATCATATTATCTCTGTGTATTCTCAGACTCCTCAGAGCGAATTTAACTGTAAATAACAAAAACCTTTAGGCGACTTGTTTCCTTGCCATAGAAATAGCATCATCAAAGTATTAAAATTATGAATATATTTTATATATTTTAAGGCGCATATATTTTATGCTGTGTATATTTTAAGGTGCATAGGACACATCGAAATTAGTAAGTTAAATAACAGCCAACAAAATCGGTGCCCTTGTCATGACCCCAACAAAGTGATAGCAGGAAACTTTTTGCCACTTTCTGGCAAGCAACAGACTTAGTAGAAAATATATATTGCTCTCTGCATTGTGCTTAATATAAATCCACATGCTTTCATGTTGGGGCTTAGTCATTCAAGCCTTTGTACCAAGAAAGAAAGACATAGACATCTCTATTGGGGTAGAAGTAGCACAATATCATAAAAACAAGCAAGCTTTTACTTTTTTCCACTGCATAAAACACACTGCCATGTGGTGACAGACACAAACACACGTGCGTAGACACACATGTAAAGATTTCCTTTTGAAGGAAATGTTTCTGATATTAACTGGGGTATGGAGGGAGGTGACAGATTTTCTAGTTTACAAAGAAAACATATTCTTGATCTAGATGAGGACAGAGGTGAAGGTCTTTTGAAGGAAGATGGTACTCTAAGTGAAGCCTTTTATTATTATTATTMTTATTAATTATTATTATTATTAAGTAAGATTTACGATTGAATACCTAAAGTGCATTGGACCTTAGAAAGGAGCTGAGGCTGTGATATAGCTAAGGTCAGACACTTTAAAGTAGTGTATTCTAAGCACATACTCTCAAGAGATCATGGGACTCAGCCCATGGCCTTCAAAAAATGACCCTGTTTGTCAGCAAAAACAAGCAATCTCTTGAATAAAGCCTAAAACATTAATGATACTATGCAAAGGAAACAGGCAATAGGGAAGTTATATATGCCTGAAGATGTATCTCCTCTCTTACCAGTAGTATCTGAAAGAACTACTAGTAAAATGTGCTTGTTTTGTGCACAAGACAGCATTCTCTGTATGTTAGAGACCATCTACTCAATATTCTGCTTCATTCTACAGTTCACGCACAAATACATTCATATACATTTCATAGTTTGTGTACACTTTCTCTGATTATTTAGAGATTAAACAGTAAGGTAATAGGGGAATAGTCAAACTGCTTCCACTTTTTCAGAATGACTGATGTGAGCTTGTTTGCTTTGCAGTAACACCAGAAGAGAGAAGCTAATTTCTAAAAGCCTGTGCAAGCAGCCAGACACAGGCAGGTGCTAAACCCCATTGCAAAAAAGTTCAAATACAATTTGTTTCAAACATTTAATCAAAAAATCCACAGTTTCAAAACCTATGACAGCATCACTGCAAGACTTCTGTTCCAGGAACTACCTCCCTTAGGGCCCCCAGGAAGCCAAATCGGCACAGTGTCTTGCAAGGTGGTTGTTTAACCAAGGGATGTTTCCACTCAGTGCTATGATAAAATAAGTTCTACTCATTGCTCCCATTCCCCTCCTGAGGTCTACCCAAAGCTTCTTTCTCCATTCAGGCTGAAACCCAGAAGGTCTTTCGCCAGCTCAGTTTGCACCATTGCAGGTGGACACTCCACTCTCTGGCTGCACACCCAGCGCTACATTTCGGACTTCCCTCCCATAAAATCTCTCCCAGATGTGTTATGAATAACTCCACATAACATAGTCCCTTCTAATCAACACAGAGGTATTATCCTTTCTTATGCTTTTCCACAGGTCCCTAGAATTCTGTATCATTTCACTTCCTAAAAAGTTATTTTCTTGTTCGGTGCAAACAATGTTTTTTCTTCTCCATTTGTGTGAAGAAACTTGAAGACACTTCTCGACTTTCATTTTAGTTCTTATGTTCCCTAAAGTCAGGCTTATTTTCACTTATTTTATTACTAGGTGTCTGAGTTAGTTCTTTTCTTGTAAGCTGCATTATATTGCTTTGAGTCATGTGCTATACAGGAATGATCTTTTCCTCTGCACTTTGTTATTAGTAGAGATGAGACACACCTTTTGAAGCTTATCCTCCCAAAAGCAACAAAATACCACTAAGTAGCACTAAATTATTCAATAAATTTTAAAAGTATTATAATAGAGAATCTTCTAACAGTGATATGTTTTGTGGCCTCATATGTAGTCAGTTAAGATATTGAGAGTACAAAGCAGTTATTGGAAAACCCATCTAAATCTCTTGCATTAGTAATTGCAAGCTTCAGAATACAATGCTTACTGTGATATTACAGATATTGAACGTATATGTATGGACGTATAAAACCATACAACGTAGAGAATATACTACTTGTATAAATTCAGAGCATTTTTACAGCCTGTTTGCATACTGCTACACAGAACAGCTATTCATCGCAAAAAATAATTGAGGTAAAGGTTGGGGGGAGGACCCTGAAAAACTACAATCATGAAAAAACTCAGCTGAAAGTCATTACAAATGTTGTGCCAAGCATGCTTCAGATTGTTATGTCCCAGAGACTAGCATGACAGACGAAGAAACAACAGCAAATAAATCCAAAGACACTAAAGACTATCTCAGATGCACAGCTTCTTGCGAGAATGCAGAGGTATTTTCATGTCGTGAAAATTACCAGTGTTGCGTTCTCTTGGTGAGAGAAGGTTTCCTTCTAGGTTAAGTTCTGTGTCAGACTCTAGAAACAACACACAGTTTTATTTTGTTTTCATTTTTTTCCATATTTCTCATAACATCCTTTTCTGAGGTTACCTAAACTTTTCCCTGAGTTGCTGTGATTCCTCAACTGAGAAAGCTTTTTCTGATGTCCTATTTTTTCACAGAGGTGCTAAGGTTGACTCAGACATGTGAGCATAAGCATGCCATTTCAAGGCAAACACTTTCAGAAACGGTGACAAATTGCAAATTTGTGTGAAAAAAGGACTGCTGTCTGTTTATGTCTCGCATTAAACTGTAACTTTTGTGACAGCTTCTCCACTATAACAGCCATGGTATAACGTGTAATAACTTGCATATCCCAGTACGTGGCTGTGATCAAAGACTTGGTATGTTTACATGATCTCTACTTCCCCATATTGTTATCTCTAATGACATAACTCATTTTTTGAACTATCTCACAAATTGTTGCTATGGAACATACAGGACTTTTACACTCAGTCCTTCCGCTGGCAGAATCAGGAAACTGTAGCAGAGTCATGATGATTTCTCTCTTTTCTAATACAATTGGTCATTAAGATGTAACTTGTCTCAGAAGTCTTGCCAGCACTGCGTTCATCACCTCCAAATCTTCCCAAAAGCATTCAGTTAGGTATTGATCCCAGCCTGCAAAAAAAAAAAAAGAGAGAGAGAGAGAGAGAGAGACTTGGTTCCTGTCCAGGTCCCCATGTCACTTCCTGTAGATGCTTGGATTAAGAGGCACTGCTCTGGATGACCATGGAATCAATCTGCAGTTGACATGCGTTGCTCACAGCTACCTGCTGTCCCTGTGGCACTCAGCATTCAGATATTACTCAGATCCTTGAAGCAATGGGAAAAACAAAATATGCAGCCCAGCACTTGTGAATTGAAGGTCTTTAATGTAAGTTCTTCACAGTTCATGCAGTTTCTATAATGCAGTAGGAAACACTTAKGAAGTATTGCACTAAATTGGTGGTGTTATGTAATTACCAAACTACYTTGCAAGGCTATGCCTTAGCCAGAGGGCAATGATGTCAGATCACACCTTTCACAGGGAAATCAATTGCTTCTCACAGTGACTGTAGGTTCTGGAACAGTTTGCCTCTAAATAACGTCTGTTTTGCCCTTGTCCATCATTATAGCGAGGTACTTCCAAATATTGACAATGCTTGACTGTGTGTTCTTCATGAGTTCTGCATGAATGGTAGGATTAGCACTACTAGCAGGCTCATGTCACACAAGTCCTTCGTTTTCAGTCATTATCTGGSGAATTTGTCTAGTGTTCAGAGAACACCTCTGAAAAAGTAGAAAAATGAACTAAATTGAAAAAAAAGAGTTGTGTGAGATGTGCTGAAGGCAGCAGGAACAGATAGGGGCTTCGGGCATTATACTTAGGGGAAGAGGTTCTCCTTCCTCTCTGCTTTTACAGTTCCCTTTGCCCCATGGCACAACTGAGTTTAGTGGGGGGCAGGGCTTGTCCCTGATGGTTGCAGTGGAAGACATAGCCCTTTCCAACATYTTCTCCACACTCCTTTACCTCCCCTTTGCACCTTGCCCTGCTCTTCCTCTCTGCCTCTSCTGGTCTTGCTCCCAGGACAGTGTCCTCTCCAGGCCCTGCAGGAGCCCCTGCCCAGCYACCCCACAGCCCCAGAGCTGGCCAAGGCCCTCAGGCCTAGCCTTGTGTTGTATCCCAAGCTCTGGTCCCCCACAGGCCTCTCGTGGGCAGGAGGCCACCTGAAGGAATATGAAAGGATGCCTTGCCTCCACCTCCAACTAGGCAGGATGTTTACTGAGTCCTACGAGCACATCTTTTCGTGAAATGTTGCTTTATTGTTGACATATTTCATATCTTTAAGTGAATAGAATAATTTTAATATCCAATATTAGGAAGTTCTTTAATTTTCGCAGATAGTAAATAAACAGTATGGGGAATTTTATTTGCAAAGTACGTTTATCACACAGCACGTAGAAACTCACTTTAACAGTACCATTGAATATCCATTAATTTTTAAACTACTTCTCCCACTGTCACCATTAAAGACTTTCCCAATATCTGAGCAAGACTTCGTATACTTATATGTGAGTATGATACATAGTTTAACTCTTCCCATTTCATTTTTCCATTAGCTTAATATTTACTTTGATATTGTGGTAGGAAGTGTTATGGGTAGGATTCATGGCAGCAAACTGTAGAATGGAAAACAGTATGATTTAACCACTGCTGCCTAATTCACACATCAATATATGATAAAAACCTGAAAACTATCAAAGCTTAAGAAAATGAAATAATCTGTGAAGAGTAAGTCAAATATAAAAGTAAYTGAGATTTAGGAAAATAACTTGGCTGCTATAGTGAACATAAAAAGCCAATAATGTAACTCTGAGATCCAYAAAACTGCAAAGTAGAGTTTGGGGAAGGAAATGATTCAATGGTGCCAGRTTATGTTATAAAATTAGCATTCTATTTATTAAAAGTTAATATATAGTCTTAACTTTTATAATCAAGGCCAAGTCAATGTTGTTTGACTTGATCTAGTTGTGATTTGYCCTCAAAGTGCTTCATCATTCATTCACAGTCTCTACTGAAAAAGTATTTGATTCACAATGGCAAYACCCATTTAAATTTAATGGAAAGAAATATAGATATCTCACAAACAATACACAGAAACAAGCTGATATCTTCTTCCTTCRCCTTATATCAAATACTTAACTGTATCGTAATATACTTTGGAAATTTGARTTGGCTTTCACTTGAAAAGAGGTTGCTGTGCACTTTCAATTCTGYTTATGACTGAATGGAAAATAGATTCTTATGTAGTAGAAAAATTCTCTACAAAGAAGCAGGATCAGAATGGAATTAGTCTGTYCATATTAACAGAATTAAGGAAGTGTAGCAGTAATGACTTTTGCCTGAGTAAATGAAAATAAAATTGTACTTCTAGAGACATACAAATACTGCAGTCTTGGTACACTTTTCAAATCTTTCGGATTTGATTTATTATTTTTTTTTGCACTGCAAAGCTTACCAGTTATCTRCTCACAACATTATTATAATTCCACATACATGCCTCAGAATCAAAAACCCTTTACTTATAAACACACCTTGAGCAACACTGGTGTTTCTTTCTAACAAGAATGCATATTAAGGGTCAGCTGGTACAAGATAGCTCTGTGATGTGCTTTATTCTGTCCTAAGACCTGACTTGCACTAGATTGATCTAAACAAGCAACAAAATGAAGTTAGTGGCCCCCACCACTTTTATAGTTAAAGTCTGTGTTGTGACTAGACTTACAGCACATTTAAGTATGTTTTCAAATCTGGAAAATTTTTCAAATTAACGGAAAAAAGATCAGATGATCAATTTTCCCTTTAAAAGGTATTTTCTGTAGAAGTAAAATTATTTGCAAAAATATATTTTGCTAAAATATGATATTACCCCAWAAGATGAAGAAATTTCTAGTATTTTCAGAAAATTCTACTGGTAACATGCTCAGATAACACAATTTTCCAAAGATTTATTTTACAAGTTGATACATTTTTATACTATATAATATACAAAACAAAATATTTGAATGAATAAGCAAACTCAGTGCTGTTGAAACAAAATATTTCTGTTTGTCAACATTAAAACAAAATACTCTAYTGAAGTGTTTTGAAAGTTCTCATTTCTACCTCAACTCAGAATAAAGCCAAAAAGTCAAAAACTCTGACCTTCTGTGCAAAATTTCCCATTCTTGACAGCTCTAATCCCAGATTCAAAAAGTTTTTTTTAAGGTTTGTGAATTTAGAAGAAAATAAGTTCACCCCCTGGTGTCTACATRTCATCTTCCTTAGGAAAGAAGAGATCAAATTTTCAGTATGATAGCATTGAAGAACTGAGAAAAGATCTTTGGCTGTAAGATTCCTAACATAATTTTCAGATCAAAGTAATCTCAATGTCTTTGAAACTTTTGGGAACTTTGAAGTATGACTATCACTGTTGAACACATAGTTCACTGAAACTATACATTTATTAAATAATTTTAAAATTAGAAATTTGCTGTGGATTTGTTAGGTGCATAGAGAAATTGTTGTTTTAGATAAATAATTGAAACATAACTGTATGCTGTAGGAATATTGTCAGCACATAAACTGCATAGTGTTCTTGAAAAGCAGAGATGTAAACACTTTGTTAAACCGAGATAAAACATTATTTTTCCAGCTGCAAAACTTTCAGACTATTTATAATTAAGATTCATCACAGATTTTATTCCATATATAAGCTGTTTCATAATAATTTAAGAGAATATATTGCATGAATTGTCTGGAAACAGACATAAAATGCCTTTTCAAACTAAGTTAGTTTGAAATAAAAAAAACCTCTCTTTTGGAAGCAAGTCTTGGAATAAGTATCCGTTTTCTGTTTTGATCTCTGTATGTTTTTTACTTGTTGCATCTTTTATTCTGTGTCATTAAAATATATTGCAAAAATTAAAGAATAATTGTATCCTGCTATTTAGCCACCTATAGAGGTCTTAAAGCAATAGTTAGTAGCATCTTTTCATAAGCATCCAAGCAGTTTATGTTGGTGTAGCAATGACTGCATGCCCTTGAAAGCRGTTAGAAGGATAAGGAGTAAAAGTAGTAAGAAGTGGGCATCAATTAAGTTAGTCAGAGGAAAGAGGGATCTTTGGAATAAATTCATTTTACAGGTAGAGAGAAAACATCTTATTCTTTGAGGGTGAGGTGGGCAGAATAGCAGAGAGGTGAAAGATCACAGTTTGAGCTCCTTCTTTGAAAAGGCAAGACAGGAGGGAGAACAGACATGTCTCTTTTGAGTGGGAAGTTGRCTGGATGATAGAGATGAAAGAACTGACTTCACAAAGAGAAAGGAGATAGTGGAGGGGGAAAAAAYGGACTCCTGGTGACGGAGAGGGCACTGAAAGAGTTGAAAGGTGTGACAGTTGAAAGGGAAGGACTTCACAGAGGCAACAGCAAGAAAGGAAGACCCAGGAACTGGAGCTTGACAAGCAGAGCCTGAAATTGCACGAGGAGTGTGAGAAATCATGGAAAAAGGAAAGGCGGGAGATTGGATAGCAGAGTAAAAAAGTGATGCACAATTTGAAAGCAGAGGAGTAAACAGGAACAAAGATCTGAAAATAAAATGTTTTCAGAGGTTGCCATCATCTAAAATGCTATGGCAACTCAGTTAAGCCAGTGRAAATCTGGGGATGTTAGAACAATTTTGTGTATTTTTTATCCATGAGATATAACTTATGTTGTTAGAAGCTTTTCATCATGGTTTATGAGAATACAAGTAATACTTTTATCCTTGAACCTTACACAAGTGAAGGGCCTTTCTTTTCTCTGTAAAATCTGCAACTCAAATGGAAAAAAAAGAATTGCCCAGTAAGGGTCATGGAGATTATTTTCAACCCGAAAGAGCAATCCTAATCAGAGATAAAATAAATGGGAATGGCAGGACGCTCCCTCTCCCTATTGAGAATCAAGCCCTGTGGAAGCCTTCTGTGTACTTCAGGATGGCAAAATTGCCTCCTTTCCCCAACACAACCTGAGCCGTCTTCCTGGTTCCCCAGGGATTTTTAGTGGTGTTGAACATAGTAGTTGCTTCTTCCAGCAGGGTCAGGTACAAAGCTGGCTGCACCTCACAGGACCATCACCAGAACTTGAATCAGGGCTAATAATTATATTGTTTTTCATCTGAATGAATTTCATTTGGCAACGTTAATTATAATTTATATACTTCTTAATTTAAACTAAATGTATAATTTCATATAGAATACATGGAATTTAGAAGTTTTAGAATGCAAATCTTTTCTTCCTTTAATTAAATATTATTTATATGATAAATATATATTTCCACTTCTTTTGACAGCCTACATACACAATAGAAATGACTCAGATAAATGGGGTTTATGAAGAGCCAACTTTCTTAGGTTGACACATTACATCCTGGACTAATGTTACTGTTACTTTTCTGTGCAATTGATTTCTTCCTTTTATAATGTAGCTTCACCTATCCAAAAAACATCTGTGCACATAATTTATACAGCTGATTGTAATGAGATGGCTCAGATGTACTGATAAATATATATACATCCACTAGAAACTTCAATGACTTTGAAAATCTGGCTAGACTCTTCAAAATTCTTCTAAAAGCTTCCAAAAATATCATGCAATCGGGAAACGACTGATTTTTCCCTAAACCACAATTTTTCCCTCTTTCTGTTTTATTACTAGGGATGATAAGTATAGTAGAATATAAGAATATTCCTTGGCAGACTGAAAGTCTTTCTGTGCTGCTTCATGATATGTTTAATGTGTATATGTCCACTAGGACTCACACTTCAAGTGTTCCAACTTTTGTCACAAAGAATCCCTTTTCTAGATTTACAATGAGCAGATATATAAAAATTCAATTGTATTTTTAATTGTCATAAAGGAAAGATTAACAGATACTTGCAAAATGCAGCTGCCACACACAAACATAGTCAAAGCTATTAGTCATTTTGTGCGTTATTTGCGTAAAAAGAATTTTAAGGTCTGCAGAAAAATGATAATTATATTCAGTACTATTGTAGATTGATAAAAAGTTTGCCACAGTAGATGAAGTTGTCCCAGTTTTAATTGCTCACCCCTCAAAAATTATGTGATATAAGTTGATTGCATATGCTGAGCAGCTAACAGAGGCAGCCAACAGATACAGCAGTTTGTGCATCAGCATCTGGGCTCTGATTAGAACCTTGTTGGAGGTTGTGGGGGCTTTCTGGGGACCCTCTGAGGAACTAGAGGGTGCTTGCTGCTGACAGGTAAGGAGAGCTGGGGGAGATGGGCAGGTGTGCTCATTTGGGGGTCCTGGTGGAAAACAAGTTGATCACAAGCCAGCAACGTGTCCTTGCCAAGAAGGTCAATGGTGTTCCGGGATGCMTTAGGAAGAGTTTTGCCAGCAGGTTGAGGGAGGTGATTACCCTGCCCCTACTCAGCCCTAGTGAGGCCACGTTTGGAGTGCTGGGCTCCTCAACACAACAGAGACATGGAGCTACTGGAGCAAATCCAGTGAAGGGCTACTAAGATGATTAAGGGACTGGAGCATCTCTTTTGTGAGGAATGGCTGAGAGCTGGGACTGTTCAGCCTGGAGAAGACTGAGGTGGGATCTTATCAACATGTATAAGTATCTGAAGGGAGGGTGTAGAGAGGATGAGACCAGACTCTTCAATGGTGCCAAGTCACAGGACAAGAGGCAACAGGCACAAACTGAACCACAGGAAGTTCCGTCTGAACATGAGGAGATACTTCTTTACTGTGAGGGTGACAGAGCACTAGAACAGGTTGCCCAGAATGGTTGTGGAGTCTCCATCCCATTCAAAACCCACCTGGATGCAACCCTGTGCAATATGCTCTAGGTGACCCTGCTTGAGCAGCGGGCTTGGACTAGATGATCTTGAGGTCCCTTTCAACCTCAACCGTCCTGTGATTCTGTGACAAAACCCGGTTCCACACCTAGTGAGCACTCTGTAATTTGGGGAAGAAACATCTTTTGGAGTATTTGGTACTTCAATGCAATGTGTCCTGCTATTTTAGTAGTGCATACAACAAAGTAAGAGTTGCTGTCTCTGGCAAAGAACAAAAAATATGAAGATTTTCTTAACAAGCACAAAGACTTTTTTTTAAGCATAGGAGATGGGACACAGATTTTGCAAATGGACACACACAGATACTTTAGTCTGGTAAAAAATAGTTTGCTAATGTTAATCCTATTGTAAAGGTGTTTATTTTTAGAATTACTTTCTCATTCTCATGCTTTGGAACATTGGCAACTATGTGGACTGCTCTTGGTGGTATCAGGAACTGGTTTCCCAGTGAAAAGCTGATTGACTAGGAGAGACAGTTCTCAAAACAATATGATGCTTCCCAACAGTGCAGAATGTGTGTCTGTATTTCAGTTGCCAAATTCAGGAAAGACTGCTTCTGCATGGGGTCTGTTTGGTCCAGCATGTCCAGGGTTTTGGCTGGTAAGTCCATGAAATCCTGTCATCTGAACTGATAGGAGAGAGGCCACCAGTTCAATGCTCTCCGTGACTCCTCGTTGAAATCAAGCAGCGTAGAAGAGGAACTGGCATGGACTAAATGCTAAGGGGACAACCTAACATGTACAGTCAGGGAGTGTAACTTCAGAAAAAGGAACTGTGATGAGGAACTTTTGGGGGGGTAACTTCAAGCTGGGACATTACCTATATGAACAACAAAAGGGCATAGTTATGATATAGTTGATAGATTTGGCTGAGAGAGTGACTAAACTCAAACTGTTCCATAAGAAAACACCTTGGGAGATTTTTTTGAGAGAAAAAGTAAAGCAAAACATTTTATTCTGATGTTTACTAAACTGTACCAGCGTAGACTGATGTGATGCTTTAAGGTGTTTCTGTGTTTCTCATTTTCAGTCATACAGTGACAGTTGTAAAAATTTTAGAATTGCTTTCAGAAATTTCAATAAGAGTTTATATTAATCTAAACTTCAGTGAAATTTAGGGAAACATCAGGCCTTGGCGCTGTCTCTTAGGGCCTAAAAGGAGATGATAGAAGTTAAAGGACAGATTATCACATGCTGGCTAATGTCAGTTTCCTTTACCTTCAGAAAACTTTTGTATTGGCCAGTGTCACAGATGAGACATCAGGTCAAATAGACAATGTATATCAATTCCTATATTATTGAAAATTTTCCAAGCATTGTCAACAAATTAACATTAGAACTGGGAAAACATCTCTCTGAAAAAATCTGATGAACACAGTTTGTCATAGAGTAAATAGAGTATCAGCACAAATATGTGCCTAAATGATATCAAGAAAATGATGAAATTGTCCTAGTAATAGTCTAGTTATAGAAAGAATATACTATATTATTCTAGTCCCTGCCTTTGTCTCTACTGTTGTGAAGCATCTCAGACAGATGATTAATTTTTCCCTAGAGCTGTTTGCACTTCAATTGCAAGTTCAAGATGAAGGTAGAGCAGAAAAAATTATAATGGATTTTGCAAATACTAGTTCCTAAAAATGTCCGATAAGAATATGTCAGATACTCTAAGCAACAAAAAATGGCTATATCCTGTTTGTTTGATCTTTTCATGGATCTTATAAGAACTAAGATTATTTATTAACATAGTGACTTACAAATAATATTTAATAGTAAGTGTGGAAAACAAATTTCCAATGCGTGGTTCACACTGGAAATCTAAGAATTATGCCCAACCGATCAGCAAGTAAATAAACAGAAATATACTAGGTGACGCATTTCCAGGATGAACAGCACAAGCATGAATTATGAATGCTTACAACTTTTAACAGACAATCTTCAGGGTAAAAATTGCTCAGAAATAATACAGTGAATAACAAACACATCAGAGAAAATAACAGTCCATACTTGGACAACTCTGGCACAGGAGAAGAAATAACAAAATGATTTGTTATGAACTCTGTTCCCACTTATAAAAAAATAGTATATTTTCCTCTTGGTTTCTATCTCTGGAGTTAGTTTATTGACTATATCTATTCTATTCCACAAACATATCCAAATGAATATTTCTGTGTCACCTGGTACTGGTGTGCCTGTGATAATAATGCTGAATTAGTAGACATAAATTTGGATTGATGAGATTCTTGGCTGTATTTCTCTTTCACTATCTAGCTGATGTTTTGAATGAGCTCCACTAATGTTAAGGAATTAAGTCTTACTCTCTTTGTAAACTACAAGATTACTTACAGATTCATAGATCTACTCTGCCCTCCTGTATAAAAGGAACCCAAAGATTTGCCAGATACTCCTCTGTTGAGCTTAAAAGCTCATCAGTAAACTCACTGACAAACTATGTTTTTTATATCTAGATATAATCATTAAAAGAAAAAAAGTCAAGGAAATAAGAAACCTTACAGTTTAAGCAGTTATATTAGGTGTCAGAATTTATCGTGTAGCAGAATTGGGAATAGAGTCCATATTTTAATACAGTGATTAAACCATAGCATCTTTCATCAAATTTCCAAAGTCAGAGGAATGTACCCACTTCTTACAGAGGGAGCACTTTAAACTGGACTTGTGTGTAAAAATGCAATTGCACATTTAACTGCTGAAATCTTTTTGTTTCAAGCCACAGAAAAGTCGTTCTAGCTGTTAATGTGTGTACTTTGTACAATGAAAAATAGGGTAAGATGAAGAAAACTTTCAGTAACTGTGAGTTTGGGCTCAAAATGTTTGAGACTTAGGCAGGGGATAAAAGGTATGCAAAGCTTGAAAAATATTGTGAGTAATATTGGCGTTTAATGTGACAACCTTGCATTTGAGATTCAGAGAATACTTGCACTGTCAGTGCAGGATGTTCAAAGACCCCATGTGCAGTGTCATAAAGGCTTATGTGGTGAAAGCATTTATATATTAATGACACTTCAATTGCTGGGGATATACCATGTTATTATAAAATAACACCATTATACATATTATGAAACAGCACTATTATAAAATGATGGATTTTCTAGAATGCCACTAAAATAGAAATTCAATGCTGACTCAAGGGGACAGATGGGGCAAACAACTACAATACCTGTCACTTTCCAATCATCTCTATTTTCACATCAAAAGATATGAACATGCATATAAAATAGAAGTTAAGCTAATCACATTTTGAAACAGGTCCATTTCAATAGGTACATTTCAAAATTTTAGCCCAAATTGGATAGGGAAATACCAGCATGCTATGAAAGAAGCTGTTGTCAGATTATCCCAAACAATCTCAGGGAAGTGTTCCCTGTTGAATAATTTGGCCTTGTAATAAAGAAAGAAGCATTTAATTCTGATAAACATGCAAAACCACTGTTTTTGATAATTACTAACATTGCATTTCCCCCCCCCCAACTGGAAAAAAACAATCAAATCATACAGAATATTTTCCAAGTTATTCCCTTGGTATCCCAGTTGATCAACTATAAGTATTTCCATGGAATATTTCTCCTCTAGAAACATTTCATATTTATGTGAATATCTGTTTACAACTGTTCCCCAGATTGTATTAATTTAATACGCTCAACTTCCTTTTTTACGATTGTCCTTTCAGAATCTTTGTGTGTGGATTGGATAAAACAAATATAAAAAGTAAAATGCCAAATGCAATTGTTATTGTTCTTGCTATTTTGCCTAGATTTGTCAGGACTGGGTGACATTTGGTCAGTTACAGAACTTCTGTGCAGCAAACTTGTCAATCTAACCACTATTTTCGTCCTAAGGGACTTTGCTTTTCTACTTGTGGTAAAATTTAATGATAAATGCAAAACTGTTAGATACATGCACAATTCTAGGCTTCTAAAGGCAGAATTGATCTTAAATGAGAGAACAGACTTCTCGTTCGGGAATGCCCTGTTGTTAGTTGGTCCGGCCTCCCGAACACGCTGAGCGAAGCGTGATACGAGCCTTCTGGAACCAAGGATGGTTCAGCCTGTTGGGGAAATCTGGACACAGATTTCCAGTTATAGAAAATATTGTTTCCTACACTAAAAGAAAACAGGAAGATATGTAGGTTGTTGAGTGAGCGTACCTCAGGGTGTGTGTATGTGTGTGTTTAGGAAGGGTGGCTGGAGGTGTGAATTTGCCATATGAAGACTCTCCCAAGCCCCCAAAGTCCTGCTCTCCATGAAGTACAAAACATAAAGGATTTTAATAAGTTTTTGTATGTTCTATCATTTTTCTAGTGCACATCTTATACTGTTCTGCTCCTTTAGATTTGAAATATAGCTCATTTCCTTTGAATTAAAAGCTGTTGGTTAGAGCATGGTGCTAATAATGCCAAGCTGCGGATCCGATCCCTGTACGGGCTACTCGTTTGCGGGTTGGATTAGATGATCTCCAGAGGTCCCTTCCAACCTTGCCAATTCTATGATTCGATGATTTTTTTCTTTGAAGTTTCTTCTGGAACAGATGATACTCTGAAGTTCATGGTTCATCACTGTAAGCAGTGAGACACCAAAATCAGAGAGGACAGAGGCTGAAGGAAGGTCTAGATTTCTGTCATTTAGGGTCTTTAAGGTTTTATCATGAGAACTGCTGGGCAACTCCCTTAAGCAGTTTATAAAAACAAGCAACCTTTTCCATCCCTCCTGCCCCACACACTTTTCTTTTTCCCAGTCTTTTTTTGTCTTGTCCATTTAGATTAAGAATCTTTTTGAATCAGGTCTGTCCATATTAAATGATGGTAAAAAGCCTGGCACAACAGCAGGATGATCTGAGTGAGGGATATAGAAACATGAATACATAAAAATAACAACTAGTATAAAATGAACCTCCTTAATTTTTTTGCATTTTATTGGGTAGTTTTCTTTAGTTCCAAAGTTGCCAATGTTCTGTGCAAAACTCCATCACATTTGTAGTTCTTTACATTAGAAATAAAAAATAGGCTAGAAATGATTAAAATAAGCTGCCAGTTGTTTAAACTAAACAAATGATAGCTATAACGTCATCAATTTTCTTCATGAATAAATTTACATCTCACCTAAGGGATCTCTGCCATACCTTCGTGCAGCTTGTGGGAAGCAGTGTAAACAAAAGTTATCAATGTGACTAACTCCCATAAAAATGAGTTTAATTTTCTTTTTTTTTCGATAAATCTTTGGAACAAAGAAAATTTTGCATGTGAATAAAGTAACTTATTTGGAGCAGAAATTTGGACATATAAACTCATAGAATTGTGAGCAGCATGAAAAATGAAAATGGTGCTGTATTTTGCATAACACTAGGTGTAGAATGTAAAATATATATATATGTATACTGTAAAAACAGGAAAAAAATGACAATTCAAATCAATTTGATTAGCATTTAGATATAATCAGTCCCAGGCATGAAATGTTACTTAATCAGGTGATGGCTTCATTAACTGCAGCTAATCACACTACCTTCAACTAATTTTCAAAATTTGAATTATTCAAATTATAGCAATTAAAGTCTATCAGTCAAGGGCTCAATTCATCTGAAAAGTACTTACACAAACTCACCATAAATTTACCAATCGTTTTCAAGAGCCAAAATGTATGCTGAATATCTAATTCTAAAAGAAAACAATATAATCTCTTTGTGATGTTATCTAGATAAATATAGCATTCTGTATGTAGAGTAAATGCAGACTTATAGAAAGCATCATTTTATTTAAAGGAAACTTGACTCTAGAATTTTAGTATCATTTTGTTCATTAAGATGTAGAAAATCAGTATTTCCTGTATTTACAAATCCAAATAGCATATCAGAGCTACCTCTATCAATTTCTTTTACAGTTATAGATTTTAGAAAACACTTGGTCCTTGAGAGAATTCTTAAAAAATAATTTTAATAATTCCAAGACAAAGTTCCTTTCAGCTTTTCTTTGTTCTATAGAAGTCCTGGGTACAATCCAGTGGAACAAGTTATCTATTTGCCATTTAGACACTTAGTAAGAGAGCTGAGAAGGTAAATAAGAAAAACTGTGTTAAGTGATTTATGGATATTGTAATTCAAGTACTAGATATAACATTATATTTTAGATAGTTATATCTTCAGAAATAATGTTCTAGTAAGATGGGTGCTGGTATTAAAAAGCAATTGTTAGTTCTATCAGCTGAGAATTTTCAAGGGTGGAAAAAGTGAGTTGTAACATGCTTGTTATGTGCAACCAAGATATTTTGATTAGTTGCATGTGATGTGTAGTCAGTAACTCTTCTGTAGTGCAAACTGCAACCCACAGATGCTCATATTTTGTTGTGGTAGTTTAAGTTTCTAAACAATGCTAGCTGATGACCAGCAATGTCATTATTTTCTCAAAAATGAAACAATAAAGAGAAAAGAGTACACTCACAGGTCTCAGGCACGCAGTGGGAAAGTCAGGACTAGGAATTCAAAAGACTAGCTTTGTTTAAAATTAATTCATAGTATACCGCGTGCCACTTATGATTCTTTTTGTGCTCAGAAAATATTTGCTATATAAAGAGACTAGATAGATGTCTCTTTGAAAGTTGCCTAAAACCAGTGATGTCTGCATTTCAAGGTTTTACATAAACAGATCAACTTAAACACCCCAAACATATCAATCTCCAGCACAGAATTAAAGAGAAACGTGGGAAGAAAGGGACGTAATACACATATATAACATGTGGTCAGCATTGCCTTGCCTCCTTACTTCCTACAGTCAAAAAATGGTGTGTAACATCTGTGCAACTGGCACGTGAGATGCAAAGTTTCTCTTCTTACTAAGATAAAGATTCTAAACATGGATTTGTCTGATCCAGATGATCAAGGATACTTGAAAGAAAACTATATGAAAAGGAAACTATCTTAGCATTTGCACTGGTCTATGATCCTTTCTTATGCTTGAACTCCTGGTCATTTTATTGGAAATCTGCAGTGTCAGGTCTCTTCACTGTTCCTTACAAACAGCTTTTGTATTAACAGAAGAAAATTACAGTTGAGTTTAAAAAAGCAGTCATGACTACCTTCCTCATCAGCATAACGAGCAGCTGTTTCACACCTAATATATTGCTTAAGTGCTATTAGTGAGGCAATACAGTTCCCTTGTTCAGTTAACATGAAAGCATGAAGATATATAAGTAAGGAAAGAATCCACTGCACTTTCTCTTCTACCCTTATTTTTATTCCTGCTAGTGTTTGGATCTGTCTCAGATGAAGTACCACAACATTCTTGTTCTCAAATCTAGCTACTGCTCCCTATATAAATTTTCCACTGAATATTCCTCAATCATATTCTAGATTAATTTATGAGTTAAAAAGTAATGACATGAGTGGCCCTCTGCCATGGGACATAGTTGCAAGGACTGCCTTCTTGACTGTCTGAATTAAGATCTCAGTCAAGTAATCAAGCATACCGTGTGTGAACTTCATGTGCTCAGTTGATGATATGATCCTACACAAGCATTTCTACTCATTTTGAATAGCCCTCTATTGGTCCATGCTGATATAACCAAAGGTACAGATAAACTCAGAAGCAGCTGGAGTCTGCTAGCTTCCTTAGAAGCTCAGCCAAAGTGGAGATGGTTGCTAGGGCACTTTGATTTCTTTATTGTATCTACTTCTCCCTCTATGAAAAGACAGTCTTTTTATCTCTGAGTAGGAAACTCACGACTGTCTCTTTTAGTAAGTACTAGCTCAGGATATTGCTCACTGAAGACCTCAGCATGCTATGGGGTCCCAGAGATAATCCTACAATAGCAGTAAGAGCCTGATAGTCCGGGCAGCACACAGCTAGAGAGGAAGCCGTCAGCAAGGTCCTGCTAAAAAGCCCTAAAGTACCAAAAAGTCCCAAAGCTCCTACTCTGTGCCTTTCATGATAGGTTTCTTAGGGCCTGGATGAGATTTTTTTTATGATAATCTAGCACTGACAAAGATCTTTAGAACATTCAACATTATTTCAAGAATCAGAAGAACCATTTTTCTTCAATTAAAGCTTAAAAATAAGGAAGCCACAGCATCTCCAAATTCTACACAGCACAGTTAATTAATAGGCAACTAGTTTGAATTCTCTTAATCTCTTAAAGCAGATGTACCAGGATCTTACTGAAATCTTCTTTTTTTATACTGGTTACTACAACATTATTCAGATGTCAAAGAATATCTTGTTTTAATAGGAGTATAAAAATTATCATAAATTGCTATAATTATCATACTTGTATATTATATAATATTCAATTTTTGAAAAAAAAACAAAAACTGTAAGAATAAAATTAGAAATGTCTTGCTGTTGTTTCTCTAATTTATTAATTACCTAAAAAGCTTTGATAAACTACAATTAAGCTGATCTTGAGAAACATTTAATTCCAGCCTGCTTTTTGTCTCCTACAGTTTAAAAGAATTGCCACTGTGAGTGGCCATTGTAAAACTGATCTCTTCTTTTAAACAGTATAAGAGAATCTGCTGCTTTTGTAGACCAGGAAAAAAACTATAGGCACTTGGACTTCCTCCTATACATTACTTGTCACTGCACATTATCTCCCAGTAACAGCTGGTGCCAGAGACTTTGCGCCTCCAGGAAACTTCTCTTTTCTCTCTTCCATCTGTTTCAGTCCATTTACCTCAGAGATAAAACTTTGCTTTGGTTGATCTGTTTACAGCATCTTATCCGGATCATAATTTAAATCCCTTCTGCTGGGGATATAGATCACATTTTTTTATTTCCTTAAAAATAGCTGAAAATGATGGTTTCTGCTATTCTATTGTTTCCGTAACAGAGGTTTTCAGTTCCCCATCCTATAGAAAGAAAAAAGAAGTTGAGAGACATGTTGTTGTGCTAAATAAAGAGATTTTTCTAGTCATACAATTTCTCTACAAGATGCCTTGCTAAATTATGCATCTTACCTTTCAGGATCAGAAAGGAGCATCGCCTCATAGTATCCAAAGATATTATAAGGAACAAACTTCCTTCAATCTTTTCCTGTGTATTTTAATAGGAGTGACTTAACTGTTGTCAACTCCAGTCTGCAATTCTTCCATTTCAGAGGAAGCGATCCTTCTACTGGGCCTTTTATTCACTGCACTTCAAACACTTTTGAGAGACTTAGATATCACTTTTGACCATTTATCTGGAATTGCAGTATCTATTCTTTCTCTATATTTAGTGCTGGATAAACCTAGCCTGCTTTGTTAATACTAGCATAAAAATCAATACTATTATTGATGTTGCTAAAGTCCTGAGAGTTTTTAAGAAAGCAAGTGTTTTGGTGAACTGTGCGCTTTATACTCTAGAAAAGTTTTGTGAACATCTAAATCAGCTGGTCTAAAACAACTACTATTGTTTTGGATTAATTTCTTTTCCACTCTTCCTGAGTATTTCTGTTTGGTTGATTGGGATTTTTTGTTGTTGTTGTTTTTTTTTAATGTACTGAAAGACCTACTAGTTTCCCAGGAAATGAGAGAAAAGACTAAAGAAGTTCTCATATTGCTTACAAACTTTAAGGATAGAATACAAATGTAGGTATATAAAAAATTGAAGAGCATTTACAATTTGCAGAAATTTTCTTCTGCTGCATTTTTCTGTGTTTTGACTTTTTAAGATGTTGTTAGAATATTCTTTTAACAGTGGAAAAGATTTCCCTCAGCCTTTTTTCTGAGTAGTTTTTGACTCTTTAAATAAAAACATAAGATCACGACTCTTCCTACTGCTACTGAACAATGACAAATCTTAACTTCATTGGAAGCAGGTCTAGGCAYTAAGCAAAGACAGTTTCATTCCCAGTGATCAATTTTTCAGAAAGATGAAGCTGAACAAAAACTGTCTCCTAAAAGCCAAGAAATTTTACTACTGCAGCTCCTACGATAAAGGTTATGATTTCTAAATTCTAACTCTGCAAATTCGTTGTGCTTTATAAATGTGTCATTGAACGACAGAAGCTGCTGTTTGTCTCACCATCCTGGGTAGAATAGATTATAGACAACAAAGAATATGAAAGTTTTGTCTCAGAACACATTTATTTATTCAGAGTGTTATTCTCTGGGGGTGGCTTCACGAGATCAGTCTCATTCTGTTAGCATGCCAGTGGGACATGACTCATGCAACGTGCTACTCGARCACACTCAGTGCGCTTGGAAAAATGAATCCTCAGCACCTCGGAATAAAAAACAGTATTTATAACTGTATTTTTTCRATTTCTTTTATTCTGACCAGAACTTCCAGTCTGATGAGTGGAACATTTCTTAAAACTAAACCCTAGGAGTGTTCAAAATCAGGAATAGTCTTCTTATCTTCCTATCCTCTTTATCTGAGGGAGGATCTCCATGGTCTGATGGTATCTGATGGGGTCTGTGGTCTGAATATTTACCCTGCAGCCTGATAAACAAAGGCTATTAAAGTCAGTGGAAAGAGTCTATTTACTTCATAAGACCTTGAAACCAAAGTCTCAACTTATTACACTTTCCAATTCATATTTAAGTCAGTAAAATTCTATGAATTTTTAGTAGTCTTTGATAAACAAGTAATATTTGATGGTTTTGTTTTTGGTGGGTATATAGATGAGATGTAAAGGGAATCATCTGAGGAAATACTTTTGCATTGAAAGGATGTTGCCCATCCAGTTGAAAGGATGGGGAGATGTTCATTTGTGTTGTCTAGTTTCTGTTAGCAATTCACTTGTAAATAATTTCACAGAGAGACAGAGAAACAGATCTCTTGGAGGAAAGGGGCAAGAAACTCTGCTTCCATCTATTCTCAGGAATAGTCCGGAAAGTGAGGTTGAGCAGGCTGAAATATGACAGCTGGTGATACCCTAGTGCCTACTCTTGAAAAGTTGATATTTCCCCAAATGACTTAGAACAGGTAAAAATAATGTAAATATCTGCAAACCATGCTGACATCCCTTGAGAAAGTTAACGTTTGGCTGATAGAAGTAGCTTTGTAGAGATAACGTGGAATTTTGCAAGATACATGATTTAGTGATGCGTGATAGTCTAGTGTAACATTATCATTAGCTCAATACCAATAAAAAGTCGTTAAGAAATGTCTCAAAAGCAATTATCTGTACATAATCTTCATCAAAATAAAGTATATCTCTGAGTGATGGTACTGCATCTAGTACTACTACAAGCTTAATGAGGCCAAAGCAATCATTCAGAATAATATGAAATACCAGTTAGTTACCTAACTAACCTGTTAGACCAATTACATGGGTCTTAAATACAGATAAATGCAACGTTACGTATCAGGAAACAAGAATTGCAGCCAAGTATATGGAATATATGGGCTGCCTGACTTTCCTAGTTGGGGGAATGAAAAAGTAAGGAATAAATCTTTTAAAAGGAGTGTTTTAGAGAAATGTATTTTTCCTTGGCATAGTATATTTTTTCTGTCATGTGAACATTGCTGCTGCCTTCAGATATACTCTTCAGTTATCACAAGCTTCAAAATAGTTAAATGATTCTAATAATTTCAATAAAGGTATCATATCTTTTTTTCTTCCTAAATCATTTCTTAAAACTCTCTACAGTTACAATTAGAATTTATTTGGAACTTAATAGAATCAATGTTTATCAGGTTTCTGAAATTCTTCCAAGCTTTTTTACTCAAGAAAGTTCTTTTTCTACTTCTTCATTTAAATGTAAATAGGGAAATATGTTTTTTTTTGGGGGGGGGGAAGAAAAAAGATAGAATGAGAATGCTAAGAAAGAAATGGACTAATTTTCTGACACATAATTCCTGAATAATAAGCAATCTCTTCCATGTATCTCAATGTACAATATTTCTCATGCAAGTAGACTGTGTTGAGTCTTTTGTCATGTATCAGCCAATCAATAACACTTCACAGGCTTAGAAGTAAACACTGTTTTCAGAAAAGTGAGTGAATTGAATTAAAATCATGTAGATTTTTGAAATCAAAATACGAAGGTTTTTGAGAGAAATAGTATCTTGCAGATAGAAGTGCATTAGGTTTTTTCTAGCACTATGACCAGAGAATTTTTAATCAATTATTTATTGCAATTTGTCATACAGTAAACTTATTTTTCATAAAGTCTAGTAATTATAAGTTCAGATGGTCCTTATTTKAAGACCTAATATAACAAAATGTTAAATTTTAAAAGCAGGCTTTAATGAGATACTAAAGTAACTGCTAATAGCAAAGGAGACAATATCTGATCTTTTTAACTGCAAAATACAATAATTTCCTGCAGAAACACTTCAATCTTGCTTTATATTAAAGTCTGACAAATGAAGTATCACCTGTCATTCTAAAATTCCTTCACAATTAAGTCAAACTGAACCCTCTTGTTTTGCAGGCTTCAAGGGAAAGTGACAGTTCAGCTCTAGTATTTCTTGCTCAGTATATGAATTGGAAAAATATTCATTTTTATTTTTTGCCCTCCCATTAGATTGTACAGACCTGATATCTCCCTTAGTATAACCTTGTCAGTCACAAATGAGACTACACTTCCAATGTTCACATTCCTTATGTCTCTGAACATTCCTAACATTATTCTGTTGTAGTCTTGAAAATAATGATGTAGGCAACGAGTTCATTCTCACCTGAATGATATTGATATGAAACCACTATGGAGTGACTTATATAACTAGTAAGAATAATGTCAAGGCACATTTTTACTGTTTCTTTATCAGCTGTTCTTACCAGTCATATTTACATTCCTTGCAGATAACAAATTTCAAGCGTTTTGCTCATGAAAGTTATTCTAACAATATTTTTAGAAACAGTCTTAATGATGTCTTATATCTGTCCAATACAATGCAAAAACTACAATGAGTTTTATACTATTTATTTTTTTCTTCTTCTTTTAACTGATGCTTGCAAAACTATTTCTCTGTTGATCATGAAAAGTGCAAAGCCGATTCCAATTCAGATGTGTTTCTTGACTTACATTGACTGRTACAGTCTCACCAGCCCCATCATTGCCACCCTCATAATCCAGGTATCATAGTGAAAATAACCGCCTAGACCTTATRCTTATTCTTTGATCTTGATCACTTTATCTGTTCTTCAGTGACAGTTCATATATTAACAAGTATCTAGACCTAAGTCTAGGCAAACACGTGACATAAATCATCTTTCAGTCCCAAGAAGTTGAGTATACAGGGGAATTCTCACAGTGTTTCACTTAGGCAGGCTGGGGTTGTTCTGAAAAGATGTTTTAAACTGCTGGTATTCACTGAAATTTTCAATAACACAGAGCTAATATTTACACACAGACACTAATTAGCCTTTCCACAAAATTTCTTCCTTTCTTTTTCTTAAAGAGATCACAAGAAGAAAAATAGAATCTTGAGCCAATACCTTGCTTAAACAATTTTGACTCTGAAACCATATGCATGATTATTTCACAGTGCAGCTTAATGTAGTTTCAGAACACAAYGGGTAGACTTTACTAATTATTTTTTATTTATTTTCTTTTTAAGTTGGATTTCCTCTGACTGAATTCAAAATTGAAAACAAGATTTAGTCCACCATTTCACAGGTGACAGATTTTGCAGAAGTTTCGTAAAAAAAAGATTTTGAGTGATACTAATTTCATTAGAGTGGAAAAGATGAGTGCCAATAGCAAAAGTGATAAAATGACTGATGAAATTCTATTTGAAGAGATGTAATGTTCAACAGAGTACAAAACAAAATTTTGTATATGTAGTGATAGACTCTGAACTATTACCACTCAGAAATGATACCTTGAGACAAAATAATAGAACTATGAAAATGTCATTTCAGTGCTCAGCAGTGGCTAAAAAGTGAAATAGAAGCTTAAGAACTATTGGAAAATTAGGAAGAAAAACCTAAAATATTATGCCTCTGCATAAATATATGATGTACTGCATTTTGAGCTTTGAAGTTTTATTCCCCTGAGGATTTAATACAGATGGGGAAAGTAGAGAGAAAAAAGAGGTATGCCCAGAAGTATGGAATAACTTCTGTACAAGAAACCACTATATTTATTAAAACCAGAATTAGAACTCTTCAGGCTGGAAAAGATCAGCTTGAGGAGGATATAACAGAGGTTCACAAAATCCTGAAAGACATGGAGAAGTTTTACAGGGACTTGCTCTTGGTCTCTTCCAAAACAYGGAGAATAGGGAACAAATAAACTAGCAAGAGGTAGGTTCAAAGCAAATCAAGGATATATTTCCTCATGCAATGTGCTAGCAAGCTTTAAAACCTCTGTGGGGCACTGTATATGCTAAATTTACCCAGGTTCAGAAATGACAGAACAGATTCATGGAGGAAAAGTCCACTGAGGCTGTTATGTACTAAGATAGTATCTGTGGCTCAAGATGTCCCTGAGCTGTAAATCAGTGGAGGCTGCGGAAGTATCTGTGTGCACTGGCCAGGTTTTTTCATTCTTCCCTCTGGATCTACACTGGGCATTTCTGGATACCAGCCCAAAGAGATTTCTTGTCTGATCTGCCCTGGCTGTTTTTTACAGAAATCCTAGAGATTAACTCAGGGACTCTCCGTGGTGCCTCAGCAGACCATGATTGCGTGGCTCAGCCGTTCCAGTGGTCTTTGTGAGAGATTTGTGAGAGTGGTTTTATGAGAGTCCTTCAAACAGGCTGGTCATGGTTAGCAACAACATTGCCCAAATCAGTCTACTTTCAGGTGGATATGTGTTTGGGTCTATGCCATTGTCCCAAAGTTTCTATCCCAGTGACCAAGAGATTTAACTAAAAGCCTGTATCTAAGATGGATGAGTATCTGCACATTATGGAAACAAAGCAAATTTGAAGTCAAAAYTGGGCTTAGGTTCAAAATGCAATGTGGATTTGACTGTGTTTCCAAGTATTAGCATAGTTCCAAGTATACTAGTATATATACTGGGATAATAAGGTTGTTTCGTTTTCTTTAAGCTGGAAACTTCAAAGCTGACAAGTCATGAAAGAAAAGGAAAATGAGATAAGAGAGGKAAGGGAAGGGCTCTAGCCATCATATCTTACTTGAAAGACTGCACATGCGAAAAAGAAAAAAGAAACTCTGAACAAAGGAAAATCAAAAAGGAAAACAGAAGCACAGAATAATCAGACATAGCAACTCCCCAAGCCTGTTACAATATTGAAAAAAAAAAAAAAAAGTTCCTCAATGTAGTGTCCTCTACCACATTTAAGTGCAAGAGTTGCTTTTGATGGGTTTACGTTTTATTTTATCTATCTTGCTATCTATCTATCTATTTATTTATTTATTTTTAGTATTGCCAGAGGTTATGGCACATGGTCAATATTCCACAGTACWTCTTTTTTTATGACACCCTTGTAACCTCAGAAGTGCGATATTTCAACATGATGCCTCTCTTTACAGAGAAATCCGGAGTAGAAAGAAAATCATACCTCTCTTGCTAAAAAAAAATCAAAATGTCCTTTCAGTAATGTCTTGCATGCTTTATAAAATAATAACCATGGCTCTTTCCTAATAGCAACAGAGTAAATTTTTGTTTCATAAAATATACACAATGAAATTCAAAATGTGAAATAATCAGTAATGCAGCATAGATCTTCCTCAACAGTAAAGACCAATAAAATAATTTTTTGAAAAGAGAAACAATTGTAAAGAAGACAAATTTGAGGAAAATATTCTATGAAAGGGTTTAATATTGGCTGCAAAATATGGCTCCATTTTTGGGGCACTAACAAAACATAAACAAATAGCTTACTAAACTGAAGAGAAGTCATTGACCTGCAGTGCACATAATGCATATAGAATTACAATTTAAATTTAGCTAAATGTTTAGTTTTTATAAACACCATGAATAGACATTAAGACGTTGATGTACCTAGTGATTTTATCTATGAAATAATATGGTGAAGGACAGAGAAGGACAGATGAAGGTCAGCAGAAAGATCTAATATTATCAATTAAATCTCATAGTTCTCAKCAAAAATATGAACTCAGAGTATTTACAATGAGTCTGGACTCTTAACTATTYGTGTTTTCCACTTTCTAAAATGCTACTGTCTCTATATAGTGATATAGTCATAATACCTGCAACCCAATTGTCTAATAAATAAAGCTCTTGGCTTCATTAAATTGTATAAGATCGTTCTGGTGAAGGACAGAGGAGATCTTTACATTTTACAAAACAAGAAGGAAAAAAAATCTGCTGAAAAAAATCACATTTTTGAAGGTACTACTGTTAGTTGCTGCAAGTTATTTGTGTACATGTCAGTTACAGACACAAGTGAACATGGATTGAATGAAAAGCAGCTCTATAAAATAGAGTATTACAACAAGAAAAAAACAAGCCACCAATGATCTTTAGATATAGGTACTAAATCTTTAGTATTTAAGTATGATCTTTGCTTACAGGAAGGAAAAAAAGAAATCTTAAAGGTTAAAAAGAAATTGGGTTGCTTTCTCTTTCAKCCTGCAACAGACTGCACTCTGTACTTTCTTATCTCACAGTGAATGAGATCCACTGCCACTTCAGAGATACCGTTATCGTTATGAAGAGGAAAAAGAGGGAAAGAGAAAAAAACAAAGCAGAAGATTACTAGATCATCAGCGCTATGGCATAMAATATTTCCAGAGAGGAGCAGTAAGGCCGTAATGGTGCACCGCTTATTTTGMTTGTACTTAACTCCAGGCTCGTATTAACGCGGATGACGGGTCGCTGAGCCGTCACCTTAGGACGCAGGGCGTCCTACTGAACTGAGTYAGGACAGGCAGCGACTTTAGCGGCTGTGCTGGTTCTAAAAGGCAGAGAAAACGTGACGAAGGAATGGCAGCTTCTCCACAGACCTAACGCTGCAGCGCTGTGCCATAGACCTCTCCTAGGCTAGAGTTCTTAGACTTCAATTCTGCTTACGTTTTAGGACAAAACTTGAAAGGTGCATGGAAGGGTTAGCTAGACATGTCTTATTTGAGCACAGGGGGAAAACATGCAGGCGTGCAGGAGCAAGATAGTTCTTATTTCTGTGCCTTCTCACTTSCAGTCCAGGATCGTAACTGTGAGGACATTGCTTCATCTCTCACAGTCGCTGGATTTAGAAAACAGAGACCTCACAACGTGCACATTTGCGATTTTTCATGGCATGTGACATACAATAGYTAATCTGAAGCTAAACTATTTTAATGCTGCCTTTCTTTGCTGAGAATAAATTCCTTGATAATTTTAAAAGAAAATTAGAAGAAAAACAAACAAACAGTGGTGAGACATGATAAAAGCCCTCAATGTTCAAGAATGGCCAGAGGTTGTTTTATTAACAGTCCCCTCCCACTCCCCTAAAAAAAAAAACCTTTGTAGGCTAAGAGTGAACATGACAAGCTTTAGTCTAATGAGAAAATCTTTTTGTTCATAGGTAAATATTTAAAGCAGGAACTCAATACAATACCACTTATGGGATAACTAATGTTATCATATTATACATATAGAAGATGTAATACATTACAGTGAAACAATTATTTATTATTATCTTTATATTATCTTCAAAATTGATTTTATACTAAAACAAATCTGCATTTCTTGAGAAGGTGAGTTTATGCTTTTRATAATAAGTGTTTTCACATCCATTACCCAAGAAATCTCCAAAAAGTTTAAGTCAAATTAACACCTACTTAAAACCTGCATCAAGCAGGAAAGAGTAAGTAGTCTTGCTGACTTCAGCATGATGTTGAAGAATGAAGATTTTCATAAGCTGCCTGCATGCATATTAAGGATGCAGCTACAAGCAATATAATTCACCTTTTTCACCTTAAAAGTATTCTCCTATCTGTAACACAAACRATCCCCCAACACATTTGTAAGTCAAGGAGGTCCTTTGAGGATTGGAAGACCTATGGTTTTGGTGCAGTCTTTCTAAGCTTTCAAATACTCTTCAGTTTCAAGATGATTGCGATCAAGGTGTTTCTTGTGAGCAGATAGTAGGGGAAAAGTGGGCGATTGCACATCCTACCATGAATCTGATATTTCTTTTCTTATCTAAATCAACTGGGTGTATCTCAAGTGATCTCTGAAGRAAACAAGATTGGACAAAGCACAAAGGATCTGTAATTTGCTCTCTTTGGGACAACTGTCGCGGCAACTTTGTGCTTTTACAACTTCCCAGATGCCACAAATGTTGCTGTTGCTATTAGTATATAGATTTTGCTTTTTCAGCAGTATTAGTGTGCGAGGAATTTTGAATTGCACGTTTTCTTTCCTTTTTGTAGGYTTTGTAGGTGTATCCTCCTGGTTTGGGGTCTGTGATATATGTTCTCCTTTTTTTTCCTTTTTTTTTTTCCCCTCTTCTTTTGCTCACTTCAGAAAGGGATTGTGCAGGAATATTGCCTCTCCTCCTAAGATGTAGATTTTTGTATTCAAAGCTCTTTCCCAGAAGACTGAGCCAAGCTCAGGACACTGTTCTGAAACATCCCAGATATCTATCAGTTATTCTTCTGTTGTAGGGGTTCCAGTCGGTTCTTGATCCACTTCTTTATGATCCAGCCCTTCACAGACATGCTGTTTAAAAAAGTCCTCTACAGCAATAGCAATCACCTACCAGAGCCTCATTTGAGACTCTYTTCTTTCTGCTGGGTATTATTTTCCCCAGCCTGCTTCCCTTAGATACTATTAATAAAATGAGGGGAATGCAGTACRCTCTGTCTTGCTCTTCAGTAACACTATTAGATATTTTTTGTTCTTGTATTACTTCCCCCTAAAATCTTCGAGGCCTTTCACTAAGTTCTGTTGCATGATTTTACATTACTTTCTTTGATTTTACCATGGGAGTTGTTTTCTCTGCTTCTCAAAGTTTCATTTATTCATTATATGGCATGATTATTAGTCCTTTTCTAACCACCGTGTTATTAAACTTYGCTGAGCTTTGTGGCTTATGAATTACTTACTTGCCTTAAATGATTAAAATTTCAGAGGATATAGCAAAGATTACTTGTTTGTTGGCATAGCTGTGAAGCTATGGTCTTAAATGACACTATCCCCTTTGTCGGATCGTCTTTATAATGTAAGGATATGTCTGTTGAGCTGTGAATATTCTCTTGCACCTGGTGGCAAACATATGTAGGATAAAGTCGAGGAAAGATTTGTTAGTCCCCTCAGCCAGAAGCATGAAGCATTAGTGTCAGCAAGACTTTCAAGATCTTACCAGTAAAGATCTACTTTTAATAACCACAATAAGTCTCAAGCATATGCTAAACAGGAGAAAATTATTAATAAGATTTTTTAAAAAAAGAAGAAAAAGAATAAAATCTCATTTAAATCAAAAACTATTCTGAATAAAACAAGTGTTATTTTCTTTGAGGAGAAGAATGTACCCTTTGTACTATATTCATATAGAATGACCAAACATACAGGAAGAAATACATTGTTAAATAATCAAAAATGTTTCTTATATTTAWTATTTATCCCCCAGCAGAAGGTTTTTCTAATAAATACTGCAGATTTGTTTATCAAGTTCAGTTCTGTTTCAGTCAATGTCAATTCCTACACTTTTCTCATCAGTTTAATATTTGAGCATCTTACATGTTCAAATGCTTTACAAGCAAAAGACGWTGATTCTCTAAAACACCCAGAAGTGAGAAAAGGCTTTTTTTGTTATTTTTAATTTACACATGTAGGAGCAGATGAAGGGATTAAAGATCCCAGAGGATTAAGAGTGAAAATACTTCTCATCCAGGCCTTTGAACTTCTGCAGTTCCACCACCTTCAGCAGCACTTCTTCCTTTCGAAGCCATGCAGAATAGTAATGTAAAACCACAGGTGACCACTGTGCCTCAGCTGTATGTTTATGCGATGATCCGTGATAGTTCAAGATATTGCCATTTCTGTGCATTGTAAAACACACTTATCACAGTCTGAAGAGACAAAACCAAAAAGCTTTCTGCTGCTAAACACGGTTCACCACCATATATCAAATACTTCTATGACTTTAAGGCAGTTTGCTTTCTCTACCACATTTCCTCTGTCCTTTAATATATTCTGTTTCCTTTTAATGCAAGCACAATATTTTTTTTCAAAAATGGAAACACCRAACTTGCAAAGTGTTTAAGGGAAGTTCAGAAGATTTAGCATCTTTCTAGCTACTTTCCAGAATTTTGCACACTAGAATAACTGACCAGCCATAGAATTTTTAACATGACAAACATTMACCTTGACAATTCTTAACAAGAAATTCAGCATTAGTTTTCACTTGTTCAATAACAATCATTACAGTTGCACAAAAATATTCACATTGTTTTTTCAATTTCTGTACTGCACTGCTATCAAAACTCAAGGYTTAAATCACTCTTATTTTGCTGCAGAGACACAAATAATGCTGCACTACCTTTCACTGTATCCTGTGTATAATTTAATACACAAATTCAGTTTAAGTTTCTCATGCTTATGAGTTCAGGGGTAACACTGTTAAGCTAGCTCTGACAAAAATGCGACTTCAGATGATTTATGACTTCCACAAAAATTTATATTAATTCAAAACTTTGCTAAATTCACACACAGATGAACCTAACAAACTATTTTAGATTTGTAGCGTACAAAGAATTACTTTACTTCAAATTCACATACTCCTTATGTATTATAGAAGCATGGTGAGTTATTTTTCATTCAAGGATGCTTTTTTTTTCTTCCTAGTTTTTCCAATGTGCTTGAAAATACTAAAAGGAAGACTATATGTGTATAGGAAGGAAACGGTTTCCAAAACTACAGTATTAGAAGGATATATAGTACACAGTTTTCACAAGGATTTTGTTTCACTCTTCCTCTCTCAGGTCAATTTTCCATAACTCATATAAGTCTATTTCTTTTGGCATATTTGAYGTGGAGAAAAAGCACCCCAAATACTATGAGCAGTGTTATAGCAATTTGGGGAAATTAATTAATACAACAGCTTATTGGTATCAGATGAGTATTCCTTATATCAGTGTAACTAAGGCCATGTTTACATAGCATATCTATTATACTGTCAAGCATGTCCCAGCTGGAAAGTTGCAACTAATAGCAACTTTTAAAAAATCACCTTCCATCTACAACTCTCTGTTCACACTGCTAAATCSTAGACCTGGAGTGTGTTTCACCAGCTCAGGGCTGCCAAGGGCTGCAGGACGGAGAAGAGTCAGACCTCCTGAGCAAGCACATGTATCCCCCAACAGCTGACTGAAAGAACATAAGCAGAGCACACAGCAACTTGAGTTGAGAAGTGGAAATTTGAAGACAAGTGAGAAATAGCTTCTGAAACTATCTCTGGGCTGTACCTGGCTGTTTAATCCCTCCTGCRTCACCACGCTGGAGGGAGCTGACCCCCCTGGCTTTGAACAGCAGAGCCTCAAGGAAGGAGGGCTCACACAGGCACGTATAACTTTCAGCYGAGGTGTGACAACTAACAGCCAGCTGCCTCTCAGCAATGAGCTGCTGCTTCCCAGCTCACATGTGCAGATGATGGGATACAAATTTGCAGGCACCAGTGGTTCAGACAATTCACTGCATCCCCACTCAGGGCTCGGCCAAAAGTACTGTGCAGGCATAGCCAGTGCAGATCAACACTAAGATATATTCTGTTTCTTCTTTTTCACTTTGCTGGTCCATYCTACTGGTCTCCTTATTTTGCTGCACAACCTATCCCTGCTATTTTGCTTTGCACAGTTAGTCCTTAGAAGAATGCAAGCCTAATAATTTTATGTTAGTAGGCACATGATCCGTGTCATACTTTGGGAAGCTTAATATTTGACTGGATTAAAATTTAAATTTATTAAAATAAATGAACTAGTCATCTCATGTTTAGTGTTTGAAAAGGAGGAATTAAAAAGAGAGAACTTCCTTCAAACATCTTATTTTTTCATTATTGTATCTTAATTTTCCATTATGTTCAACAACTTAAGTAAAAATTCATGTTCTTTTCATTGCTTTAACTTCTAGAACCCTCAGTGTGAAATAGTTCTCTGTTAAGTGAAGGTAGGTGCTGACATTAATATTGCTCACTACAAGCATATATATAAAACAGATTTTTTAGAGACAGCTCTGACTAAAGTCAATGGCAAACTCATATTTCAGTGTGAACAAATAGTGTTAGATATTGAATATATACATGGCAAAGAGCAGAGCTTGGCTGTTCAGTGTAAAAGACTTCAGTCAGAAAAATGGGAGAAAATCAGCAGGAGTCTTGGGGAGAAGGTCTAAACACTGATCTTTGCCCTACTTCCTCTCTGTGTCAGCCAAGATGAGCTAACCCAGGAAACTCTCTTTCCAGAATGCCATGCAGACTGAAAAGGGATATTGCCTAAAGAGTTATGGGACTTGTTATGGGATGCAGCCAGAAGAAACTTTGGCATTACATATAATTTATCTGGGGATAATTTAAGGGGATTATGGAAAAGTGCAAAAAGTATCCAAGACCAGCTCCTGGAGACACCTGAATTGCATGTGTCTGCATAGTCCACTAACAAACTACAAACCTGATCAGCTGGATGGGAGGGACAGGATTGGGCCATCTGTGTTGTTCATGTCTGTGTGAACGCAGTTTGTGTTTAATGCAATGATAAAAACACTGTTTTGTGCCTGTGTTGACCCCTGTTGGCCAGCTGCTTTGTGTCGTGTGCATGAGTGCTCACTTATTGGGAACATGAGGTCAGACTCGGTACTGGCTGTAYGTGGGAACAGGGACCTGCAGCAGCCTTGCGTCTATCAGGATGTGGCAGAAGAAATCCCACTGGATTCAGATATCTCTAACAACCATCAGGCAGATCTTTAAAAGAGAATAAGAACTGTATCTGAACTAAATCTCCATACCAATATTAAACATATTTAGCAAATGCATTGTCATACCTACCAGTGATAGCTAATTTATCATTCTTGTGAATGTTTCCTTTCTCTCATTATGCCAAGGCTGTAAATAACGCAAGTGGACTAACGTGTGYCAGGTCAAACTATTCTGATTTTTCTAATCTGTGTTCAACACAACCCTAAAAGACATGATACCCTTTCCAAACAACAACAATGTTAACCTGATGGATTAGGGCAATTTTCTCACCTTTTGAAAGGCTGTTATTTGATGTAGTCTGCATATTCCTCATCTTTACAGTCTGCAGATGCATTAGGCTCCTTACCTCAGGTTAAAGCCCCTTGGTCCACTTGTCTATTCCTGAATAATCACACTATGCAGATCATTCCTAATTGCTGGATATGAAAATTAATCACTGTTTTCCACTGTGCAGTCTTTTATGTTTAAAATAGTTAAAAATCAAATGATAGCTACAAARCAGTTCAGCCATATAATAAATGGTGATACCCAGACATGCCAGCTCTATAGTGCCCCTCTCCACAAACCTGACCTACAATTTGACATTCATATATTTTATATTGCATGCTTCCAACACTAATGAGATATTTAAAGCATAGGAGGAGTGGCTATCAAAACTGGGAACGGTGGCTGCTACACCAGATAGTTGCACTGCCATTCACAGGGACCTCAGTAGACCGGAGAAATGGGTGGAGAAGGACATCATGAAGTTCAACAAAGGGAAATTCAGAGTCATGGGGAAGAATAACCCCACGTACTAGCGCAAGCTGGGAGCTGAACAGCTCAAAAGAAGCTTTTCAGAGAAGAACCTGTCAGTTCTGGTGGACCAAGCTGGCTATGAGCCAGCACCGCAACTATGTGGCAAAGAAGGCAAACAGTATCCTGAGCTGYATTAAGAAGAGCCTTGCCAGCAGGTCAACGGGGGTGATCCTTTCCCCTCTATTCTAAAAAAAATCTTTGACTTTTGGGGAATATTTCAATCTAATTCATTCCGTTCCCCTGTGAAAAGAGTGTGAATAAAGAATATTTTCACCAGTGGAGCCCTGTTTCTGTAAGAATATATAAAGGAAACTGAAGGATTGGGGCCTAKATTTATCTCCTACAAGTGCTAAATGTCATTCTGAAATTCAGTCATAGATCGCTGCCTATGGGCAAAGAAATAATATCTCTGCAYTAGATGCACGTACACACAAAATATGCTAAGGTTAATGTACCAGGTCTAAATGAATAGKCTGTACCCATATGATGTCTTGCTGTATATATGATATCTGTACATATGACGTCTTAGCACTGGAACAGGTTGCCCAGAGAGGTTGTGGAGTCTCCGTCTCTGGAGATATTCAAAACCCACCTGGATGCAATCCTGTCTAACATGCTCTAGGCGACCCTGTTTGAGCAGGGAGGTTGGACTAGATGATCTCCGGAGGTCCCTTCCAACCTTACCCATTCTGTGATTCTGTAGGCCAAAGCAAATATTAAATCAATCAATATGAGCAATGTTCCTGAGCTACTATAAAACATCAGTAAGTGCAAATACATAAAATTGGAGATTATGATACATGAAAGTCATCTCACTGCAGGAGAACAATTGCTAGTGTCCTCTTGGGGCTGGCATGTCATTATTTTTACAAAAGAACCGTACAAAGCAGTATCATTAATGAAAATACTGCCTTCTGCTTTTTCTTTCTTTTTTCATGTTGGTGTACTTGTTCAATAATTTTATTGCTTTCACAGATTCTTTTAAAATGTGCAGCTATCTTTGCCTGAAGTTACCATAACATTCATGATTCTCTCCAGCATGGTGCCTTTTTGTGCCCTCTAGGCTACCTGAAGTCTAAAAGGCAGAACAGTAGTACAACTACTTCAAAAAGAATCATGTTAATTCCACTATCTCACTGATGAGGATATGAAAGAAACATGTTTTCCTGTTCTCATGCCTAGAAGATGATGATAGTCATAAGTAGCTAGTAGTAACTACACCTCTACAGAGCTATACAAGCTAATGCTCATTTATATTAGCTAGAATCTAGATAATTTTCGCCTACAGGTGGATCCTAAACTTTTTTTTTTTTTCATCAGAAAGAAAGACTAGGATTTAGGATTGCAGGACTGCATTAGAGTGCAGATTGAAAGTACTTAAAAGAGCTGCGTAATAGCGAGTTTAAGGACTGGAAAAGAAAAATGGCTAATGGTGCCTCCCTCAGAGACTGAGATACTAGAGCTAACAAAGGAGAAAAAATGATAAGTAAGAGCATTCATTGTTCAGGGAATTTTGTACTCTACCCTTTGCCATGAACAAATGGCTACCATTATGTTACAGATCTTTCAAAAATTTAGCCTAGGAGGCTTTCTTCTACTTCATAGCCATTTAAATTATTAATTCAAYGGAGTATTTTATATTTAATCTGAAAAGTGGACTATTTCTCATTCTGCCTTCAAAAAGGCTCATACTTTAWCCTAAAGCAAAGGCAAACAGCTGAATCCATAATTAAGCACCTAAGTAACTTCAATCTGATTTGTAAAGTTAACAGGTACTTTAAGTCCCTCTGTCATCAGCCGAAGTTATGGATAGATATTTTCTCAGTACGCACTCAGACTTCAGGTAGTGAAGCTGATTTTTTGTTGGCCAAATCCAATAACTTTGTTTCTTCTGATATAACTGATGTGTAGTCTGATACTGGCAAATGTACATATTCATGAAGTATCTAATTAATATTTGGCTCTGACATGGGAAAACTTCRAGGCATGGTAACATCTAGCAATGAATCTCAGCTTAATGGGCCTCTTCTGAAGTCTCACTGTCAGCTGAGATCTAAGTGTTTACTTCAAAACATAACTATTGCAGGCTTAAGCTAGAATGCTGGTGAGCAGCTAGGAGTGTTAGGAAGCCTTAGGAAAGTTGGTTCAGTTCAATGTGGAGGTCCACTTTGCACCTGCTAGAGCTCCAGCTCCAAGTACGGAAGGTCAGAAATGAACCATGAGCTGAACTTGAGTAAACCACAATGAGATATCAAATAAGAACTTAGGCTGTGCCTCTCTCAGTGGCTGAAATAGACCAAACACGGACTTTAATGAATGTGTAACACAGTGAGGATGCTTTTGTTCTCTATCCATGTTGCTGCTGGTTATAGCTTAGGTCCAAAGCACCCTCACTGTGCTTAGGAACAGTTAAGCGTAGACCTCTGCTTGTGCTACACCAGCACTTGGTCAACCCCAGTCTGGCCCGAGATCTCCAAAACACAAAGCTTGATATGAGAGCTTACACTGTCTTCCCTCACGACGGCTCTAGTACTTGCTGAGCCCCAAGTTTGTGCGTGCTTTTGCTGTGTACAAACAGTGRGTGGTAGGCACCAAGTACAGACCTGGAACCTGTATTCTTTTTCTGATAAGTCTATGAAACCTGAAGGGCTGTGACAGTAGAGTAAATCCTGGTAAATTAATTCTTTACCAGATTGAGAAGCTTGGATAAATGTACACTAGCTGAGGGAAAATATTTCAACTCCAACTATTCCAGCAAATGCAGACAGTTCTGGAGACCTCCAGCACCACAGCAGCCGTATGTACTTCCAGTCTAGGGAGGTTTAATTAGAGGCTTTTGGGAGGTTTGATTAGAACCTGGAATTCTGCTGGCCATCTTAAAATAAATATTCCAAATGGACTGGAGCAAGACTCTCCCTTTCATCTTGATGACTACCATGCAAAGGGAGCACAAAGATACACTCCTGTAYGCCTTTTACTAAAAAAACTTCTTGTACAGAGTTCTAAAAGGCCCAAAGGACTTTGAATGGTTTAAACACAGTGAACCCTGTAATCCTACTGCAAGAGGTAACTGACCTCACAGCCAAGCTCTCCTGCAGTATCATGTAAAATATTTTGCCTGAACATACTGGTTAATAASTAATTATAAAAAAGCATTATTTTGGTCGTTAGTTGATAGATATGTTTAGCATACAGTAGGATATGCCTTAAGATAAACCCCAGTTCTCTTAGTGATATCAGTGGTGTTAATTAACAGGAAAGTAATTTACCCTAAAGCCTGCACTGTTGCTATTTTTAGATTACCATCTAACCTAGACTTCAGTGACGGAAGAAACGTTTCTGCTTTATAGTTTTGGAGAAAAACTTGTGAATGGGGTTCCTATGTGTCAATGTGTAGGTTTGTTTGTCTGTTTTTCTTTTAAGGTAACTAAAAAGGACCTCTACATTTATTTAAAGTCTCACAATGTTTAAATTATTTTAAGAATATGATAAAATAGGTCTTTTTTCTCATTTTATTTCAGAATGACTGGAGTTGGCACTGGTAATATTGCCATAACAATGTAAAAGTTAAGGAATTTCTAGGTGTTAGGTAYGCAGAACGTACAAATCAGCAATTACCATATGAAGTTACTAACACTCTGAATAACTTCATTTATATGGTTAATAAATAGGGTAGTATCATCAAACTGCACTTTTAATTAGTCAATATTATTAAAAGCTGCTAACACCCTGATTTCCTTCCTTCTAGCCCTTGGTCTGTTATTCTCACTGATTTGAATACAAATTCTAGTCAAAGTTATCTGATTATATGTACATGAAGTGGCTCAAGTAAGGAACTCCTGATCTAACTGCTTACTCTGAGTGCTCAGATGCAAAACATGTACATTTCTTTAATGAATGGTACACTGTGCACACATATGATGATTTACCACACACATAAACCCTGAGCCTTTTGAGATTAAGCAAAATTTTGTGAATCAAATACAGCTGCAGAAAGGAGCAAGAAGAAAATTCTAACTTCATGTCAGGCACCAGAGAGGCCAGAACAGCACAAATATCTAAAAATGTATAACTATCGTTAATTTTTGATGATTTACAACACCACTACGTCAGCTGAAGTCCAAATTATGGAAATTATTAYTCTGGTGTCATTTGCTCAGAGACTATTAGATTTCCTGCCTTATAATTTGTCTTAACCTCATGACATTTTTTGAGATGAGTAATTTAATGAAATCCCTTGATTCATCTTATGTATAAATAAACATAAAAATGTTCTTTATTTTTATTTTGAAAGAGGAATGCCACTATCTCATCCTAAAATCTAATCATTGGAAATTCCATTATACTGTGGATTTTTTTTTTTTTCCAGAGACTGAGAGACTAACAATTTTTGTTTTGGGTCTTCTGCAGACCAAATGAAAAGATAGTACTTAGATGAAAYAGTCTTTCTAAATTAGGTTAAATTTATTCATTTGGTTAGTGTTAGCAAAGTCTTAACTAAGGGCAAATGGGAAAAGGGCAGCACTTTCCAACTTTCAGACGACCAGGGGTTAGGACGCTGATCTCAGCTCTATGCAGTCCAGGATTGAATTCYTTCTATTCTATCCAGGGCCAGCTGGACGAAAAAGAGCTAGACTTCAGTCCATGTCATTTCTTTCCTGACCAACAGAGACGAGAACAATCATACTCGTTCCCCAATTGAAGGAGCCAAGCAGSAAGCAGTAACAACAAAGTTTGTTTTAGTGAAGGTCTTCAAATAACATTTGTGTCACTGTAACGAAGGAATAAAAGTTTCAAAACAAATTTTGAAAAAAAAAGAATGTTATAGTACAGAGCTGTTTATATGTGACCCATGTTATTTAACACTATTTTTTGGCTGATTAGGTAAGAGGTCCCTACAAAGTCTAGCAGTTATTGGTCAGATTTTCATTGTTTTTTGGAGACTATGGGAGGACATCAGCTTATGCAAATGTCAATTTTGTACCATATCTAAATCTGAATCTTATCCAGTCTTGACAATTTGAACCTGAACCACCGTCTACTAYGTTCAAGGTGGACAGACGACACAGAGAGGTTGCTATTTTCTATATAAGCCTTAATTCTAAGTTGGAGACTAAAAAAAAGCAATGATAGATGAAAAATGTCATGTAGGCAGACAAGGAATTTTGCTTTGAAGATACCTCCAAGCACTATGTAAGAGACCTGTTTAGACACAGCCATTAAGTGTCACTCACAAATCAGGATGCCCTAGGAATATGATACCTTGCAGGAGCTAATTACAGCCTCTGAAGTGTTTTCAGCAGAACCTGCCAAAGTAGCACAGTCCAGCAGCGTCTTTCTTGCCCCTGCCATATTTTCTGCCTCCATTGCCTCCCAAACCCACTGTATAGTGTCTCAATCCTACAGAAAATGGTCAGCTGCCCCATTTGATGTCACTGCCAGAACACCTGCACTGCTTAGGCAGTCACCAGCGTCAGGACCAATAACAGTAAATATTGCAGGGTTTGCACCATAGGTATCCCTTTTCTGAAAAGCATTAACTGCCAATGTTTAATTCAAAATCATTCAAAGTCAGCTAATATTGAAAACGATCGTTTGTCATTTGATCTATTTTCTCCATTTTCTGCAGACACAGCTTTATTGCCAGTCTGAACAAACTAGAGAACCCTTGCTTCATCATAATCATAAAACACGTTCTTTTGTCATTAATTAGACACAACTGGGCAGGAAATAACACAGAGGCTGTAAAACCCAGTGATGTATTTTTGGCTCAGGGCAATAGCTTTTTCCTTCAATTTCCAGTACCTTTTGATAGAGCTGGAAAAAAGATGTACTCGTGTTTTGTAACAAATACTTCTTTTTGTACCTCTTTGTTCTACATTTTCTGCTGCTTTCTGTAGCCTAAAAATGAGCCTGACTGTGACCGGGAAGAAAAGCAGCTGCAGATAGTAACCTGTTTTAAAAACATCCTGTATTCCCCCCAGTACATGGCAACAGTCGTGGTGGAGTGTGAAGAGCGCTTAGAACGTGTCCACTCTTCAGACCTTTCCTTTTCAGAAGTTAACTCGTGTCCCATGGTGGTCTAGAAGTCCACGCATGAACGTTCTGGTCAGGCTGCCAAATATTCAGGGACAAAGTTATTGATAGAGGTGTGCATATGTGTGCAGTGGGGAGGAATTACAGCAGAAAAAAAATCATCAATTCAACATTGCCATAGCAACAACAGCATAGCAACGGTGCTTGGTTTTCTGCAGAATCATAACAAACAGAAGTACAAAATCACTTTTCATGCTATATCACAAATCATACGACTACAGTCGAGACAAGTATAAAGACCTGATTTGCTAATGGGCAGAATTCATATCACATTCAACTCTTCTCACGTACATGCATGGAAAAAATATAATCATTAAACCTGTGTCTTCCTCCCCACACTCGCACACACCACAGATGCAGAGCTACCATTATCTTCTCTAAAGAAAGAAGCAATCTTTTTCTTTCTTTTTCTAACTAAAACATTTCTTATGTCTCTAACGTTGCTTGTAAGAAAGAGTTAGGACCCCAGATCATAAAAAGCATCTTTTAAAGAACTAGATGAGAGGATACAAAGTAATGCCTATACTGAAGTTAGCTTACTGGGAACAAGATTCTTTTAAAACAAAGATATGTATAYTCATAGGGTCTCTGTGAATATAATAGGGAAAATTTTTGACAAGCTCCTTCAAGGGCTGTTTTTGTTCTAGGTCCTAGATTTTGATTTTTTTCCCCCAGTATGTTTTGGGAGGGCAGAGCTGGGAACAATATGATTAGTGAATAATTTGAATATTTTAAAATAGATGAGTATATAAAAACAAGAGTCAGTTAACTAATAAAATGTAATGAGAAAAAAAGGCCAAACATAGAAATCAACATTTCATAGTAATTTGTTATGGATCATTTTGTATGAATCATTTTTATTTCATTTGTGCAGTGACTCTTTGACTATTAACTCTTTATGTTATGTGATTGGTCACTGGCACCACAAAACATTGTTCCTGGTCAGACTGAGCAAATGAAACCRATGTGCATTCTTGAAAGAGAATTTTGTTTTCTGGACTTTATTTTTTATCATATTTGCTTTAAAATGGAAAATGAATAAAAGATCATATAAAAATAGATTGATTGCTTTCTATCTGAGAAAATATTTCAAAGTAATTTTTCAGGGCTCATTCTACGCTGGGTGAAAACAGTAATCAACAGTAGGATTTGAAATAGACAGCACTGCAAATCTGTGTGTCATTAATAATTCCTTCCAGTGATACACGTTCCCTCCTGTGTTTGGGCTAATGCCAGAATAGCAGATAGATTGTGAGAATGCTTGAATACTTCATTTCTAAAAAATTAGATTAGTATTGGTTTTGATGGTACATGAAGCACAGTGCTGCCTAATAGTGGAACAGAACCGTGGTACTGATACCTTCTCTGTTGGCGGCTGCGTGGGACCACTCTTTCCCTCCTGAAATCACAGACTCTCACTGTCCAAAGCATCTCCAAGTCTTCCCATGAATATTTTTAGCTCATACACTTCTTCCTCCTAAATTGGAACTACTGCCTGACTGAGATTGTGGGTGCTATTTTGTTATAAAATGAAAGGAAAATATGGATTGCAGAGTGGCAATAAGAGATTTGGAAAGATCATGCTAGTTAATGAATGTCATTTCACAATTATAGTTTGGCTGGTGCATATTTCCAGCACTCACTGAGGTGAGGAAATGAATTAATTATGTACAATCAAATAGATTATGGGCTACCTGAAGCATTTAAAGCCTAAAGTAAAGACAAGAAGGAGGGAAAGAAGCATAGAAGGAATGAGAGGAAACAAAAAAAAAAAAAAAAAAAAAAAAAAAAAAAAAAAAAGAAAAAAAAGAAAAAGAAAAGAAAAATAAAAAGTCCTGAACTTCAGTTCAGGAAGCAGCAAATCTCCTTTTACTAATGATAATCCAAAAATGTTTAGCTAAGATAATAAAAATGTCCTGCTTGCCACCATAACTTATTTTCATGACTTACATTAACTGTTATGGATGTTTCCCATCAGTACAGATATATCTTTTGTCATTTCAGACTATATCAACAGTGTTTGCCAGACAAAGCCATGAAAAGAAACTGTAACAATAGATGGAAAATGTTATCAACAAAGCTTACTAAAAACACAATAAGGAAAGCAGAAGAAATTTAAACACTAAGAAATGAAAATAAGGAGTCAAGATCATTATCAGATTCAGCATATTCAACAATTGTTTTTATTCAACAACGCTTTATGAATGCTTCCTGAAAAATATATTAACATAGAGAGAAAACAACTCCTTTAYCACCAGGAGATTTTCTTGCAAAAACATGTTACCCAAAGTGTCTTGGTGTTGCCAAGAAAAATGAAAAATGCATTCTGTTTCTAATTAGTTGAAAAATGCAAAAAGTTTGTTAAAAAGAAAATTATCTCAAAATATATGTTAAATGTAATTAACGCAGTTTACAAAAATTTAAACATTTTTTTTTTTTGTTCCAGTGTGCGTAACTGATTGAGGGAAGAATTTTTCAAGCAAAACTKCCCAGATTACTTTTAATCCTTTCAAGATCAGCTCTATACTCTCTTTGGATGATAAATGAGCATTTTCATCCTCATGTCATGTCATTTTCTCATTTTTGTCGTTTGGACAAATGGCAATTGATATTATGGGGTGAAGAGTGTATCTAAAAAACCCTTATCAGAGTTTAAAGGATCCAGCATCTGAGAACCATGCTCAATTAGTAAAAATAACATTCTACTGTAAAAAAAAAGTGCCTCTATATGTATATATATGTGAACAGGCATAAAATATATAATCTTTGTAAAAAAAATGAATAGTTTCAGCCCCATTTGAACTGTGTTTCATTAAAGAAAGGGTTAGAAAAATTGGAAACTTCTACTTAAGSAGAGCAACAAAAAAGATATTTTTATTAAGAGTTTGAAAGAGGAATGAGAAATCTTTCTTTGTAGGAAAAGTCTTATAAAGAATATATTGACTAATTTTGTTTAAGTCTTTTAGTTATAAGCCTATAACTGATCAGCTTACTTGTAGAAAATATGACTTAGGTTGGATTTAGAGGATAGATTTCCAACAAGAATGATACCTGAGTCTCAGATCAGGTGCTGTAGGGATGTTGTGAAGTCTCCTTTACTGGAAGCTGTAATGAACAGGTGTAATGAAYATTGGCAGTAGGTGGGCAAGGAATATTGTCCTTTCCAAAGGATGAAATGTGTTTGTCTATATGGAAAAAAAAAAAGTAATTCTCAGAATTAAACATATCATAGTATCTTATTATATCCAAGATATTAGGACCTAAAACTGTCAACTTCTTTCCTCTCTCATTATACTCCAAATGTAATTCAACACCGTGCACAGAAATACATACTATAGATTCAAGCAATTATTTCTGTCTAGTTAAAGAGAACAATAACATATATTTTGTGCTTGTCATCATAGATAGAAAAACAAAGTAGAGGATATATTTTAAGATTGTGCTTAGACTTACTTGATGCTTATCATCAACAGTGCAGACTAATTCAGAACTTACTAGAAATTAATTGTGTTCACTTGTGCCCTGGAATTCTGTACTATCATTTAAATCACATATTCTTCAAGGATAGCTGAAATCATTTATTCAGTGAATAAAACAAACATTAAAAGTAGGAATCAGGATTATGTCATATTGAGCAATTTTGGTGACACCGATTCCTGTAAAGCTAGGAATGTAGACATGAGCAGAGAGGCAGCAAAGGTTGTRCATAATACTAAAATAATTAGGGTAGTGAAAGAAGAAAACTGTTAGGAGTTGTTGCAGAATGTACTCACAAACACTGAATGAATAGGAAAAAATGGCAGATGGGACCTGAACTTGCTGAATGTAAAGAAAAATGCCTGGAATGAAACAATTCTATGTACACCGTGATGTACTGTACTATAAATTGACAAATATTATGCAGGAAAAATTATCTGGAGTCCTTGTGGGTGAATTGAAGTATCACATCAGTTTTCTCAATAGCAAACCAGAAAGGAAATATCTTATATATCTAGTATGGAAAGAATCAAGAATAATTCCTTTCACTATTACACCACAGAATAAATCTACAGGTGCATATGGCCACAGAGCTTCTAGCTTTTGTAATTTCATCTGCAAAAAAGGTGCAGAATAGCTAAAACATGGCTGAGAAAGGCTGCAAGGATGACCAGAGCTATGCARTAGTTTTATATCCCAGAAGAAACTAACTAAATTAGGACTCTTGGAAAARAGAATATATGAAAAATATGAATATCAAACAATTCTCTATGACTTCTTATTGTTTCTCATGATGGAGAYACTAAGGACACCCATGAAATTATCATTCAGAGTGCAATTAAATGAAGTAATTCATTGTCATAAGGGATTGCAGACACCAAATTATAAAGCTCAAAAAATAAATTTTGAAACAAATTTGTAGAAGAAAAGTCCAGTAGGGACTGTTAACTATGTTGATGCAAATGCAGTCTCTGGCTCAGGAAATCCCTAAACTGTRGATTGCTGAAAGCTGGAATGGCAGGCTAGGGAAAGCATCACTGCATAATTTTCCTCTTCTTGGCCTTTTTTTTTCTGATAAGCATCTGCAAAAGGTTACTACCAGAGACAACGTACTTGTCTAAATGAATTTTTGATTTCATCAGAACAACTGTTCTGAAATACTTTTGTTAACAGTGGTGCAGAGAAGACATCAGGTCATAGTATAAAAAAACCCAGAATATTTAAAAACCACTGAAATATTACCTATTCAGATATTTCAGGTTTGAAGTCATTAATAAGAAATAAAAATGAAATGTTTAATCATCAGATTGCYTCTCGGTTTATTACATTTGTATTAAGTATATAAGTCGTATTGTCCATATTGGAAACCATGTCTTCAAAAGATATCAGAAACATTAAATCTAAAGGTCCTGAAAGTTTTATTGTTTCTATAAGGTTCTGTTCCTCTTGTGTATGTTAATCATATCTTCTGCCAATTTCCTTCTCTTTCATGTTCAGGCAAATTTTATTATGAAAATAAAGGTTCAKGAAATTTACGGTAGCTGTTATTCTCTAAAATGTAAACATAGTTCAGTCTACAAAATGAATATGATGAAAGGGTATGCAAAATTTAAATGTAATGAAGAAAGATAAGATTGTATTTTAGAGTGCTTAAGCTGAAAGCAGAAAGAATTTGGAAGTTGTTAGTGGGAGTCACGTTTTACGGAGGTGAAATATCATGCAAGACCTCAGTTTCTTTATCTCACCTTTAGGAAGATCATTGGAGAGTGTTTGTTTACTGACCAGAGGCAGCCTAACAAACTTCCATCTTCAGTAGGCAAGAGACACATTCCGTTTATGTGAAATAAAGAAATGTTCAAATCTTGATATCTTGGCTATGTCACAGCAACATCACTCATTTGCTTCGCAGCAGCTGAGGAGCTCCAACTGTTGGCAATTCTCACACGAGGTAGTGCTGTCTGCTCTGATTTCTCTAGCACAATTTCATGTCCAAGCAATCAAGACCTGGGCAAATGCCTCCAGGAACACGTTTCCTGCCTGCAGAAGGCCCCATGCAGGTGCCAGCAGAAGAGAAGATATTTGCCAGCATTTGCAGAGTCTTCCTCTCTGAGGCCAGTAAGGCAGGAAAAATAATGCTGTTTTGTTGACAAGTTCCCTTAATCTACCAGATGCCCTTAAGAAGTTGTGATATTGACCTTCCCCCTGCTGCAGGCTCCATTTAGAGCTGCCATTTCTGAGAGTGACCAGCATGAACAAGTGGTTGTCACACATACAGGGTCCATGTGTACATGCCTGGTAGCCAGCCAACCTGCATGAAAGCCCATGTGATGTCAACCTGCAGAGCTGATCTTGTAAAGCTTTGGCACATGCCACCACTGAGGGCAGCCTCCTAAAACAAAACAGCAGAGGTGGAGCAGATAGCTGCAGCAAAGAGAGGAAGCCCCACATTTTCACCCCACGCTGCGCAAGACTGTGGGAAGAAGTGAGGGACACAATCCTGCTTTCTCCTGGTTTTGAGCCTTTTCAAACACCGCATCTACCTTTGAAGGCATTTAGAAATTAGGCATGTTTTTCAATTATAAACAGTTACAAGAGGCAGTTTTATTTTGGTCCTGAATTCTGACACTGAGAAACAAAACAATACGTTGCATCCCTCCCTCCATATCCTAGCCTCACCGTACTGTTTCCCCAGGCACTCCCACAATATGCGTGTTCATAAGTAACAACACRTGTGCCGCCGTAACTTGGAGTGGGGAGTGGAGACAGGAAAATACCAGCATAATTCACATAAAAGCAGATTTCATTAAATTGGAGTTCATAAATTCTGGGTGTAACTGAAATAGAAACAAAAGGAAAATAAGTTTTGCCAGGCAGCTAACCAACCTCTTCTCAGAGTAACAAACCCTTCTTCCAGTAGAGAAATGAGAAAATGATTAAAACTTGTCAAAAAAACAGAAACTGCTGACATAATAAGCTGCGATTTATGAAAAGGATCCTTTTCRCTTCTCCAGGGTATTAGAGTATTTCATCCATTTCTCTAGACTACACTTGTTAACTCAGAAAAAGCTCAAAAGACTAGGAGGATTTAAAAAGCATTGACAACTCTGCAAGGAAAAAAGTGAAGTAGCATTTTTATCTCTTYCCCACCTGCTTTCAGGAGGTGTATGCACTCAGACAACATAGCTTTTATGCATTGTGAAACTCATATAATTTAAAATTTCATGTTCTACACATTTCAAATTGGTTTGACCCTTCCCCCCCCCCAGCACATACAAGCACAAAAATGCAATTTTACTGTCTTTTTCAAATCACTGACTCTTCTAATTTATTCAGGCTTGTTTTTTACAGTCGTTAAAAAAGCATTTTAATTAAGGTTTCAGTCAGAAACCTTCCTCAYGGTTTTGTGATTAAGAACTGAACTTAAAAGTGACTCAGTGTGGATGTTGCATGTTTTCTTCCAAAGCTCATAGTCTAGGATATAAGCTGGCTGGCTGGAAATGTGTTTGCACTTCAGTGAAGGAATGGTAAAAAAGGATACATTTAATTATTAAACTCTACTGTATTCAAAGACTTAAAGCTGCGTGCTTTAAGGAGTCACGAAGGGATTGGGGCTTTCTGCTTTTCCAACCAGTTTCTTTGTCCTATTTCAATTTCCGCTGCAAAGGGGGATTCTCAGCTGAGGTTTGTGCTATCTTCCTCATTCCTGTTCTAACAGAAGGGAAAGAAAACAGAGAAGAAAACAGACACACTCCAAGAATTCTTAGCTAAACTAGGATTTATACACATAAACTAAAGTAGAGAAGTCCCAGGGCAGTTTCATACTGGAGTCASCTAGGTGGGTACAGTCCTGTAAAGAAAGAAATTTGTAATCAGTTTCTAATTATTCTATCATTTGCACTTTGGATATAAATAATTTCTGTAAAGAACTGGGGCTGGTGATTACACCGTTTGCTTTAACGTATCACACCTTCAAATACCATGCTCCATTTTGCTGGGATTAAGAAATATTTTTAGTGAAAAAGGGCATTCCTAAAAAGTGGAGGTGGATGGTTCAGTGATTTTACATATGCTCACACCTCAATAAATAATAATCAGTAACAATCAGTAGTTACATTGATTATTTCTTGATTATTTCTGTTAAGAAATAAACACTAGATCAGCAATAAATTTCTTGTAACAGCACAAGATATGCATTAAGATAAATTGGTGTCTTTTTTAAGCTGTTAGGATGGCAAAAGAAATGTTTTTACTAAGGAGATAAATATCTAAAAGTCTTATTTTTAGTGACTGTAGTTGTGAGACGAATGTATCTAACCCTGCCACTTTTTTATTTCTAATATCAGCGTAGCTGTCGACACGAAACTGAAAATAAGCCATGGAATGATTTAGGTTGAAAGGGATCTCTATGGGTCATTTGGTCCAACTCCCTGCCCAAACCATTCTCACGGTTAGGTCCAACTTCAAAGTTGTTTCAGGCAGCTCAGGGTCATATCCAGTCAAGTGCTAAATATCTATGAAGATGGACACTCTAAAACCTCTTTGGGAAGAATTAACAAGAATTTACAATTAGTCAATATAAATGAAGTGAGTAGCAAAATTGCTGTGATGAAGAAAATGTCTGTCTCAGCCTTTGGACCAGACTCAACAGACCTAGGCTTTAAGGATGCAGATTTTTCTCTGCCTCTAGAATACAATCAGACTTCAAAAGAATGTTTTATCTAAATGAAGTCTTGATTAATTAATCACTAGTTTTGATATTTGGAATACAAGATTATTCAGCAGCAATTTTATTAAGCCCTCTATATATCAAGACTAGTTGACAGAAAGAAACGAGCTGTATGCTTAATGTGGAGTGACTTCTGTTTGAGAGAAAAGTCAGGCTATTAAATCTTTTTCTGATGTTAAAGATAAACTTTGTATCATAATACATTGTACATATAAATCACTGGAAAATATCCGTCATCTTCCATGTGAAAAATTAATAGGTTCAGATTCCAGGCAAGGTTTTTTTAAAATGAGGAATGTAAGTTTAGATTCCTACATATAGGCAGTGGTATTTTTTCTTGGAAAGACTTGGCCAGAATAGTTTTACGAACTGAAGCAGATGATTACATGTGGTTATAAATATTTTTCTTAGCTTGGAAACAGATGATGTTCTAATAACTTTTGCAAGAAGTTACATATCACTTTGCGAAAGAAATAGGATGGTTAGGAAATCTATCTGGTTATCAGACATAGTTTGATGAGTTGATTAACGTGAAAGAGTGGTCTATGCATTTTAACCCCATCTGAGTTACGAAGGAGCTGGTTCAAGTTCAAAGCGCTTGCAGAAAATTTTACTGGAATCATAAAAAAAATTTCTTCATGTTCAAAATGGAAAACTTGGGCAACTGAGTTTTAATTTCAATTAATTTAGCTTAAGAAAGTAATTTAATTTATTAAAAAAATAAAAGTTTATTCCAAAATAAAGTATTCTGTGGAAGGRAGCAAAAGCATTTTAAGTAGCTTGACATGGATCTGATTTGAGTTTTATTCATGAAAACGATTTTATTWGCACATTTTGTTCATTTGAGATTAGGAACATGTTTTGAAATTTTGCAAAAGCTTCCTAAAAAACTTTTCTAAGCATATCTGCAGCTGGACATATGGCCAGAACTTCACTAGAGCTTAACAAATGTCAGTGGCTTGGGTTCCTTGCTGACAAATCCAAGGGAGTAGAGCACATATTGCCTGGAATGTAGGAGCTAGAGGGAGATTTTTGTTAGCAAGCTAAGTCAGCTGAATCTAGCATGAAGAAAGTAGCATACGTCTCTCAGAAGTAAAGACGAACATTTTTAACAGGCAGAGTTRCACACTGTACCTTTTGCAATATCTGATTTGTGAGACTGAGTTTGTTACACAAACATAGTCTGTAAACCACCCTGCTATCAATAGAAAGTGAAAATTACTGACAGTATTTCTTAGGTACTCTAATAAATTCAATTAAAAGTAGTTCTTAAGAGAAGTATGAAAAAAATACACAATCAGAAATGTGATGGCTGTTGATTGGCAATATATTTCTTTGTATTTAGAAAGAATACTGATGCAACTTTTAGATTTGCAAGTTTCTCTGCTACTTGAGTGTGAGTAATCTGATTTTCAGATCCACGTCTATGGATTTTAATGATTCTCACTTCACRTGAAAATTCTGCCAGTTTGTATGGAAAAGCAACTCAGAACAATGGAGATTTTCTTCCAATGTATATTTGTCTCCTCATTTGTGGTATTTCTAGAGGCTGCTATAGGCTAGGCCACCACCATACACATCTGATAGAGCTCTGCCTACTTTACTTCAGATGTTTTAAGTACAAGGCTGCCATCATTTTCTGTAAAAAATGATTCTGCTTACAGAATTTCCTGTTAGGAGAATTAATCTGGCAGTCCTATAGCTTATCATTAAGATAACATTTCAGAAATATATGCTGGAAATGCAGCTTTTCAAGACAATTTTGCACATTTGTGAACAAGAGAAGCTATTTGAAGTCACTATACCATTTCTTGTTTTCAAAAACCACCCTCCGTGAATGTACTCTATGAAATTAAAAATATTTAATTATCCTGACTATATAGTTCCAATACCACGAACTTCAGTATTTTTAGAGCAGATTAATGTGGTRTATAATTTTACTTTTACGAACAAAAGAACATTTTAAAATGTTAAGAAATAGCTTAGAGGGAAATAAAAACACAATAGAATAATTTAAATAGTTTTCTCTGAATTATAATGGTGTTAAATCAGCTATYACTAAAATTACACAAAATCTTGTTCCCCCAATTTTCAAACAAAGTTTCATCAGGTGTATCTAAGCAGGGAGAGTCCARGAATGTTTCCTTCCTGCTAGTTCTGGAAATTCATTTTGAGATATGACCTCATTGAGCATCACCCCTCCCTCTTACAGTTTTTAGATAGCCTTGGAAGGACTTCTGGGCTCACAGGCAAGAAGTTGCTTTTGGTGTATTGCTATARGTGTCTGATCTGAATAAGGGGGCCAGAGCTGGGTGCACATCAGCCTTCCAGTGAAGAACAAAAAACCAATACCAATTAGGACTGGTGATGGGAATTAGATGAGCACATTCAGGGAAGCATCAGACCAGAGAAAAGCAAGAGTCTGGTCCTGCCAAGCCTGGTCAGTCCTTAGGTAAGTGACTCAATCTTTCCTAAGTCGGACTGCCTATGTACATCCCACCTTACCAAAATGCTCAGTCATTGTTCAGATTATCTTTTTCCATCAACCTCATCCTATTGGACTTGATTTTTTTTTCTCTTTTAGGCACTGTTCTTCACTGTGTGTCTTCTTTGGTATAACGTCTGATCACAAGAAAAGTATTTAAAATTGCTGCTATTTATTTATACAAATGTTTTAGATAAGTCACTTAAAAAAATCAATGAAGCCAATTAGATTTGAAGATTAATATTCACTGTACAAACAAAAAAAAATCAGAACAATAACAAAAAATGCTAATAAAGCCAAACCCCTAACACTTCATTAGATGCTACGGCTTAAAAAAAAAAATCAATAAAGTCAGAGAGTGCAATCTACAGCTTAGTATATGTCAAATCTCTTACGGCTGCAGAGAAGGTAATTGTTTAGTACCCTGGATATATGATCCCAAAGCAGATAAAGCACACAGTAGGAATGGAGCTGCATGTATTGGCCATCACCGAGGAACTCTCACGTAACACCACAGCACAGCAAGTTCTCTGTTTGTTGCACAGCAGAGATGGAATAATGATGTTTAGGACAAACAGATGAAATCATCCAAACTTTAAGATTTTTGGAGTAGGTAAAAAAAAAAAAAAAAAAAGAAGAAGTGAGAGTACAGGTAGCTGCACTTCTCCAGTCTCTGAATTTACTAGTGAGGGTTAACAGATACAGCAGTGTAGCATTACGTACATGTAAGCTACATCCATTGTTCAATGAAAGGTCAGGCTCATATCCCCTCAGCTGGTACTACGTTCGRTACCTCTTTCTGAACCATTTTTTTTCAAGGGTGCAGAAAACCCAGATAATTRCTATATTCTATTTTTCCAGATTTGGTTTTGGCTTATCTCTATTGAGCTGAGTATCTGAGACCTTAATGGAATTTTGTCTATTAATAGACAAAGATGCCTCAGTTAGATATTGTTGGGCAACATTGTAACGAATCGCTAACACAAAGAAGGAATGAATGATCAGCTGTGTTGTTTCTTTACACATCGCAGTTAAGGCCAAGGTAGGAGTGGGCTGTTATACGGCAGAAGTAGCCTCAAGGTTTTAACGTACATACAGACAAAGCTCACAGGAAAAAGGGATAAAGATTAACAAATTAAATAAATAATAATTATTTATTAGTTTTTATTAATTAATAAATTAATAAAGATAATATTCAACTAGTCTCCTTCAAATAAATACTATCTTTCCCCACTTTATTCAACAGCAAAGAATTTCTCTATCATAGAACTTGCTGACTTCCATACTTTGAAGATATCCAGAGATGTCCTTCATGTGGGACTTACCYGCAGCAGTACACCATGGGCTTTCTGGCAATATTGCTTCATTGAGACCTCACTCAGCTGCAGCTTATTTTGCTTCAGTGAGACATTGCTCAGTCATAGTTCCTCCCTAGAGAAAAAATCCACAGAGCTGATCACACCACAGATGTGATCCCAAAGCAGAAGATGGGTGTTCAGCCATTTCATCCAGCTCCGGTAGCACAGAAGCCCTCACCATGAGCATAAGCCTCAGTGTGAAGGGAGACATTTCCTTCCCAACAAACCGTATCTCCACGGCTTCATGAGGGACAATAAAGGAAGAAAAATGATTGCTAAAAGAGAAAGCGAGTTCAACAACAATTGCTATTTAGTGCGCRCTTTTTATGGTATTTTTGTATTAAAATTCAAAATATGCTATGACTGGTAAGTAAGCAGAAAAAGATGTTAAAATACTATGCCAATGTTCTACCTTATACTACAATGCTGATGATATATAAAAGTGATATATTTACACATCATTACTTTCTTGAAAGTTCATTTTTTTTTAATTCTCGTTTTAATTACTGACTGGAACCAGAGCAAGAATTTACAAATAATTTAAATTCTGAAACCTCCCTCATTTTATGTTACTGACCTCTCAATAGCTTGCACTTTCATCTCGTTCCATGCTAGGAACTAGAAAGGTGTCATCRGGAGACAGCTGAAGCCTGCAGTGAACCTTACCTCCCTCATGGACTGTAGGACATAACCCCTGGATTTTTAGAGTAGTAAAGGTGGTAGAGCAGATATAAGAATTGGGGTAGAAACAGCCGAATTTTCTAATTTTTATCTGCAGAGGATCAAAGAAAATATATTACATAGTGATCATTCAAGTCTCTTTTCCCACTACTTTAACCTGCCAATGCATTGTGTGCCTTTTTTTCTTGTTTAGCTAAATGACTTTTGCCAACAAAATGGTATAGAACAGAATTTTAGTAGTAAATATGAAGCACAGGAAGGGAGCTGGATGGGTATGAATGTATGTATGGAAGGAATTTGAATACTGGTTTGTTTGCCTGAGTTCTTGGAAAATCTCTTGATCCACAATCCCAAAAGCTAGTCAAACTCTCACTGAAATCTGAGTTTAAGAACTGCAAAACAGGTTATTACCAAATACAGCCTCAGAGCATTGAGGAGGCAGCCTCAGTGCGCTGTTCTCAGTAAATTACCAACATAGCTGGAGGCAATTAAATTCACTTTTTGCTGGGCAGAGCACTGCTGAGAGCACTCCTTGGAGGACTTCTCCAAGCTGCGGTGGTATTATCAACTATTAGTGTGTTCTGCTAATGCACCCCAAGCACTGCAGCATCACTACTGAGATTTGAAGCATTTTGGTCCATTATTATGTGATCCTAGATGCCTGTTTAAAAAACAAATTTCTCTCTTCTTACCCCAGAAAGAAAACCAGGTCCCTTGTGCTTTTTCATTTCTCTTTTCCTTTCCAAACTCCTTGAAACACAGTTCTCTTTGCAAGTGACATATGGTAAGAGCCCCACGGCAAGTTTCCTGCTGCCACCACTTTACCTCCTTCCAGTTTCTCTTTGTGCATTTTGACCTGGTTGGTTTCTAAACACAGGAAAACAACCAACATTGTAAAAAATACTTGTGACTGAAAGAAAGAGAGAGAAGAACAGACTTCCACATAGAATATCAATTTTGGCAAGATAGTAAATCTGTCCCAAATTATAGCTTCTAGGTTGTTTAGAGATTCAGGTTGTATTCAGTAAAATGAGAAATATAGAATTCAAAAAAAAAAAAAAAAAAGTCAAACCCTACTATCTGGTACTGTCATATTTTGACTAAATGATCTAACTGATCATTTCATTTCATGATTAATCATTTCCTTTCCTTTCCAGAACTGAAGGTTTTTTAGAGTAAAAATAGGATTAAATAATCAAACACTGTAAGAAATATTTGTTTACAGTGTAACTAAACATTTCACACTGATGCCTGTAAAGTTCATTAACATTCCAGGTTGAACCAAATCAATACTTATTTTATTTTATTTATTAACCAAAAATCCTACGGTTTAACATGTGTTAGCCCCTGTCTCTTGCTCTCTGCTCTAGGTGTATTGATCAATAAAAGCATTCCTCATCTGTCTTATTGCCAGTCTTCTCAAGTAACATAACTGAAATCAAGTAAATAAATAGTCTTCACAAAAACTAATGTCAKATTTAATTCATATTTTTTCTTCTAGGCACTTTAAGAATTTTGACAACTATGAGTGACTTTTATARGAACGAATGGAGTTTTGATTATAAAGGTGATCTTTTTTTTTCCTCCTGCTGTTCCTTTTTTGATAGATTTTTAATAAAAATGGATAAACATCAATATTTTTAAAAGCAGATACAACAGGTGTATAGCAAGTATATCTTACAACTGTTGAAAACTGTTGCAAATGGTTTTCTAGTGCATGATACACATTTTTAATAATGAAAATAAATTTTTGCTTGAGCCATAGTTAAATTTTACTTGTAAATTAGTAGCAATTTCTTTTACTTATAACAAAGAGCTAATAGCCTGTGTTTTGACCTTCTGAAATTCATAATTTATACTTCAAGAGATTCTCTTGTTTAATTTAGTTATAAATATAGAGGTAAATGATGACAAATTCCAGATTAGGCAACTTAAACACCAAAACAGTAAACCCTACATCAAAAAATGAGAAAAATTTGTAAAATGAAAATTTTATACTTCTTGTTTCATGGTTTGTAATTAGAAGAACTTTCTGAGGAAAGTGAGGGAGGCCAGAGGCAAAAGCTAGATTAACTGTCTTCCTTACAGCTCTGAGAGATTTTAGCAAAAAGTCATATCACCTCTTTCCACAGTATTCTAGTACTGACAGATAAAATGAAGGAAGATCAAGTTATTTTTGGCCAGAGATGATATAGAGGCAAAAAAAAAATTTTGTATCTACCTCTGAAGTTGGCTAGCAACTTGGGAATGAAGGCAGCTGTGAGTTCTGGAGCAACAGAGCTCTACCCTCAGGCAAAAAGAGAAACTGAGAGAGGGGGTGAGAGGAAGGGGACTTCATGAAAACCTTCATGAGACCTTCTCAGACAGSATCTTCTGAGATCATGATTACAAAGGAAAGAGACATTTGTGTTCAGCTGGCTTCTGATCTGTCTTCTGAGGTACTCAGAAGTACTGAGGTACTGTAGGTTTTTACCTACATTTTTACCTCCAAAGGCATTTTCTGCACCAATCTTTTTTTATCAAGCTTTCAGACCAACACAACTGAGTAAAATAGATATTCCACAAACATAAACTGTGAAGGGAAAAGGTTCACATGAACTTTTCCCTTAATGCAAGGGGAAAAAAATGAGGCAGAAATAAAAGCACTATTTTTTTTGCTGATATTATCTACTGTGACCTTGGTGAAATCATTTAAGCTCTATAGGGAAAATAGGGATAACCTTCACAAATGACCTAAAAAGTACTGTGAATTCAGTTATCATGAGTTACCAAAAAGCTGTGGCAATGACAAGGATAGATTTAATAGGACTGAAGAGATAAAGGAATAAGTCATTCAGGGGACTATGACTTCCCATTAGTGCTGCTTTACTTGGCACACTCTGCCAATGGTTTGAGGTTGCACAGCTGCACAGCCTCCATAATGTTTCCCTGAATGAGCAGCACAGAGCTGAGTAGTTATCTATAAATACATGTATAACTATGAAATCATGTTGAGAGATGACATTAGATGTTATATTCCCATTAATTCTATTATACCAATATAAGATAGCCACAAAGTACAATGAGTGCAATTAAAAAGTAAGGGGAAAAAAATCTACATAATGCAYAGCGCTAACAGAGGAGTTATACTTATCTGCATTTTTTAGTGAAAAGGCTATCACTGCAAAGGGACTGTTTGTTTCCAGTTTCTTTTAGGCCTTAGAGAAAAATATCAGTATCAAGAATACTCACTTGGCAGCAAAAGTGTGTTGTCAAGATCTTGTACACCTTTATCTGGGAGCCAGCAACCTCAGTGAGAAATATCTTAATTTTGTTATCCACAGACAAATACCAAAAATGTGAAAGATGTCTGTGTTCCTGACAGTCAGCAATGATTCTGCCAAGTAACATCCACTTTCTTGTCTATAGTCCATCATATTAATTTCTTGTCAGCTTCACTTGCCACCAGGAATCTTTCTTGCCTCAGAGCTGTTAAATCTATTTAAATTAAATCGTCAGGAAGAAATTGGGAAAGGAAGAAATTGGGCTGCAGAAGGTAATTTCTTTAACATTACCTCTATCACTGCTTTTAAATCAAACTAGCCTGTCCTCAAAAGCAGACATCTCAGAGATGACTGTCTGCTCAGAATTAGAACTAGTGAAGTGATCCTACATGTGCCCCCTCTGTTAGTCAAATGGAGTCTGATCCTGTGCTCAAACGTCAACACCCCACAATGATCTTTCAGCCACGATCATCACGATTTTGTATGTAAACATAGATGTAGAGTGGACTCCAGAGCACCGCTTGGAGAAAAAGGTCATGTTCTAACATGGCACCTTAACATAATCACAAATTCAGCYTATTACTGTCTGGATAGATCTGGTAGGTGTCAAGGCAAGCTGAAATCCAAGCTCTGATCACCAGTACAGGTATCCTGTCCAGCTCTGAATTGTTCTRCTTTAAGCTTGAAATACAGCATAGCTAATAACAGCGTAAATGGAATCATTCAGCTCACCCATTTTGGCATACTGCCTCTCCCTAGTCTCCAAAACCTGCACTTCAATACCAGCACAGATAAATTCAGAAGATCCCAAAGATTGTAGTGTCCCTAGCAAGAGTGAAAGAGAAAAACAAATAAGAACCAGGCTGGCCATAAACCTGAAGCATAGTACAGGCTTCTGTCAGTCATGTGGAGGGCACAAATTCTGCGGGGTGTCTATGGTTCTTCCTTGTCACTCAGATTTTTTTGGTGAGGCTTTATAGCTTCTCCTCCCAACAACCAGAAAGACAGCTCATGCTCCAAACTTGGCAGTTCAGAAAGCWTTGCACTCACGCTGGCACCATGTTCCAGCTCCTCTTCCAGCAGGCCACAGATGTTGTTCTGTGTATGTTTCTTCCTGCTTGAGTATTAGCCACCACTCATATTTCCCTCTCTTCAGGAAAAGCCTTCACAGGAGGCCACTCTGAGGCCCAGCGTGAGAAACTGCAGGATATTATGCCAATAAATAAAAGGGTGCCAGGTGCAGCACTAAAAGCTGGGATCTAAGTCACAGTTCAACCCTTTTCTAGCTACTGTCAAACAGCTTTCAAAGAGAGCAGTGCAGAGAACATTATATGTATTGTCAGGTGAATCACGTTTGGAGCAATGTTCACCAGCTGGGAATGTCATCTACAGCTCTGTTTCCTGCAACACCTTTGCCACCATTACTATATCCTGTGCTATCATATCGCACAGCAAGTGCTGTACTACTGTTCTCCTTGGTTTGACATCAGAAGTGATTTCAGAGGCAATATGAGAGCTGTTTTTTAATTTTTTTTTTATATCAGATGCAAAATTCATAAGAGCATTTTTGTTCTGAACCAAAGAGCTTTTAGTTCATTTGGTCACACTCATGGTTTGATGGAGCATCTCATTGTTCCTACACACACAGACGTTGTGAGACTCCAAACTGTCAGTGTGTTAAGCCAGAATAAAAATAAAACTACATCGAGTTTCAAGGCAATTCTTAACTTAAAAATTCTTTTTTTTTTTAAGTTCTTATTTTCTTGGTATAAGTGTTCTGGACGCAGTGTGCTTTCAGTCTTTTCAAGATTTTTGCATTCCCTCTGATCACAGAGTCATCCCACAGTGCAACCACAAACTAATCGTACARCCTCATACCCTGAGAGAAAATCTGTCTGGTCTCTGAATCCACAACCCTGTTTCTGACTAAACCCTAATGCTTCATCCTTCATACCATTTCCAAAGTTTAATGCATTTTTGCTGTTTACTCTGCTGAAATTTCTTCCCCAGGCCATTATCCTCTCCCTTCCAAGGCTCTGCAACTTCCATCTCACAGAGCTTTCTAACATGTCTCACACTCTACTTCCCCGCTGAGCTTCACTGAAATAGCCCTCCATCTAACAATGCGTAGCTTCTCCTCTCTACCAGGAATCCAGTGAGACACAACAGGAACATACCTATGTGGAGCCTGGGATCACTGTTTGTAATAAAAATGTATACAAAAATAGTATATCACTAGAAGTTGTTCATGAATTTTTAAGTCAGTTGTAATAAAGACAAGACCCAAGGGAGAGAAATAGAAACCATTACTAGTTAGGTAGGTTTTAAAAAATATTTCATCCCAAGGTTAAAATGCTGAGGTTAAAAATGTGGCTCTATAATTCCAACTCCTGATTCTTTTTTTAAAAAAGTCAGATAACATCACACAGCATAAGCCATAGCCTGCAACAGCTGCATACATTCTATTTACAAGGTATCTAAAACTTCCTTGCTTACTTGTCTCTCCTGCTTTTATACTGTTTGGAAGATAAGATGGATGTCTAAGTCAATAAAAATGATAAAAATAGATTCAAGTAGGGAACAAGAAGGGAAATGTCTCTTCTCTACTGTTTAGCAGTTACAGGTACGTGACCTCAGATAGGCCTTCCCAACACAAATGTACTCCTTCATTTGACCATAAAACTTCTTGAAAGCTACCTCCTTCCTCTCTGCTTCCAGGTTGTCTTGATGAAACAGAAATAGTTCATTTGGGTGTCTCCCCTGCCCAGCAGCTGACCCAAGTCCCTCTATTATGCTCCCACGATTGCAGCAAAGAGCCTGGGAGATTAAGTTTGTGGCTCCAGGAACTGATACTTTCACGCTAAGCGGGAATGAGAAAGGGAGTCATAAAGCAAAAGAGACAGAATATGCCCTTATATGATAAAAATAGTCAGCAACACTTAGGTCATTAAAAAAAAAAATTAGGCATGAGGGCAGCATTGTTTCTCCASGTAGTCTGTTTTCATGAGGAGAGGGGTAGAGGCGGACCTCACCTCTAGYAGTGATAAAAGGCAAAAATGGCTGTAGTGCAAAGGATATTTGCAGAAGAGAAAAAACTTTACACTCTCTATATACTGCATATTGTGGGGTAGAAGTTCTCATTCTTTATCTGTCATTTTTAGGGTGGTACCAAACCTATGACAGAAATTAATGTAAAAGAGAATAAAAAAGGACATCTGTCAGCTAAAAAATTCTTCACTAGAAACAAAATACACATTCAGTCAACAAAACTTTTCCTCCAGGGATAATGGTAATAACTAGAAATCAAAATAAGAGGAGAGAGAAGACAGCAGGAAACTCCCTCAGCTACTGTTTAAAGTCTTTTCTGTGACCTGTGGCATGCAGCTTTGCTTCCCCTCTCCCAAACCCCAAATTTACTGTGCTTTCCCTGAGCAGCCATAGAAGAGAAAGAGAACTGGAGATGAMATTAATCCTTTTTCTGTTGCGATCCAGGTAATATTTATGTACCCTGCCATTCCCTCATCCAGTTTTTGTGATTCTCACACGTAAGCACTAACATGCACAACACCAAAGAGCCATCCGTGACCATGGCTGGGACACTGGCTGACGGTTATTTCRTGTAAGATGAATTGAGGCTGCCACATGTTCCTAATTGGAAAAAAAAAAAAAACCCTAAGTGAGAAGAGAATATTTTGTTTTATTCATCTCTGTTGTCTTTATCTATTGAAATACAACAGTTCCTATTCTCTCAGCCTGCAGCAATTAGAGACTGTGTAATACTGGAGTTGTTTTCTCTCAAAGGTTTTATTCCATTTTGTACTATTTTTCTATCAACAGCAAAATTCTTGTCATAAATATGGAATAATCTTAGGATTTTTAGAGCAAATAATTCTGCACCTATAATGTATATTTTAAGTTCTAGAGCAATTTTGGGGAAGCTGAAAGAAGCACTTATTTTGAAGATTAACAATTCTTCCACTGCTAAAAGAAGATATCTAACCATAAACACATTGACTTCTTTTTATAGTTATACACRACAAATAATATAAACAGTATAAATTTTAAAATTGCTACTCTAAATAGCACATGCAGAAGTATGTTGCCTTTCTTATATATAAAATCATTAATACCTTATTTATCTCAAACTATTCTTATTATACTGTTTGTAAATAACAGTTTACAAAGTAGAGAAAAAGCTTTTTTCTCACAGAAAAGTTAACTTTTTTAGTAAGTGTCAAAAGAAATCTAAATCTATCTTGAAAATATTTTTCTCATAAAAAGACAGTGTTTTTTGAATCTTAAGCAGTTTCTTCTATCTTTTGCAAACTATAGATATAAACAGATGATCTTGTCATTTTCCATGTTGTCTATTTGCATTCTACTGATGTGGTTTTTTTCCTTGTTATATATTCTCACTCTATGTGCCTCCATAAATTTTGAGCCTTTGTTCTGTGTCTTCTAAACCAGATGGCCCTCTCAGTTTTCAGCCAGAATTTGATTCTGCTCTGATGGTGGTATTATATCCATTTCATTTCTTTTTTT